>NC_052613.1:50078441-50425364 GCF_016545825.1 Eucalyptus grandis | reverse complement strand
TACAAGTACCTCTTGGTTCACCTTATTGCCTCCATTAACCAATGCACGCTCTGTGTTGTCAACATCTGGAAGGTGTGAGAAAATGCAACGAACAAGTTCATGCATCGTATGACGGGCTATCCGCTGAAGCAACTCACCCTTGCTACCAGCTTGATGTACTATACGGAAACAAGTGTTAACTATTGTGCACACATGTTGATTACTCAGCATAACTGATGCCTTGCTTTTCATACAAGCCAGAAGAACTTGAAGTATTTTCATCAGTACTACTTCTTCTGATGCAGGATCAGTAACCTCAAATCGGCAGCTGGTCACAGAGTCCACAACTAAGTGCATTGCATCCTCTACATTAGCCGTGGTCTGATCAATCACATCTATAGTCAAGATCTTATAAACAGATGACAAAGCGACACCAGTGATAGGTGCACCTGTTTCATCTGATCGAATGACATCTAGAAACGGTTGGAGATACAAAATAGGGTTGACAGTATGCCACTGGTGCTGCCAAGAAAAAATCTGTTTCCGTAGTGCCTTCAAAGAGTGGATTAGAGAGTGCTCCAGTTGGTCATCTCCTGACATATAACGACCACCCCATCTTACATTTCTCCTCATGACAGACAAGACTGCAGCTATTTCTGTGTTGATCACACACCCTAAAATAGCCTTGTTAGAGCAGGAAGAGTCATATTCCTCGGGTTCTTCCTCAATTGCGTTAATGCCCGGCGGCATCTTCAAACGGCCCATTTTGATGGGACTTAGTATGTGAACGTAAGCAAAACTGCTAGTGCAAAAGGTCCAGAGCTCCAGAAATAGTCGTTACCTTGAGAGATGCAGGAATAGTCAGTACAGATGAACTAAGGCACATATCAGAGCAAGAGAACAACAGAGCTTAAGGGCTAACAGGAGAAGCAGCTTGATATTTTAAGAGCCTATTACAAGCTGCCATATATCTCTAGTATCCAAGTTTGTGTGCATATTCAACCCAAAAAAAAAAAAACTTGTGTGCATAAGAATTTCATAAACATATTACTGTAAAGACCATAATCAATCATTCCTAATTCAAGCAAAGAAAAAGTAGCAGACAAGAAATTTCGATATGAGACCATGCAACAGATCTTTTCTTCTACTTTCTCCTGCTCTGTTTGGCCAGGGGAGATGACCATCCTCCCAGGACATACATGCAGTGGCAAGTCACAGCACCCACATACAGCAGTGCTCCCTTCGGAAATCTCCAATGCATAAACCCGCACCAGATGTCCATCAATTGCATCAACACCAGTGAGCTGCAAGAGCCACTGTGCAATTCCTCTACTGAAGAAGGCATACGAACATGACAAACATGACAGTTCCTCCAAGCCAGTAAACAGCCATATGATATTCCCCGATATGTAGAATTATCACAATCCCAAAAGCCAACAACCTTCAAGAGATGTTCATCAGATGATCCAAATCTAAGATATTTTACCTCCTTTCAAATTAAGGGATACTCCGATCTTAGTCTCAATTGAAATGACATCATACCGAAGTCTCGAACAACTAGAACATGATCACAAGTAAGAAGGAAACGGTGAACATACTTGCTCAAAATCTGAACCACTCGACAGATCCAACTCGATATCAGCCACCAATTACAGCGTGGAAGATACGCAGTAACACCAATTCAGCGAAGATTCAAGAAAAAAAACTCAAATGACAGGATGGTCAACAGTGACCGCAGATCTAACCCTCCAATTCACTACTCAGACAATTTAAGCAAACAGAAACGGAGCCCAAAGCTACACGCATGACTCAACATCCGAAGAAGCAACGTTTCGTAACAATTCGACCAAAATGACGCGGACATAATCATCCGACTCAGGCCTCTCACCACCCTCGCCAGAAACGAAATTAAACTGACGCACGACTGCATTTCCTCCGCCTTTCCCGATCCTCGTCGACCGAAGAGCCGAAAGTCAACCGAGGAGCGACGGCACCGAGCGCGAGGCAGTGAAAGCCGAGAACAGGAAGCGAGGAGGAGATCGAGACGAGAGAAAGGCTCCGTTTACCTTTTCCAGCAGATCCAGCGAGGGAGACACGCCATACGCGACCGTCAAAACCGGCGCATCGCAGGTCGGCCGATCGCAATGCCCGCGTCCGCCTCTCCGGGCTCGCCAGGGACCCCGCTCCGCCCTCGACGGAATCGGCCGGCCGCTCGGGCCTTCTCCGGAGCTGCGGCAGCGAGGATCGATTCCCGATGATGGCGACGGCCGCGGGCGGGGGGATCGATCGCCGTCGCAATTCGATCTGCGCGGCGGCGGAGCTGGGACGACGGGAAGCCCCTCCTTCGATTTCTGAGGAGAAAACCGAGAGGAAATTCTTCCCTCTGGAGCCGAAACAGAAAGCCTGGAGTGAGAATGAGAAAGTTTCTCTTCTCAAGGAAAGCAGAGGGGGACGGCCCTCGAGTCAGAGTGTGATGAGAGAGAGAAAGGGACGTGGAACAAAATAAATAATTTCCCTTTAAATTATTTTTCATTTGAGAAAAAGAAAGGTTCATAGAAAAATTGGCGCCTGCAGAAATACATTATAATCGCCGCATTGATCAGGCGTGCTCGAAGAAAATCAGAACCGCCTAAATGCCCGGAGCCGAACCAGACTAGTTGAGAATTGATGCTTCCTCAAGGAATCGATCCAGTTCCCGTTTTCAAGCATGGAATCGCTTACTCACCCATTTAAATCAGTAATATATTTTTAATTTTTAATTTAAAAATGACAAATCCTAAATCCCTAGTCTACCGCTAGTTTTTATGTTGGATCATTGTCTTATCTTGCCTATTCATAATAAGTTCGATGAGTATGTTCTCTTGCTTATACACTTCCTACATATTAACATTGTCAGTTCAATAGTTCAATGGCTCTCGTTAAGAGTATCTTTGATGAGGTGTAATTTTAATTATTCTAGAATTAGTTCTTTCCGTTGTATAATTCTTTCTTGGTGAGACCAGCTCTTTGGATCTATCGATTCTAGTTCCTAGGTGGATTCGTGGAATAACAAATGGTTCCTAATTTCAATTTTTTGAAATTGATCATTGGATTACTACTAGTTCTAGGGTGGGAACCGCCCACCTGGATCATACTTACTCCTAATATCGGTATACTCCAAGCTCATAAGAGTGGAGCGCTCACTTTTGCTTTTTATTTTTTATATTATAAGTTTTACTAATACTTGAGCAAACTCTTTTTGTTGTAGTTTGGAAATCTAAAATTTTGTGAATATGAATAATTTATTTTTGGAACCTCTATTTGTTTTCTAGAAATAATTTCCGGGAAAATATTTTCCGAATTTTTCGACTTTCATTTTACGGAAAATGAACTAGTCAAAGAAAATATTTTCCAAAATCGAAAAAAACACCTTAAAAAATGGATAAAAGATTTTTGATTTATGAAAAATAAAAAACATTTTTCCATAACTTCTTCCACCTCACATTCTTTCACTAAACACTTTTTCCTTTTATTTTTATGTTTCTTTTTTTCTTTTTCATTTTTTAAAAAAATTGAGTTTTAATTTCTTTTTTTTTCTTTTTCTTCTTCCTTGGTCGGTCATTGGCCACAGATAGCTGGCCACAAGCCAACTCCTGCCTCACCCAAGGCCAGATTCGGCAAAGCTCGAGTTCATCAGATCTAAGCGATTTGCGTCTTGGTCGATTGTTGCACAGCCAACTGACGGAGAAAGGAGGACGAAGAAGGAGGAAGGAAAAAAAAAAAAAAAAGAAAAATAATTAAAAATAATAAAATTTTGATTTGTTTAAAATAAAAATAATAAAAATTCTTTCTTTTTTTTTTTTGGTAATTTTCTCAAAAAAATTAAATCAAATAACGAACAATGGAAAATATTTTCCACTCCATTCAACAATGGAAAATATAGTCATTTTCTTGAAAAATGATTCACTGGAAAATATTTTATAGAAACGTGATATTTTTCACAAAACAAACAGATCTTAGTAACTTGTCATTATTTTTCAATATTACAATAGCTTTTATTTTGAACGAGAAAAAGAAAATTGAATGTTGCGGGATAAGCTAAAAAGAGATTTTGCTTTCTCTTTTCCTTGAAATTTCTTTGCCAAATTTGCTCGTGCTTTATTTATACTTTGTGACTCGTATAATCCTCTCCGTTATCTTCGAATGTAATTGAGAGATATAGACGAAATTAGTTGCGAGAGTACCTCATAGATCATAAAGGATCATTCTTTGATTTTCTTTTTTTGCGTTTCTATATCTTGTAAGTGGATCCTCTGATCCGTAAGAAACTAGAAAAAAACTTGGATTGAATTTCAAGAGAATATCAACGTCATATAACTTTTGAAATATTTTCTTGTAAAAATAAACAAGCGTTAAAAGCGTGTTTGATGAACCCATCATTGAATTGTTGAAAGTGAAGAGTGATGGAAAAATTGAAAAGGTTGTTTTGCATAAGCTCCAACATTAAGGTGGTCCAAACTTACGATTAACGGAAGAAACGAGACATAAATGATACAAATTGTGTGCACGTTCAACTACTTTTAAGATGATATTTTAAATTATATTTACTAAATTAATTTATAATATCATTCTATGGATAAGATGAGGACTATCATATGTAAAATATATAGGGACAAAAATAATAATAATACTGTCTTTAAACTATATTGGCACCTAAAAAATATTGAGAGGAACCGATTATTATATATAGCAAGGATAATTTTAGAAAGTAAAAAGCGAAATAATCGATGTTTTTAGCTTAACTATAATATATGTACACACAAATAAAGGACATGAATAGGAAAGAATATAACATTCCATCTTAAAGCACAAGAATATTAAAAGAGTACATCCATTACTCATTATTCATTTTGCATTTACACCTTAAGGGCTCATTTTTCAATTTTTTTCTTTTGGCTTCAACAATCTGGAACTATACTTGTAGTGATGTGCAATGCCAATTTCTCCATGTCTCTTTTCTAGCTTCACTTTTACACCTTTGACTTATTATTAATTTTGTAAAATTCGCAATTTGACTACTAATTAACTCGCAATACTTGAAGTCTTTCAAACTATTCGAATATCGCTTCGCGGAATCTCATGTAATTTTCACCGTATCTGTCAAGAACCTCTTCTTCTTTCTTCTCTCTTTTCTTGCCAAACTTTAGTGACGAACAGATGTCGGACATAACCAATAAATACAGGCAAGCGGGCTAAATTCGGAATCTGCGCAGCACTGCTCAAGCAACTCAGTAAGAGTAATTCTCAGTGCCTTGAGAAATTGAGAACGAGGCGGCCAGTCAGAGAAACTGAGCCGAACGCTTTTTGACGCTGTGGAGTGAACTCGTTGACAAGTTCATCCTGGCTCTCTCCCCTGGCGACGGAGAATTTCAAGCTCCTTTGTCTTGTTCGTTTGTCATCACCAGAAAATCTGATGTTTATATGACTCTATGCAATCGCGTAATCACTTCACTTCGCAAAATAACAAGCATTGTAAATACTACTGTCACATGAACTGATAAAAATGAAGGCGATTTTGAGATAAACCAACCGATCTCTGTCCTTCAAACACCATGCCTAAGATGAAGAGATTGTGACCCAATTGGTCAAAGCTAGTCTCATCCAACTGCGGAGGAGATGCAGTTAAATTTAAGGACACAGAAGATGCTGAGTCTAGCAAAGCAAAGGGAACAATTAGAAAGGAAAGAGATGAATCCATCATGCAAAAGGCGATTAGTTCCCAGTCTTATGAAGTGTGCTCGATCGCAACACAACCTTCGGCCAGGACAGACACACTGCAACACCAACAACTGCCTCAGCCAGTCAGAGAAGCTCAAGCCATGATCTTAGCTGACCTCACATACAGGCTATCCACGACCTTGCCGATGTTGGAAATGGTTTCCAGTGTTGCTGGGTAGAGAGCATCAGTCTTGGGGTCGTCGAAAATGATGAGGCATCCAGCACCCTGATCCAAAGTCCCAGCAAACTTCTTGTCGAGAATCATTTGGGACAGTTTTTTCTCCACATGATCCCCGGGCAATTCGATCAACTCAGCGATATGGGAGATCTCAACCCTAGAGAAAGGCTCAATCAGCCTGCAGAGATTCTGTTCCAACAAAGTGTCATACAGGGACGAGAGGTGCCTGTGAACAATTGGGTCTTCCTCCAGCTGTGCTCTGAAATCCCTCAGTGCAGTTTCAAACAGCTTCAAGGATCGTTTCGAGTGGGCATCAGCAACAGCTTTCATGGCATCGAGCTCTGGCCCCACGTACTGCAAGCCAGCCTTGGATGATATTACTCCCGCAACATCATCCGCCTGATTTACCATAATCTTGCATAACAACATGTATTTGAGGCTAAACACGGCCCTTGGATCTTCAAGAGCATTAAATGCTTCAAATGCCTCAAAGAAATAACTGTATGCCGTCTTATAATCCTTCTCTTCAGCATGAAGAATCCCACTCTGCAAATCTATAGTGCCCTGCTGAGCTGGAGGCACGTAAATGGCATTCGCAGCTGTTCGTGCTGCAGTAAGAGCAGCCTTGGCTTTGGGAAGATTTCTCAAGGAGAAATGAAGCTTACTCTCCAGCAAGTTAATGTCCACCAGCAGAAGCTTGTCATCAAGTCTTCTCACTTCCTTAATTAAACCTGAAAGTAGGTTTAGTGCTTCCACATATTCCTTACTTTCCATCAGAAGTGCTGCAAGCCTCGCTTCAACTCTTTGCCGCAAGAAGGTTCGCTTCTCTGCACGGGTCCACTGAACCATCTCTTTGCAGAGAGAAATCTGAAGATCAGATGTGTCTGGAATCTTAGCCACTGCATCGATTATGCACCGAACAATTTTTGCAGTTTTTGCCTTTGGAATCAAGGAAAAATAAGGCCTTAATTGGGTCAGAAGGCTGCGAAGATCCTCTGCCCGATTCTCCTGCCTCAAAAGCTCTGACAGTTTAGTGATGGCCAGCTCTTTGACTCGGAGGGCTTCAGGGGACGATGAAGGGTTTTCAAGAATACGGTACAGGATAGATATAGATTCTGATGGAGTTCTGGCTTCTAAAGCCTGAGCAACTGAATCAGTTGTTGCCGGGAGATAAGACGTCGACATCTTTGTTCACAACTCAAAAACCCTGGAGAACAAGAAATAACAATTTGATATTAGATGAATGCTAGACCACCAAGACATAGCCAGAGTAGACGAGGGAAAAGTAGAAGAACTCATATAATTTGCAAAGCAGCCAATCATACAACTTCTTGACTAAATTCATCTAAATTCATCACATTGCAGTTGACTCACACTATAAGATATAAACATACATACGATAACCTTGTAAAAATCAAAATAACTTTCCAAGGTTGCTTTGCTACAATAAGCAGTATTATGATTCCCATTCTTATCCTGATAAAGCAAATACAAAGAAAAACTATACCATTTCTTATCATCAGGAAACAGAGAAAAGATGCTCAAGGGAAAGTGTTCGCTGCCATAAAAACGTCACCCCCAATTGCCTCTTAAAAGTACCAAATCAATTTTCAGAACAATCAAACGTATTCTAATGACTAATATAGATCACTTACCTTCTGCCAATCAGCAGTAAAACCAGAACCACCGCGACAGAAAATTCTGCCGCCACCTAATGCATTACTTGCCAGTGTCACCAATTCTAAGCCCATAACAATCATGCTCACTTATCATCAACAAAATCCTTCTAAAACATAGCATGTAGTGGTGGTAATCATGGCAATTTTCGCCACTAATACCAAAAAAACCCATTTCCCCAAAAAGATATGCTCCATAACATCTCTAGACCTTGTTTTGACCAAGAAAAGAAAAACCTCTCTAAACCTTTTGAATAAACATATACCGAACAGACAAAAAGAACACAGCATAACATCATCTGAAGACGCTTCATCTTCCAAACAATCAACTCATGACTCAAAATCGTCCAAGTCATCTGCCATCCATCACTTGTATTCAGTCAACAACTGCCACTGCAGCCCAAAACTTGAAAACAATCCCACAAGCATAAAATTCTACATTAACAAATCAAATAAAATTTAAAAAATCATCCCCACCTCCTTCGGATGCCTATTCGTTCTCTGCTCAAGGGACTAAACGTGTTAAAAGACCCAATACCGATGATTTCTCAGATGATTTGCAGAGTGTATACCTGAATCTGACTCGCTACACTAAGAGCCCAACACATAAAACATCAACGAAGGCAAGCGCGCTCAATCAACTCGACCATCTAACAAACGCCAAACAAGGTCCGCCAAGTCGTAACCGTACACAGAAAAAGTGTGGCGCGGAATCAAAATCACAGAATTGCAGCAGAACCACAGCAGGAGGAAGACCGACGACGCGGCAGGAGCAGAGCTCCTGAAATCGCTCGCTAGCCTACGATTCGCGATCTAGACAGACGGATTCGACGCTCGCCAGCGATCGAAGGAGAGGGCAAAAGAAGAGATCGGAGAAACCGATTCGAAACCCTAGCCGACGGGAAAAAGAAGAAGGAAAGACTCCCTCCTCGTATTCGAGCTCTCGTTCATTCAAGACGACAAAGCATTGCGAATTGCTAACCTACAAGCGTAAAAGGCGCTTACCAGAGTCTTCGCGAATCAAGAACCTCGTCCCGAAGATGACCGATCCAAACCCTAGCAATGGTGGAGGGAGGAGGAGAAGGAGAAGAAGCAGCTGAAGAAGGAGTTCCTCTCCGGTGGATTATTTCTCAAGAAAAGGAGCTAAAGTATCTGCTTGGAAAGCGGCGATTTTTATATCTGCTAAAATGTAAGATGAAATCAACTTTCGAGAAAAAATAAAAAAATAAGATTATTACGATTTCCTTTTTTGGCCAAAAAGAAAATATTGCAATTCTTTTTTATTTTACCAGAAGAAATTATAGCAATTTGACATACGTGTACATCTGACCTGGATGGAAAATCATTTTTCAAGTTTTATGGGGAATGAACATTTCTTAGCCAAATTGGTGAAGTCATATATTTTGCTCTACCTAAATAATATCGATATATTAATAAATTTATGGATGACAACATTAATGGTTCCTGAATTTTTGTCTATTGTTCAATCCCAACCCTAAATTTTTTTAATATCTCTTAAATACAACACAATTCGGTACTTTTTTAACTTACGAATGAAATTTGCTCTCCTGTTTGTCCGCAATAAGAATTGATGTCTTATGCAACAAGACAAAAGTACGGAGTAAAATAACTTATGATTGATTAAGGACCACAGAAACTCATCACGGTCGACTTAGGCTAACAATGAGTGTCCATTGCCAGCCCATGGTTGCACCTTAGATTTGAGGTCACGATACCTTAGATTGGAGGTCTCACGACTTTGGTTTTGATGACGTGTGACCTTCATTAAAGATCTCACATTTATAAACCTTAAATCACACTTGAGTTGAGATCAGAACGAGCTTTCGGACATTTTTTAGAATCAGAAAGCTTCAATTGCAAGATGACTGTGAAGTGAGAAAAAACGCTTTGGTAGATAAGAATGTGTTTGATAATCATTTTGTTTTGGGGAATAATTTTTTATCAAAAGTGGTTTTTTTTCTGATTTTGTTTAGGGAAAAATTTATGAGCAAAAGAAGCCGATTAGTGATTGTTCAAAATTTATATTCACGAGATAAAAATGTGTTTGGTAAGATTCTTAAATTCTTTTATTTCTTTTACTTTTTTAATACTCTTATTATATTTTTATCTTCTTTCTCCTTCTTCTTTATAGCACGGGCCGATGATCGGCTAGGCAAGGTCCGATGAGCTCGCTTAGCTAAAACGAGGCTTGATCTCGCCCAAGCAGCGCAAGGTCGACCTCGCCAGTGGCTAGGCGGGCTTGGCTTCGGCCTTACCGGATTTGGGCAAGGTCACCAAGCAACGCTAACCTTGAGGTGGCTTGGCATCACTAGGCCCCAAGGATGCTTCAACGACCAACCAAAGGGAAGAAGAAGAAAGGGGAAGAGAAGAAGAGAAAGAAAAGAAAAAATAGGAACTGATTTTAGGTATTATTATCGGGAACAAGAATCTACTTTTTTTTTCTACTCCTTGGAACAAAAATTTTACCAAATAGATTTTTGTTTTTTTTTTGTTTTAGGGAACAAAAGAACAGAAATAGTTGTTTTCCGGAAGGTTACCAAACATGGCCTAATTTTTTGAAAAAAATATTTTCTAAATTATTCATTCTTGGCGAAAAAAATAAAGCTATAAATTTGAAGATCTCCTAGATTCAAACATATTCAAATCCTCACATCACACAGCATGTAAATTCCCAGCTTTTCTATATTCAAACAATCTCGAATTCCCAATTTGGATTTCGACATGAAGACGAGTTCAACGACGCTCTCGAACAAGAATTCAGAAAAAAGGAAAAAAGTCATTACCTTTTCCGGATGAAATTTTCCTATTTATTTCTTAAAAGGAATTCAAAAAAATCCAAAAAGAGAGAAAATTAACAAAAAAAGTGTTTGAGAGAGAGAGAGAGAGAGAGAGAGAGAGAGAGAGAGAGAGAGAGCACGCCATGACATTTACGTCGATGATAGGAGATTTTAAGAACCAACAAACTGATAAGGAGAAGGCTTAGATGATTAGTCAGTGTGAAAAATCCTTAAATCGTAAGATTTTCGCAAGAATTCTAAAATACTCTTAGGGGCTGTACAGGAAATGTGCACTTATGATCCTAATATTTTCTATATTTCGGGTAGATGGTAGTTAGGAGATTTGTTATTTATCTTCAAATCAAAGGGCAATCAAATTTTATGTCCATTTTAAATTCCTCTGAATCTCTAAATACAGCATAAATATCAAGAGTTTGAAGAAATGTGTGTATTAACAGACATATTTATTATTCTTTCTCACTTATACCCTTCTTTTTTCCATCTATTTATGAGTACATAAAATAATTAGGGTGCATTTGGTAATGATTTTGTTCCTAAAAATAATTTCAAATAATTGTTTTAAATTCTATTTTCGAGAATAATTTTTAAGCAAAAAAGAATGCACTAAAATTTTTATTTTTGGGACATAAATGCATTTGATAGAATTCTTAATTTTTTTTTTTTTTTTAACTTTTTAATAATTTCATTATATTTTTCTTATTTTTAATTTTCTTTTTATCTTCTTCTTCTTCCTCCATTGTGGTCAATTGCTTAGCGAGGTTTGGCGAGCTCGCTTGGCCATCAGCGAAGCTCGATCTCGCCCAACCACAACAAGGCTTGTTGACGAGGCTCAGCGTCGACGACGCTTCAACGAGGTCACCGACCAAAAGGAAGAAGAGAAAAGAGAAGAAAAGAGGAGAAAAGAAAAAAAAAATAAGAACTGATTTTAGAAATTGTTTCCGGAAATAAGAAACAATTTTTTTCTAATTTTTGATTTTGTTCCAAATATACTACTAGGAACGAAAATTTTACCAAATAAATTTTTATTCTTTTTTCGTTTTGAATAACAAAAAAATAGAAATAACTATTCTTCGATAGTCACCAAACAGAGTCTTATTATCCGCGGTGGTTTCTTTTTGTTTTCTTTTCTCGAGCAAGCAACCAAGGAACACTGTGATTCAACGATCCCAACCAATTCTCTTCTTTTCCCCCTCAATCATTTGAATCTCTTTATTTCCTTTCTAATCACTTCATCAAAGCCTAGCTAAAAAAGACGGCTCCACGATTAGGGGGCCTAGAGCTTGACTTCACTGAGGAGAAAAGGGGAAAAAATTAAATAAATTTGGATCTTGTGCACCGCTTGATGGAGAACATAGAAGCATTTAGACCGTCCGATTGAACACACGTCGGATGCCAGCTCTAACACTTAATAGTGAATTGACGTTAGCAACTTCGTTAGCTTTAACTAAGGGGAAGACGGCATTAATTTCGATTTAAAAAGCTGCAAGTGCTAATTAAAAAATTTCAGATACTCCATTCAACGTTAAGCCAAAGTTCAAAAACTGTCCTTGTCACTCATTGTGCATTGAACGTGCCATAAATAATCGAAAGGGTTGATCTGACGATAAAATAATTAAATTCGTGCGCCTACAATCCCTCGGAAGACCACAATAAAGTAAGTTTATTTTCTTTGAATGGATTGAGAAGTCAAAACTTGATTGAATATGCCGCAAGCTAAGATATCACCTCACGGTCACCTTAAATAGTAGTCCTGAAAAGCACCGCAAAATGATGGAATTTCCACAGATCAGACTAATAGAATATTAGATTGGTGCAGTCACCATTTGTCTTTACAGAATCAGTACTCATTAAGCAGTTCAAGTGTATTCCCTCCATACATATATGTATAAACAGAAGCCAAAAATTCTCGCATTTTCACGTCCATTCTTATGCAGCTTGGAGCAGCTTTAAGGAGCGAGGGCACCAGAGAGATGACTGATGAGAGATGAAAAGCATTAACGATCGACTCGAAGCACCTGAACCTGCCGCCGAGCTAACATGAGCTCGTTCATCTGTGCAATTTGAAGCAGGAGTTGACTGATCTTCTGCGCAGTCCAAAAGATTAAATCCTGAGTCAGTGGTCATAAAGAAGATAGACGCTTCTGTACAACTAGATGTGAGAAGCCATGCTAAACAATGAAAGAGTTCCAGGAAGGCGAAACAGAACATCGAATTGCAATATTGAACATCCAAAATGTGTCGTTTGTACAACCGAATATTCCCTATTGACATCGACTCAAATCTTTGACAAAGCGATACACAGTTCTTGACTTCTCATTTTGGGTGATAGCTACGCGAGTAGATACTATGAATCCGGGGATCCTACCCCACATCAGTAACCGGATAGATAAGAGTTCTCACATGTTCAACATGAGATGTTCTGTACCCTTTTACTCGTATTCTGTTGTTCGAATCGCATCGTTTGATCAGTGAAGACTTTCTGGTTTTTTCTGCAGAAGAACAAATTCTAATCGAACACACATCGGCTTTGCACGAGTGACAAACCATAAGTCAGGTCAGCCTGAATTACAAAATACCCAATTGTGCAGCTAACTGCTCCTACCCACATGTTTCCTAGAGAAGTTCGGTTCTTTTTTGTTTCGATTGTGCAGGAAAACTTGTTAATGCAAGTAGTTTCTACTTGACTGCACTGATAGATTGTTCAGAAAAGTAGCATTTTCTCATAAGTTTATATGGATCTACATCGTTTTGCTGCCTCTGACATTGTTTTTGCTCCAAAATCCAGTAGATCCTAATTCTCAGGAGCCTAATAAGGTTGTCTGAATCTTCTGACATTGGAAGCTCTAGTTCTTGAGAAACAACTAAACCGTCTTTCAATTCCCACCCTCGCCAACAATTTTCTAGACCATCGACGACATAAGCCTGCTAAATTCTTCCTTGTTTTGTTCTGCTCAGTTCCTTTTCTCATTCTACATGCTGAAGAAGCACATGAATCTGTGTAAGCCTTGAAAAACCCAAAAGAGAAAAGCAATTACAGCTAGAAACAGGGGCGAACCCAGGTGAATTCTTTTAGCTCCGAATCATCAGCTCTATCGTGCGAATCGAGAAACTAGCGGAGAGACCAAGAAATTGAGAGTGCCCGTCCGTTACCTGGTCCTTGTCTCTGATGAGGAGGAGGAGGGGGTTCTCGCTCGCCTCCGCCACGGGGACTCTGTCCCTGCTCCACCACCACCGCCTCCTCCTGCTCCGCATTCTCGCGTACGCCATCGAGAGCAGGATTACCGCCGCCACTCCGGCCGCCGCCGCAGCAGAGCCGAACGACCAGAAACCCCCCGCGAGGAGCGCGCAGTGGCGGACTCTCGAAGCAATCCCGTAGACGCCGGACCAGAGGATTCCACTCGGCGGACGGCTCGGCAGCGGCGACGGCGGCGGCTCAATCTCCGTCCCGTTAAGAGGAGGAGTAGGCGAGGAGGAAGACGACGATGGCGACAACGGAGACGAGGAAGAAGGAGGTGAAGTGGGTTGAGGTGGTGGTGGCGGTGGTGGTGGGAGACGGTCGAGGCCATCGTGGTGGAGGGAAGGGAACACGGAGGAGGAGGGATGGTGTCGGAGTCCGAGGAAGTCGTCTCTGCCGACGCCGCCGCCGACGCCGTCGTTGGCGTCCCGTCGGGTCGAGCTCGAAGAAGGCCGGGGGAAGCGGGGAGGCGGCGGAGAATCGGGGGAGTGAACGTACTGCCACTCGTCGTCCGCCGCCTCTTCGGTCGCCATTGATTTTGGAGCAGAGAAGGCAGAGAGGAGAAACGCTTCCTCCTTTGTCCGAGAACGTGTCGGGATGTCTGCACTGGCCTGACGGGGTCACATATAACCGAAGTTAATTATGACCGGAATTAATCGCATTTACTTACACTGAAAAAGCGCCATTAATAATATCATTCTATTTCTCACTTTTGCTCGACCATGATTCAGAGCCGGATCAATAATTGATCCGACAAAGTACCATTTGAGTCGAATCAAGTGGTGGTGGGTCCCTCGAGAGCATGACTTGAGCAGTTGGTTCAATGCATTTCTCCGTTCGCGCGTGCATGAAATTCCATGATTTAGAAAAAAAAATTATCTTAAAAGATTTAACCGGCTGCATTACTTGAATAAGATAGTTAAAACATATTTTTTAATATCAACGAAAGTCTATGCCCCATATTTCCATCGAGGATGGACTGATTTTATTTTCTTGTTGATTCATTTTACAAAAGTGACTCAAATTATAATTTAAAAAAAAAAATTCTTGGTGTTGAATTCTTACAAGATAAATGCATCATGTGCAACGAAACACTTTGATGTTCGATCGACTTGTAAATTAAAATTAGGCTTCTTTTTGCTAGAAAAATCAATAGATATTTTACACAATAGATATTTTCTGCACGTACACGAGTTTTTTTTTTCTAACGAAATAAGAGAACCGGAAAAAAAGAAAAATCGGTGAATCAAAAGGGATTATCCGGTTCAATCCGATAGCGCCGGCATCGAGAATGCGACGGGTGGGCTGACGCTGCGTGTGAATACGAGAAGGGACGCGGGACTCGTTGCGCAGGGAAAGAACTTTTCCTTGTCCATCGGCATCTCAAAATATCGCCTTTCCCTTTCTTGGTTTTATTTGGAATGATATTTTGTCGAGAGAAAAAAAAAAAAATCTTTTTCCTAGGAATTGATCATTTTGTCTTTTTGGTGCCGGCCACTGTCGAGATTTTTCTTCCCCGATGAAAATCATATGAGATGACGTGACGAATTCCTACTTGATTTTTTAAATATATTATATTAATGTAAAATATATCATACACACAAGTATTAACGTGCATTTGTTAACAAAGTAGACTCTCTGATAGTAGTTTCGAAAAAATGAGTTGGCTCACATACTTCGTAAAAATTTCACTCGACAATCGTAAGATGTCTATGACCACAGCACATAAGCTCTTTCTTTCTCTCTCTCTTTATCTCTCTCTCATCTGGCAACTTAACACCGAAAAACTTAGTTAATTTCGAGTTTAAGTAATTTTCAAAATTTTTTTTGTTATTATTTGTTAAGTATGTGCGATTTTATCTTATTGACTTTGTTAACGTACTCTCTATCGTTAGCCAGTATCCTAATGGCTTAAGGGCATAATTGGTTAACCTGTGAATACAAAACTACAATGTGATTCTCCAAAATCAATCTTCCTCTTTCCTTCAAACTCTCAATTTCGGTTCGGCTTGCTTTTCTAGAAATGCCCCATTAGATCGAATCAAATTCATGACCATTGGCAACATCCTAAGATAGCAAACACTAAATAGAAATCTTGAGAATAAGTAAGAGTCATGAGGGGACTAAAAAATTGAGGAACTCTTTTCCTCAAGAGTCTCACACGACATAAAAAAGTTGAGATCAAACTTTTGCCACTCTTATTGGTCGTCTCATGCATACGTAGTATGAAATACGTATTACGGTATCAACTCCTTTCCCATGGAGCATATGTCTACACCTTTCAATACCGTACGAGATGATAGTTCGGACATATCCAATGTCTAACTTGAGTTCACGTATCTACTCATTCACTAAATTCATCGGAACTCACATCCGGCATCATA
The DNA here is from genome assembly GCF_016545825.1 of Eucalyptus grandis. Taxonomy (NCBI): domain Eukaryota; kingdom Viridiplantae; phylum Streptophyta; class Magnoliopsida; order Myrtales; family Myrtaceae; genus Eucalyptus; species Eucalyptus grandis. Next base: position 50,409,336 of record NC_052613.1, on the reverse strand, counting down.
GACGAGATAAAGTAAAATATGTGGGGTATTTTACTCTCGGACATAGTAAGGATTATGTCATCATCTTAACACCGATTAAGGCGACATACGTGTTTTAAGCTTGAGCTCTCGATTATCACCTAGATAATAAGCTTAAAAACAGTCTCATCTCTATTTATCACACTTAAATAGAGGCGATTACCCGTGTGAGTGGGCTAATCTCATATCTCGTCCGACATACTTTCCTAACTTGAAGTAATGCACTAAGCATTAAGATGCATAAAGATCAAACAAAGATTCATAGGCATTAATGATGAAAACACAAATTCATCAAATGTGAACTCTTAGGGAAATTACAATATTCGATACATCATCCTCTACGCAACCTAGAGATTTCACATGGCCACAAACACATCTCTAAGTGGCTTTGTCATAGATCTACCATTCTATGCATAGTATGTACTATAAGTTCACATCTTTTCGTGCAATCATATCCATGACAAAATTATACTTGGTATCTATATATTTGGTCTTGCCATGATATTTGGATCTTTAGTGTACACTTTTGCTGCTTGATTATCATAGTTAACTAATAACAAATCTGCAGCACTTCCAATAACACCTAAATGATCCAATAATCTCTTAAGCCAAACATCTTCTTATAGCTGCTGATAATAGAACTCAATTCCATCGTGGACAAGGCTATATACTTTTGTTTCTTACTTGCTCCAACACATGGTGCCATTATTCGTAAGAGAACAAACCTAGAGGTAGATTTCCTTTCATTTAAATCTCCTCCCAATCAACATCGAGAATAGCCTTAGAGTCGCAGATCCTTTCTATAATAACTCAACATATAATCAGCAGTATTCACTTAACGGCTTTCTGGATTGGATTAGTATCTACTCACCATTCCAACGCAAAACATATGTCGGGTTTGTACACATCATAGCGTACAACAAAGAGTCTATGGCTCAATCCTTCACCTTTTGCAATAGGAGCGTCATTGACTAGCTCCATATTGGCAATTAGTATATCATCAACATATAATGATATGATCACAAATTGATCATTGGATCTTTTGATATATACACAATGATCCTCATCTATCATTGTAAAGTCATATGCCATTATGGCATTATGAAAACGTATATATCATTGTCTTGACGACTGCTTAAAACCATATATCGACCCCCAAAGTCGACATACCTTTTCTTCTTAGCCTTTCACTATGAAACCAACAAAGTTGTTCCATATATATTTCATCCTCTAATTCTCCATTGAGGAAACGGTCTTTACATCCATTTGATGTAACTCAAGATCCATACTAAACACTATTGCCGTAACTATGCGAATCAAGGCAAATCTTACTATAGGAGAAAAATATCTTCATAATCAATTCCTTCCTATTGATTACTTATGCCTTTCAATCGAGCCATCAGCCTTTCGCTTTTCTTTGAGAACTCACTTGTTCCCAATGGCTTTGCGTCCTTTTGGAAGATCAACCAGTTCCAGACTTGGTTTGATTTCATTGACTCCATTTTCTTCTTTCATTGCATAAATCCATTTCTCCTTACTAGGGCAATTTAGAGCCTCATTAATATTTCTTGGCTCATCCTCATCTTGCGGAGCAACCATAAAGTTTCCCTTTCAATGTCAAAACATCGACGGGGAATACTTTGGCGACTTGTTCACCGTATGGGAGATTGTACACTTAGCACATCATTCCCCATTATGCTCCCACTTGGATTAGGTAATGATGATGTCGTCACATCAGGTGGTTGCAATTGAGAATGAGTTGAATTCAATTCATCACATCTTATATTACTCCCACTTGGATGAACTCCATTAATATCATAATCTTAATCCAAGGTTTCAAATAGGAAGTAATCTTCCCTATTTCGCCCTTCTTAGGAAATTCATCCACTAAGAATGTGACATCCCGTGATTCAAATTCAGTTATTCTCCCACTTTCTGCTCACTTACGAACACATACCCTTTTGAGTGTTCGGAGTATCTCATTAAAATACTCTACTTTTATATGTGACTCAATTTCCCAAACTTGTGAGAGGACATATGAGTATAGACAGCATAACCCCATGGCTTAAGTAAACTTAAGTCCGGTTTTATACATATCCATAACTCATATGGAGTGAAACTAATTGATTTGGAAGGCACCCGGTTAAGTATTTAGGCAGTTAACAACACATCACTCCATAAAAGTGATATGTAAGTTAGCATACGCCATCATGGACCTAACCATTTCTAGTAGGGTTAAGTGCAACACCATTTTGTTGAGGAGTATATGGAATAGACAACTGTCTTTCTATTCCTTTTTCATCACATAATTTTCTGAACTCATCAGATAAATATTCTCGACCTCGATCGGATCTCAATACTTTTATTTTCTTGTCTAATTGATTTTCAACCAAGTTCATAAACCTTTTGAAACAACTTATGCTTCAGTTTTGAGAAATCAAATAGACACCGAATCGAGTATAATCATCTATTAAGAGTGATGAAGTAAACAGTCCATGCCTTCCTCTCACATTCATTGAACCACAATCGTCATAATGGATTAAATGCAGAGGAACGTTAGCTCTTTTACCTTTTCCAAATGCTTAAGGGTTTTGCTCGTTTCGGTTCTAACAGTTAAAAACACTTAAAACATCTCATAATTAATCTAAGAAATAATTAGGGAATGTCCCTTCTAATCTATCACCAAAACATACGAGAAGGCGAAGGTACATTTGCCAACCATGGAAAAACTTTTGGAGAGCTCTTATGTCGCCACCAAGGCGCATTCACTCGCGCCACGTAGCGCCTTGTCCACAATCTAAGGGGGTTGAAGTTTTGGCCAACTCAACTATAGTCTTTCTCTTACAAAAGCTTCCACCAACCTCCTATAACCCGGACCACGTTGACCTCCCATAGCCGATCTAACACTTGCTTGCCATTCGGGTGGAAGAGTGTTCAACAAAGCCGGCACCTTCTCAAAATCCGGCATAAGATAACCATTATTGATGATTTCCGTATCATCGATTGACCTTGACCATATGTGATACTAAATCACCATCAAGCCAATTAGAAAATCAGCCTAACTCTTTTCATCACCTTTTAGGCCTAGCTCTTCCTTCGTCCGTTCTCGGGATTGCAGGGTATCCGTGCATTACGCATCATCTCCTTTATTTTGCTCTTACCAACAAAAAGTACGTGAGCACATACATTTTTGCAAAAGTTTCAATCGTTTAAATCGGAAGTTTCAAAGTGAGTGAACCTCGAACAAAAAGTAATAGTAAAAATTACTCTGTATAAATTTAATTTCGGGGAAAAATATAGTTCGTGAGCCTTCCTTTTATACTTCTTCAAAGTATGTCTCTTCCTTAGATCATGAAAATTCCTCAACTGAAATTGGTATAAAAAAATCTTATCACACAATCTTTTAGCTTCATTGAGTACGTATCGATTTGATATTATATTGAAAATCAAAGTGAACGCGCCTACATATAAAAAATTCCCATGAACACATTATCCCAAGGATCAATGGCGCAACAAATTTTCCTCTTGGTGCCGTGTACTTATTATTTGTCCCGATCATCGGACATGTCTATATTCCAATTTATATTGTCAATTTTTGGGGAAAAATTATCAAAAAAGTCATAAATCTATTGCAATTGCATCAATTCAATCCCAAACTTATTTTTTTAGACCAATCGAGTCCTGATTTTTTATAATATTTTTTTTTTTTTTTTCTTTCCCTCTCCCTCCTTCCTCCTCCCTCCTTCTTCCTTTGGCTCTAGTGACCGATTAGAGGGAGGGCTGGCTGGTCGCAGGACTAAGGTGGCCGGGCTAGCTCGCCTCGCCATCGCTGGGCAAGCCCTCGCCGGATCCAACGAGGGGGGCCTCACTATCACCGAGTTTGGCGAGGGCTTGCCTCCCGATCGCCGGGCGAGGCGAGCCCTCACCATATCCGGTGAGGAGGGCCTTGCCAAACGTGACATTGAGCCCCCCTTGTTGGATTTGGCAGGGGCTCGCCCCACCATCGCTAGGTGCAAGCTCGCCAACTGGTGAGGGCTCGCCCTCGCCTAATGACGGCGAGGCGAGCTAGCTTGGCCGCCTCAGTCCGGTGATCGACCGCCCTCCCCCGGCTGGTCGGAGCAAGGGAAGAAGGAAGAGGAAGGAGGGAGGGAGAAGGATAAAAAAAAAAAAAAGAGGAAAAAAATGTCATTGGCGTTGACCGGCTGCCACGTTAGTGCCGGTAGGCCATTTTTGGCCGGATAAATTGATTGAAATAATTGTAAAAAGTTTAGGATTCGGTTGGTTAAAAAATAAATTTAGAAGGCGAATTGACACAATTGTAATATATTTAGGACTTTCTTAGTAATTTTTCCTAATTTTTTGGACTAGTGTGCTGATGAGTACGTCTTGCTTGATTTTAAACTAGCATGACGTGCTTTCAAAACTAGGTGGGAGTTAGGGAGTTGCTGTTAGAGCAAATAGTAATGTGTCGACTATAAACCCAAGTAGAAATTCCTAGAGTGAAATTAGAGTAGGTGGGATGGTGGGCGCATGGAGCATGTGTCTAACTGTACATCTTTTATGTGATATTGGATAAGTCTTTTAAAAGTACAAACTAATACCATTTTTGGTTGCAAACTGTAGGTTGAACCAAAGTAAGTTGGCTTTTTGAAAATTGCCATGATTGAAGGCTCTATCACCATGCTAGCGCGACGGCCGTGAGGTAATTAGGAGATCAAATCGATGCAAACCCAAGCCGAGATATCATCCTTGCCCACTCACGATCGAGAAAAATACTAATTTTTTTTTTGATGAAAACAAAATCAAAATCATTATATCTAGGCCCACCCGTTTGCCTGTCTGGCTTACTGCGTTTGGATTGGGCCCCATCGAACCTCCGGCCCAAACGATCGGATCCATCGATCGACAATAACAGACCCCTCCTTCCCAAATCCAAATCGAGCCCAACACACGCTCTCCAAAACGAAGAAAGGCCCAACGCCTCGAACCGTCGCTGTCGGAATCAGATCGAATGTTGCCGGATCGAGCCTGATCCTCGATCAACTCGTTCGACGCACGATGCTCGCCCGCAAGTGCGATGCGAGTCTTCTTCCATGGTGGGATGATGATGAGCTTGACTAGCCGTTGGCCTCCGCCGCGACCATCTTTTCTAGCTGTTGACTTCCGCAACCACCCGTCTTCTCCATTAAACTAAATGCCCGCCACCAATCTGGGATCGCCATGCCCCAACGTCGAGATCGGTCCTGAAAACGAGTGTCCATCAAGCCTCGGCACATGTCCTCGCACTCGCCCCGTCGCGACGATATTGGGCACTTGTCTTTGTCCATTTCCCTTCTATCTTTTTTAGGCCACGAAGAGAGAAGTGTTCGCCAAGCTGCGAAGCGGAAACTTCACTCGGTCTCTCCTGTGCAGATCGCTTCCGTATCTAAATAAAGGCGCGTGGCCCAATCGGGCTAACTGCTCTTCTCGACACATCGAATTCTGGGCATTCGTCCGGTCGGTCGGATATCAGCTACCCCTTGTCATTAATAAGCAGGTGCTAGCGACAGATCCTACACGGTCCTCGTATAGCCACTTCTCGTCGGAAGGAGGCGCCAGGTTTGATGCTTCCCATCAGTTTGCCTGCTTGCTGTTTGGTTCGGTGAATACGCGACTGTTCTGTATGCAGTTCGTCGTTCTGTCGTTAGATTGTCAGACAGTTTTAGAGTAAGATGCGAAGTGGGTTTGGTTTCCTTAACTCTGCATGTTCCGGCGATCCTAGCCTGGAGTTTAAGCGGCAAAGTTCGTTCTCGAACTGAGTTGGTTAATCGAGGCATACTTAAAGTGCCGCGGGCTTTGTTTCAGATGCAGCTTCATGTTAATGTTTTTTTTTTTTTCACTTCGATATACCGCGATTTCGAATTTGAACCACTAAGGATGTGAATAAGTTGTGGACTTTTCAGTTCATTCCGCTAGATGTCTTAAAAATGATTGCTTCACTGGCTGATCGTACCTCTGTGCCTTGTTTGATTGCTGCTTATTGTTTCTCCCCCTCCTCTTATGGAAGCAAAGTTTGTGGTTTGATCTTATGTGTATCTAGATTTGCTTGTAGTGTAGAGATTCTATTTATCGGAATCTAATTTCCAAATTTTGACGATGGTGTTCCAGTGATTCCGTGTGCTTAGCACTACGTTCTTGCAGCTTTAAACCCTGACAAACAAAATCACGTCTCTTTCTTTCGCGTGCTTCCTTTTCATGTCTTTTCAATGCTTTTACTTTTTAACTTGCAGGAATTAGCGGTTTATCCCTTCTTTCTTTGAAGTTGTTGGCATATCAAGAAAGAAATGCTCGTATCTGCTCTTTTGACCTCCGTTGGAATAAATACGGGCCTTTGCTTTTTATTCTTCATATTATACTCGGTCCTGAGAAGGCAACCGAGTAACTATGAAGTTTATATACCACGGCAGGTAGCCGAGGGGAAATCTAATAAAAGAAGCTATTTCAACCTAGAGAGATTAATTCCTTCTCCTGGGTGGGTGAAGAAGGCATGGAAGCTTTCTGAAGAGGAGCTATTGTCTATATCAGGCTTGGATGCTGTTGTATTTATGCGGATTATTATTTTCAGGTGATTCAAGCTCTCGGAATGCAAGCATTCTTGTCGCCAGTTCTAAGTTCAACCTGATTTCTTTTTGTTTCTTTTGATGGGTATCACATACCTGATTTGGGAGTTTCTCTTAGTGCTGGAATGAGGATGCCCATTTTCGGAATTTTTTTGTAATAAGGATTGCTGAATGCTTCATAGACGCTGCTTTAAGGATGTTCTTACCCTCTCATTTCTCCTGTGGAAGTGACGCATCTGATTTCTGTTTGGTTTAAAGTTGATATGATGAAACTTTCAAACTCATAGTGGGAACTGTTGTAGAAAGATTCCTAGAGTTCAGTAAGAGAGTTACACATCTCCTGTGGGAATGACATGATTTTTGTGGAATAGAATTGGCAAACAGAACCTGCTTACTGAATATTCCAAGTGGAGGATCGGAATATTTGTGTCTCTCTTGATTAAGAAGTCATTCTTACATTTTTCTTAATTTAGAAAACAGAACCTTTTTCACAACAACTTTTTACTTTCCTCAGCCATTTTATATGAAGATTTAGCCATGCCTGATGCAGGCTCCACAACCTTATGTCTGAATGCCATCTTTATGGTTTACTTTACTTCTTCGATTACTTCCTGTCTGTAAGCAAGAGCACTATTATTTTGGCTTAATATTATGACCTGGCTGCTTCATGATTATATAGTAGTCATTGGATAGTAGCAACTCCTCTGAATTGGATAGTTGAATCTGAAGGTTGAATCATTCTTTGATTTAGCCTCATATAATTGTCATTTGTTGGAAGGATACGAGACCATGTTGTAGCTGTATTCAAGCTATATTACGTTGCGTAAATGTTTCCTGATTTTTATAGGTAAAGCTGTCTAGCCAGCAGGTGTCAATCCCTCAGTCCTCTTTGAATTCCCTCCCTCTCTCAGCCCTGTTGTCTTAAGTGAGGGTGAGGTGACATAGCGAGCGGTATTCCAACATTGAATGCTTGAATAGACCTATCTACCCAAAATTCCTGAGAAGATATGATGTTTTCATGTTTCCTTGTACAGCTTATTAGGGTCGGTGCAAAGGGTAGTAAAGGCTCTCTTTCTGTTTTGCATCTCCCAAATTGCATCCTGGATGAGAGTAGAAGCTAATTTGTGACGATTGAAAGTTTGATTATGCTTCTTCTGATTTATAATGATTCTAAACCGTTGTTTAATGTGTCATTAGGGATTCAAACTGATTCTGAGTTTTCATTTGTAGTGCTCATTGGATAACAGATCTCAAGGAATACATCCCTCTCTGTTTGATTGAGGGGAATGCTTGTTAACTTCTTTCACATGATGTGTATGGAGAAAATCCATCATGACAGAGCATCAAGTATTAACAATAAGCTCAAGTAAATAAAGAAACAATTGAAAAAGCATTTGTATTATAATTTTTTCTAAAGAAATGACTGGGATGAGGGAAGTTAGGTCTGAACTTTGGATATATGTTAGCCTTTCTTCCTGCTATTCTTATGTGTCTCCATTATAATGAGTTGTGGCTATGGTAATTGGTGCACTAGCTTCTCCAGATCATGTATTTACTTACCTCGTTGGCTCTTCCTAATACAGTTTTGCTTTTGATCTGAATTTTGCAGCTTGAGAGTATTTGCATTTGCGGGGGTTATTGGAGTCTTCATCCTTCTTCCATTGAACTGCACTGGTGATCAGCTTGAGGATATTGACTTTGTTGATTTTTCAAACAACTCACTGGATGTATTTACAATATCAAATGTAAATAATGGTTCAAACAGGTATGTTCTTTGTTTTTTTTTTTTTTTTTTTGCTCATCTGTTTTTTGTTAATTTTTATGACCGTTGGCAGGGAAGAATGAGTAGATATATATGTTTGTATCCTTATATAACTTTGACCAAAGTTGAATGCTTTGTTAAATCTTCTGGGATGAGAAAACTTGATTTGTCAGTAATATCAAGAATTTCAAGCCCTGTTGCTAGCTTGACATTAACACCACTGAGTCATCAACTTTTGTTGCAAGGATGTATCACCTCTAATGTGAAAGATAAACAACTCTTTGTCTTTTCTTGCTGCCGGCATTATCTCATGACCATACTTTACCTGTCATCTATCTTTAAATTGAATTTTTAAAATTAAGTCCCAAATACATTTCAGATGCTGAGAAGATTCTATCTCTGCATCTTTTTTACTTTTTATTTCCCTGTTAATTCAATGGTAGGCCTTTGAATCTTTCATTAATTTAAGAAATATGAACATCAATCACTCCATACGCCATCTCCTTTGTGAGGCTATATATCTGAAATCTGCCTTAGCTGATCACCCGTTTTTTCTTAGGTGGCTTCCATTTGCATTTGAGGATTGAGAATTTTCACCATGTGCTCCACCTTTTTTGTGTCCACAGTAATTCATTGCTACTGCTGAAGCTGGATTGTTTCTATCATTTCTTGTGTAACTTGCTAGCATAATGTACAGGAGCTTGCAGTTCCATGCTGGTACTGTGCTTTTGCATTTTCAAGGTTTTTCTTTCGGTTCACATGATATGTGAAATATCCCATGGGTGTGGGACAACTGGAAACTTATCGTGATTGGATATCCTTGTTTTGTGGGATTTTATATAAGCTAAAACCCTATTTTGCAATCTTCATTGACTTATTTATTGCATAAAGCCTGAAAGTAAGCTTAACTGACCAAACATCATCTTTAGGTTGTCACCTTCTTTAGTTGCATCAAATCTTTTAATAGCGAGCTTAATTAAGGTTTATTTGGTAATGAAATGGTCAAGTTATTAGCTAAGGAGCTGATCGTAGTATGAGAGAGAATCTTGACCAACACATGAAGCCTGCCCGGCAAGTGCATCTTAAGTATTAAGAGATGTACTATTTTGTACGTCCATGCTGTGATCACCTTAAAAGAATTCTCTTTCTTGTTTTAAACTTTCAAGGTTGGTGAAAGTACATAACATTTTTTTTTTTTAATATTTCTTTGGCAGGTTATGGGTTCACTTCTGTGCCGTTTATGTTGTCACAATATTTGTCTGCTTTCTACTGTACTATGTAAGTTCCAAGTTTATATTCTTGAAAGTTTCTTCTTATACTCTCTGATAACTGATAATACATAAAAAAAATTTGTATCATATCAGAAGGCGAATGCCAAATAAATTGTTTACTGTTGCTTGGTTTTTTGTTCATCTCATGAGAAGCAACCTGGTCATTAAGGGGATTATTTAATTTCTTATATACCTTTCTGTCTGGACCTAGAAGCATATGAAAGTTCTCAGGGAAGGATGGGGCATATTATGAGAACAAGTTCAGCGATATTAAAGTAGTCTGTGTAATTGCAGGAATACAAAAATGTTTCATCAAAAAGGATAGCTTACTTTTATGCCTCCAAGCCCCAGCCACATCAGTTCACCATCCTTGTCCGGAGCATCCCCGTGTCTGCTGGAAGCAGTGTCAGTGATAGTGTTGAGAGATTCTTTAGAGAATATCATCCATCTACATATCTGTGTCACATGGTCATTCGACGGACCAACAAGCTACGAAACCTAATTGTAAGTCCTTTGGGCTACTTGATATTTCTTATCATCTTTCCTTAGCTGTATACCCGAGGATGCCTTCCTCTTTTTTCAGTGACAAGAAGCTCGCCGCCTTAAGTAGGTGAACCATGTGTTTTTGATTAATTCTACAATTCTCATAAATTTGGTAAGATGTAAGCTAAAACTAATGTGGGTGACCCAAGCATGATTATATTTTGCACTTGGTAGTGTGCAGACTTGAACTGAGCCATGGACCTAATTTACCTTCATGCGTTCCTCTGCCACTATGCTCACCCAGTTGCTTGATGGACTATTTCACTTGATATGTCTGTTTGATCAAAAGTTGACCAGAATTTGTTATGGCTCTCATATTCACTCTGAAATTGCGATTGGTTCCTAGAGATCTGGAGATTGTGTTTTGTAGCCAGAGGCATTATGAACATAGTACCGCTGATGTTGATTGACTAATATCTATTGTATTAAACTGATGGCCTTTTGCAACCATTGTTATAGATGGACAGACTAAGGATGCTACTCTCAGTAAAAAATAAATAAATCATACAGCACCTTTCCAAAAGAGTTGGAAATCTTACAGGCTCCAATGATTGTGATGAAACCATCTGACTTATTGCTAATCTAGGCAAAGGAGTGTTACTGTGCTGGCTTTCTTTAGATGGGGTCAAGCTACCTATATGCTCAATTCTACCATGCTGGATTGAGTAATCTTGTTTGTCTTGCTTTTCACAATATATAATGAGTCCCATAAAACCATGTCCTTTTTTATCTGTATTTGCCAGCTTTATCATAGATCATTGGTGATAAGTAAGAAGAATTTCTTGACAAGTTAGGTGCTTTAACTTTCTGCCCCATGTGCCTTTTTCATTCCGTCGAAAATCGGTTTTGTGGTATAGATGATTATGACCTTCATATGTTTGCTTGGGAATAGAGGCTGCCGTAGGTGCATGTACCACAGAAGTTTGGGCTTGGATTTTATGTCCAAAATTGGTTAATGGGTAATGTTCTTTTGAAATTTTCTTATGTGAGATGTACTTAATGGCTTCAACGGATTGATTATTTTCTGGATTAGCTGAGCCTCTACAAATTTGGATTAGTTTCGTCTTCCCTCAGTGCCATTAGTCTCTAGACAAATAAAAGGAAAGTTGAGTCTTTGGAATAACAATGATATGTTTTAAAGCAATATTTTAGGTCTTTTCTCTTTTGGCCAAATGTTCTGTTTTAATCAATCTATTTGATTTTTCTCCCCACAAATGCCATCTCTCACTTTATGATTTCATTTTTCTCTAGAATGATAGTAAGAAATTGTATAGAAGGCTTATACACATGCAAGCTGATCCCGCACAACAGAAGTATAAGCGTAGCAGCCGCTTTGGTTTGTTCGGACGCAAAGTTGACCTTGTGGATCAGTATGAGAAGAGGCTGGAAGACTTGGAGGAGAATGTGAGGTTCGAGCAGTCTGAAGTTTCCTTGGCCGGAGAAGTACGTGTATAATTATTTCTTGATTCTCTGAACATATTTTAGTTCCTTATCATGTGTATACGCTCCCTTGAAAGATACTTATCCTGCCTACAATTGAGTACCACATGTAAAAATGGACAGCCTAGGTCTAGGAAGATAACTTATATACAGCTAAAGTTGCATCATCATTCTCGCTATGATTGCCATCCATCTATAAGCAAAGTGAAAACTTGCTTGCATTCTCCTGTGGGAATAGACATCCTGGCCAGTCTCATTTTTTTATTAGGCACGGCACAAGGAATGCCGTGCCATGGTCACTGATTTTCTCATATGAATATATTATTGTTTCCACTACAAAGCAAAACCATAGTTCTGAGAGAATTTCAATCATGATTCTCACATGCAAGTCCAATGTCTGCAAAACAGCAGTGTTGCCTGTCCTTTTAGCATAAAAAAGATAAGAGAGGAGTGTCAGCTGAAGATTGGCTTCTGATGTACGTTTCCATTTCAAACTTATAATGATTTAACTTGTGCTCAACCTATCCCTCTGGACCCGAAAATGAGGAAAAAATATTTCTTTAATAGGAAAATTTCAAGAATCTAATCCTACCATAGGTAACATCTGAATTGCAGCCATGCATTAGGGAAAAAGTTCTTGTCAAATCAATGTTGTTCAAGCTGTAGTACCTTTCTTTTAGGCTATTAACATCTTGAGCTGTGGGTTTGATGCTTAGTGCTGCCAATTTAAAATTTTTGCTAAATCGATACTGCTCAAGTTGATGCATATTTCTGCCCTCGTTTCCGTCTTGAGCATGTGTATCTTATTGCTTTTGATTTCATCTTAAAAATTTATAGGAAGTTCGTGCTGCCTTTGTTTCCTTCAACTCAAGGTACGCCGCGGCAACTGCTTTCCACTTGCAGCAGGGAATCAATCCCACTCAGTGGCTAACAGAGGAAGCTCCTCCACCTGATGATGTTTACTGGCCTTTCTTTTCTTCATCCTTCATGCGGAGATGGATATCTAGGCTGGTTGTCATAGTTTCCTGTATACTTCTCACAATATTATTTCTCATCCCTGTTCTAGTGGTGCAAGGTCTGACTAACCTGAGTCAATTGGAAGGGTGGTTCCCCTTCCTAAAAAGCATTCTAACCCTGTAAGTGATCATTCTTAAAATTACTAATCCGGCACATCTGCGCTCACATGTGGCGTTGTTTATTGCCCCCCACTTCTCTCTCTCTCTCTCTCTCTCGCACACTCACACACACACCCACCCACACACACACACACATCTTTTAGCGCTGTTGATGTTTGTTACAGTTTTTATTGTGTTATTTCTCACTGATGCAAAGCCTCACCTCATAAATTTCCTTGCAGAACATTTGTCAGTCAAGTGATTACTGGCTATCTCCCCAGTCTCATTCTCCAGTTGTTCCTGAAAATTGTGCCTCCCATAATGGAGTTTCTCTCTTCACTCCAGGGATATATTTCTCATAGTGCAATAGAGAGGAGTGCTTGCAACAAGGTGCTGTGGTTCACAATATGGAACATATTTTTTGCAACGGTATTTTCAGGGTCAGTTCTATATCAGGTCTCCATAGTCCTTGACCCAAAAAATATTCCAGCCAAGCTCGGTGTTGCAGTTCCAGCACAGGTGAGCCTGCTTCTTTCCGGGACATAATGTTCAAGCGCATAGAGTTTGGAATTTGAAATGATAATACTGAGCACTGGACATAGTTGTGCACGGCAACTTTGTGAAAATGACAGATGAAACATACTAATTTCTTTCTTCTTTTCCTGATTTGTCATTAATTTCCTGAAGTATTTAATTTTACCCACTTTCCTACTTTGTGAAAAATGGCCAGATGGTCGGATATAAGTTTCACCTCTATAGGCTTTTGGCTGTTTGGACTGTGATTTTTCTGCTTACTTTGACCTGCCTTAGTAGCTAACTGTATGAAGTAATAAATGCTCAACATATTGCCTCTTGAGCTAGGCCCATCTTATTTTAAATCATGAAGGCGTTTATCTGATACTAGTTTCTGATATCAAGCTAACTATAGATATCTTCTGGAAATTTAGGCTTGAGCGGGAATGGAGTTTTTTTTTTTTTTTTTTTGGAAGACTTAACTTCTAGTTGGCATTTTGGAGGTGTGCCTGTCCTGCATACAAGCATACAAGCATATGATCAAAAAATTTGTCAGAAGATAACTATAGATATCAAATCATTTTAAATCATGAAGGCGTTTATCTGATGCTAGGTTCTGATATCAAGCTAACTACAGATATCTTCTGGAAATTTAGGCATGAGTGGGAATGGAGGTTTTTTTGAAGATTAACTTCTAGTTGGCATTTTGGAAGTGTGCCCTTTCCTGCATAAAAGCATATGATCAAAAAATTTGTCAGAAGATGCTAAATAACTTTGATGTCGAACTCTTTTAAAGTAGAACGTACATCATTCCTCAAGTCTAAAATGACCTTTAAATGAGCAAAACAACTTTTGTGCAAAAAGCTTGCATCTAATTCAAAAATATTGGTCCTTTCATTGATAAAACATGCCAGGTGGGAATGCATGGTCTCATAAGTTGACAAGGCTTCTTGATCAAGTTGTTAGCTAAGGTTTTAGTCATCAGTATAATTGCTGACTTAGTGGTTGTTGACTCTCCTACTTCCTCCTGAACATTCTAATACAGCTATGTTCACTCAACGCCAGCCTAAGGCTATTGTAAATGCATTTTTCCCTGTGGGGGCTTCTCTGATTTGATATTCTATCTTTTGGGAGGTCATTCCTCTGGGGTTGCCTGATTGCGGAACTAAACTACGTTGTCAATCCAGATAGCCAATGACGCCCTATGCGCCTAAGTAGCGACCATTTGAAATATTGATCTAGACTTGTCATGGCTTGCAATGTGATATCTATTATGGCAGGCATCGTTCTTCATTGCTTATGTGGTTACATCTGGATGGACCAGCACCTCGTCAGAACTCTTTCGCATAATCCCTTTTATTTGGAGTCTAATGAAAAGACCTTTTGTAAGAGATACAGATGAGGAATTTGAAGTTCCATCGATTCCCTATCATAGGGACATCCCACGAATTCTCTTCTTCGGACTACTGGGTATTACTTACTTCTTCCTGGCTCCACTTATCCTGCCGTTCCTCCTAATTTACCTATGTCTAGCATATATTATCTTTCGGAACCAGGTTAGTGGTCATCTCCTTTTTACTTTCTCATCATTAATTTATAGCTTTTTCACACCTCTGGAATTTCAGTTTAGTTCTAGGCTGATATGGAGTATCAAAGGGTGAGCTTTATGCCTCTTTTCCGGGGTACCATGTCTAAAGTACAATTGCTTTGTGTTTGACATATTAACCTGATAATGATCTGAGGCATTTCTGCACCCACTGGGTTGCTCGTTTCAAATATCTATGTCTCCAATTCTTATGTTAATTATTTATCAATGTGAAGACTCCACAACATTTTCCAATCAATATTTCGATTTGGGAAAACACTGATACATGCACTAATATTTTGCAGTTCTTAAATGTCTATGCACCAAAGTATGAAACTGCTGGAAAGTTTTGGCCGATTGTTCACAATTCGATGATATTTTCCCTAGTGCTGATGCATTGTATTGCTGTGGGAATTTTTACGGTGAAGAAGCTCTCTTTAGCGCCAACCCTCATTGTCCCTCTTCCAATCCTCACTCTTCTTTTCAATGAGTACTGCCGGAAACGCTTCTTGCCCATGTTTGTTGCTTATTCTGCTGAGGTACAGTGTTATTGGTAAACATTATTCACTATTACATGCTGGGGTTTATCGTATACGTTTCTTTGTTGGATGTTAAGTTCAACAAATGCAATATTCTTCACTTTGATCATGTACAGATAATTTGGGTTAAGCATGATTTTCACTATTTTTGCCCAAATAACCTTCTTATAGAGCTATAGATTTCGTGATAATAAAGGGTTCTCTTGTTTTGCAACTGGCTTGGATCAGGATTGCTTCTTTGCCTTATTTGTTTCTCAAAAAATCAAATATACATCTCCTTCAGAAGAAGCCAAATTTTTTTAATAAGTAGAACAAGAAAACATGCTACAAGTGTCGGTATAATCAAGTCCTTTTTTTCCCTTTCTTACCTTCTAAATGATCCTTTGTGATTTTTTTCTTTTTTGCTCCCATGTAATATCACTTTGGTTAATCCATTTGCAGACTTTGATAAAGAAGGATAGGGAAGATCAGAACGATCCATCAATGTCGGAATTTTTGGATAAGTTGGTGACTGCCTACCAGGACCCTGCCTTAATGCCAATTCAGTATTCTGTACACTCTGACGGTCTGAACAGTCCCCTTATCTCGTCTGCTGAAGTGTGAGGGCGATATTTGCGTTGTTCTTATACTAGCATCAAGGTGACTTCTGGGGAGCTCTGTGGGGTTCAGTTCATATCCTCAATTTGACGAAAAAAATTAAGCAAGCGGCATGTCTCGCATGTATGCCTAGTGGTCTGTGCTCCGCCTGGTACCTTATTTTATACCAAAGTGCTGTGCCTGGTACTTGTTTGCTGTAAATTAGCACTTGCCCTCGCATGATTTTGCAGACATCTCTTTTGTGTCGGCAAGTTAATTTTTTGGTGTACTTAATTTTTTTGTCATAATAGGAACGTTCATTGCTCAAAATGGGCTGTTCTTTGTATTCCCTATAGTATGAGTGCCCTGTTGTAAAAGTATGTTCCTAGACTGATACTAGTTTTTTCTAGACTTGATGCTTTGCTCGAATTGATACTTGTTACTACCAATACAATACCATTTTCTTGTACATCAAAACAATGGTCAACAATAAACTGATTTTTCAATTCCTCGGCATCGTCGGATGATTCCACAAGTAACTGTGCCGTTGGCTGTTACTTTGCTCACTTTTCTCGAGCAAGTGCTTCGCGGGGATTTGCCTAATCCTAGAGGGTACCAGAAACGAGAAGTGGCATTCATTATTTACTGAAATAGGTGAATTAATATATGGATCCCTACAACTTTGGCAGCTATTAACATCATCTTTGCGATTACCACGAGCCAAAGAGACAATGCAATGACTACCACAAGTTGATCTTGCATTAAAATCACCATCATACCACATTCTGATACTTGTAATATGTGGCTGCTGTTACTCACGAAATAATGATCCCCTTATCCAGATATTAAGGATCGATCAGTGGCTTGCCAGTGATGTTGACATTAAAAGCTCTTTACTAGGAAAAATAATTAGCTGATCCCAGTGCAAATGGGTTCAGTCGTTCCGAACCTCTCAATCATGCGGGGCTCCATGTAAAGCTTATATCGTTCAATGATTACGACCAAATAGGCTCATGTGCATCCGAATCTTTTTCTAGAATCTTCCTTCTTACAATGCTCAATAATGGCCGCTGAGAGCAAACTCACCTTGACATTGGAGTATACAAGAATTTCTATCTAAAGCCAAAGAAATTAATGAAATTATTGTTTAATATTGGACTTGGAAGAAATGGCAAAACTACTTCTTGGAAAACATCAATAACTGAGCTAGGCAAATCTTTTTGAATCGTTAAGCTTTTCCCTGAGTAATCAGCCACGAGATCGGTTTTTTCTTGAAGTAGGCATCAATTCGTTCTGATAAGAATCGTATACAACCACCTTTAAGTTAGATAATCGCCAAAGGTAACGGTTCTCTTTCCACCTGAAAGTAGCAACAAAAATGTCTGCAAACAAGCATCAAGGACAAGATCACTGAGCACTATCCCACATATAAATTGATGACACAACTTTGGCAAAGTCATGAATCCCAAGCAATTACGATATCTTCACATATGAGTCAGGAATACCATCCTTACTAGATCACGATGTATCCCAATAAATCTTGATCTGGCGTTGCAAGGAGTTCATTATGGGACTAAGCGTGCAACTCGGGATACATCGTGAATAGAAGTTGGGACTGAGCGTGCGACTTCGAAACAACTGCGTTGCAAGGAGTACATTATGGGACTAAACAACTGTGTTCGGAATAGATCAAGAAATCTTGATCTGGCGTTGCAAGGAGTAGACAAAGTTTTCCGAACACAATTGTTTCTCTTGATAAGCAACATCGCAAGACTAAGCGTGCAACAAATGAAGGACAGAGGTAACAACAAATTTTTATTTGGCATTGCTTGGGTATAATTGAATGTTCAACAGATGCTGAAAAACTTTTTCCACTCAAAAATTAAGCAACTCTCCTTACTAGAAAGTTAAAAACCTATGCCTGTGCATTGGAGCTCGGTTCCAGCATAATGCATAATGTTGCAGCTAATGAAGCCTGAAGCCTTACATATACGCAGTGCGACTGAGTACGCAGAGTCGTATATGGAACAACCAAAAAATAAAAATGTTGAAAGAACACAAGGTGCAAAAGCAAATCCATATGATCTTTCTATCTTATTCTGTATATTCAGAGTAATATTTCCAACAGTATGTGACTGCCATTGTCAACTCCCTTTTGAAGTCATTGTGTGCTGAAGACCAATATTAGGATCAGTAGAATGAATTACCTACCAACATGGTTGGGAGCCGTCTAGTTTTGTTCTCCGCACCAAACCAATGATGGAAAAGGCTCGACCCAGAAAACCTAGATACTTTCTCGATATATGTGAGCTTAAAGAATAACAAATGGCAATGGACTTAACTTCTAATGCATCTCTTCTCTTCCAGATAGAAGTACATAAACCCTGTGCTCGCACTTAGATACCCATTGATTCGGCAGAGATAGCCATACTTTCCAAAATCGGTTGCCGATCTACACCTGATGCTTCCATGCTATGTGATCTGCAACTGAAATAAAATACTGCACTCATCATGGAATCAATAAGCACCAAAAATGAGTACATTATCACCAAGAGAGGCCCTTCCCATATCCTTGAGGACCCATCTCCGTAGCTCAGTACCTTGACTCTATGCTCAAACAAGCCCTGTACAAATGCCATCCCGATTGTTGACCCAAGGAATATCACGAGCCCTACATGAGTCTGGCCCTTTATTACAGCACTCGACCGGAACAAGGCCTGAGGGCCAGAAACATCCTCTAGCACACATATGACTATAGCAATGTTACAAATAATTATGGCATTAGCAAAAGCGACTGAGAAAACCAACCCCTCCAAAAACGCTGCATAAACAATCAGATTCTCAGAAACTCTGATGATAGACAACACGCTGCAAATGGCAACCAGAAGAACAACGAACAATGTGAGGCAACCCACAATTACCATGCACGTCCACAAGTAAGTCACAACGATCCGCCTCCAGATTTTAGCGGCTATGACAAAGAACATTGATGAATCGGCCCTTTTCTTCGAATAAGTACAGTCCACCGAGTATATAACAGCAGCCTTCGACAACAATGACAATGTCACAAACAAAGGGAAGCACATGGCCGAAGAGATTGCCATCTCGGAGAACTTCTGGCACGAGTGTTTGACGAAAGGCCTCAGTGGGAGTCCGCTGGACTTGGCCACCAGCATGAGCCTAATGGTCAACCTCTTCAGCATCGACTGATCAGCCAACGCATTGGACAGAGTTATCGCAGAAACAGGGCAGATGAGCAATGCCGCGATCAGCAAGAAGCTCGACATATTGTACCGGAGGATCCTCACGGTCTCCCTCAAGATCTCCAACGCATTCATGTAATGGTACTGACCACCCTGGCTCTGCCCGAACCCCCCATGAACGGACGACTCTACATCCAGATTCTGCAGATGGGTCCCTTCAGATCCCTCGCTCTTGGCCCGGGCCAACTTAATTCTCGGAGAGTTTCCAGCAGACACCTCCATTCCTTCCCCCTCCGCGCCCCCCACTTCCAGCAGAATTCAAGAACGATCAGACAAACATCGCAGGAGCTCACTCATCCCACGCACCAGTCTTTAAAGAACCGAACCGAACCGACCCACCAGATCTAAAACCCGAAATTTCGCATTTTGAAAGACAATGCAGATCGGGCGAGCAGAGAAAGATCGACCCAGGATCCGAGGACGCGAGAAAAACGACAAAACAAAACCTGGGTCCGCCGGCGGAACCGACGCGAGCGGCCGAGGGAGCGAGCTCGAGCTGTCGAGCTTGAGACGGGGCAAATGCGAATGGCGCTGTCGATCATCAGCCGACGTTCTTGATCTTGAGGAGGAGGGGAATTCACGTGTTTCGAGACGGGGAATTCGATCGGGCAGAAGAGGAGGGATCTGGGGGGAATCGCGTGAGGGGAGGGGCAGGGGTTCTTCTGGGAAGACGAGAGTGGGAAGTGCTGACCGCGGAGTTTTCTTGGCGTGATCGGCATGGCGCTTTCGACACGATACCCCGCGCAGTGACGTCATAAACGTAAGATCTACCAATTTTTTTTTTTTATTATCGTGGAAAATGATATCATGTGACAATCGATATTCTTATGATAAAATGTGATTACTTATTGCGTCATTATTGCACCGACACGCCTTATTTCGAGGACACGTTCGATGTGAACTGGTTTCAAATGATTGACGTAGCTTTTTTTTTCTAGAAAGAAAATCATATTCTTCACTTAAAAAATAAAAAAAAAATCACAAAAAACCCTAAAATTTACCCAAAAAAAAGGGGTATTTTGGTCTTTTTTGCTTTTAAAATCAGGGGGTATTTTTCTTTTTTTTTTCTTTTTCTTTCTTCTCTCCGCCAACTGGAGGGAAAAGAAAAGAAGAAAAAAAAACATAAAAAATAAGACGAAAATGCCTTTAATAGGGTAAATGTGTCATAGTGTGCAAATTTTTGGATTTTTCATTTCACAAAAAAAAGTTTTTGGTAAATTTATCACTTTGAACAAAGTTTGAGATTTTTATGGTATTTTCCCTAAAAAATACATAAAAAAATATGTAATGTTCATGAAAAAAATAAATTGAAACAAAATAAAAATACTAAAAAGTAAAAGCAAATCTAAAAGATAACGAGGATTAATGGAGCAATAGTAAAAATATTGAGCAAAATAATCGACAGTAATCTTGTATGATTATATGTTGGAAATTCATTTTTAAATAATTATGACATTGCTAGTTGGCAGTACGTGTTTAGGTTTTGCTTCCTCTAAATTATCATCATAGAGAAAATATTTAGACGTGGTGCGCACATACCACTTAGGTATCAACACCTTTCATTAGTATGTGCGCACCATGTCAGCGGATGACATGGCGCGCACATACCATTGAATATTTTTTCATCATCATATGGAGACACATATTTAATATATGGAGGAACAAATTTTCATGATTCAATGAAATGCTAAAACTTTTGCAATCATTATTGAAGTTGAAGGTACATGAAGAGAGTAGAGTGATATTGAATTTCAAAAACCTATGGATCAAACTCTCAAATTTAAATAGGAAGAGGATAGCATCCAAATCTAGGATTAGATCGAGAGAGTTCAAACTCTCAAAGTAAGAACTAAATCGAGAGAAAAGATCCCCCGAATCTAAATCGAGAGCGAAGAAGAAGCAGGAAAAAAAAATCGCAAACAAAATCAAGTCAACCATGGCGTCATCGTTAAGCATTGTTGTTGTCATCGAGCATTGCCGCCCTATGGCCAAACCTCATCGCATCTGGCTTGGTTTCTTTCTCTATTCAAGTAGAGAAGCAAAGTCAATGCATAACCCTTCTAGGCTAAGTGCACACGTGCTCTTATCGGATTCATTTCTCCAATTCTCTATTCTTTATATTCTTTTGGAGACCTATAATGTTTCGAGTCGACCTTCACTAGTTGCATCGGACTAAGCCTGCTTATTTAATCCACGTTAGGATCAGAAAAAAAAAAAGAGGCAAGAAATCATTTCGTTAAAAGGCCTAGGAAGACGAATCAAACTCGTCACCTCTACCCTCACGCTTTCTCGAGTCATCACTGATGTGCTTTTGTCCCAGACGCCTAGATCGCATATCCACCAACAAGTCCAAATGAATTGCCCATCTCTTGGGCCGTGTGGGCTTGGGAATGACCTCGAAATCAAGCCCTCCTAGTAGTAACTCGTTTCGGAGGCTACTATCCATCTATCAAAACATGCATGAAATCTTCTCTCCCTTTTCTCATAAAATTCGAAAATCGCGCTTCCCCTTCGAACCCCACCAAAAGCCTCGATCCAGGAGACGCAACACAGTAAACAGACTCGATGCTAGAATGACAACTCGTGCATAGATGCTCTCCATTTTTTTTTTTCCTATTTATTGAGTCTCAAGAAAAATTTTATGTACTCATATATAATCGACTTGATCTATTCAAAAAATTTATTGGTCAAGCTAGGTTACGGCCCACATATCTCGAGGATATTCCGGAATGCCAGAAGCGGTGGGCTCCGATCAGATGCGCGGAAACCATCGTGATTTAGGGAAGTCCCACTCTTGTTTCCAAATCCTCCGGTCATGCCTCTGAGCGGTGGTTTAATAAGCTAACAATCACATCTAAATTAATTATAATAGATACAGGGTGATATCCACATTTATAATTTACCAATGAACACTTAAAAGCATTGAATTGATGAACTCCATTTTTTATGCACATCCCATAGGCATTAGTGGAATCACGAACGCCATGTGCCGTCTCCGATGTTAACCACCTGAATTTTCGCGCGCATTAATGCTGATTCGACGTCGTATTAATGATTGGCATCGGTCGGGCTGCGTCAACCTTCTATTGGCCTGTCGTCGGTCAAAGTCAAACCTGCTCTCTCTGGAGTCCGAGATTCAAGGGGCAGGCACTGCATTAATTTCGCAAAGTTAATGCCGCAAGATCCTTCCTTTCTGTCGAGATTTGCCCCCCACTCTGTTTTTTTAATTTGAAAATACAATTCAAATATAAATAGGTAAATTTTGAGAATTCAAATAAAACCCTATTTTATATTCATGGTGCGAGTCTTGAATCGTGATTGACACCTAGAACGACGGTTTCCCCTCATCTAGACCCCATATTTTCTAAGTGAATGTGATTTTTTGTCCAAACCATGCATTTTGTCTTGCGTATCCCAAAAGAAAGCTTTCTCTGAATATGATTTATGTAATCAATAAGTCCTACAACTTAAGGAAGATCATGGTGAAGACTTGATTGCTTCGATGAAACATCCATGATCTTTAGTGATCTAAGATGGTATTATCGGTTGAAAAAGAATCAACTATGGTTGAGGAAGTCAATATTATTGTTGGATCTCTCCTACTATCATTAAAGAGTTTCTTTTCGGTCACGATTTCGTATTCAAAAATGATATATCGATCCTCGAGCGCAACTAGAAATAAAAAACTTAGCTCACTAGTCGGTCTGCACCTTCTACAGAAATTAAGATAGAAGGACACTTAAGAAGAGTTAAGGGTTCAGACATTTTCTTTGGTTGGAGGGACCAAATGTGAAATAGTTGACTAGAATTTTGCCTCATGCTCTTTCGAAAGTCTAATTCAACGTCGATTTCTCTCCCTCCACTGGCCTCATGTAAGGCATTGTAACTCGCATATTGCCCGACTTTCAACTTCCTTTTTGGTAAGTCAAGTGTGAAATCCAGTGATAGAGGAACGACCAATATAAATGGAGGATTCGCTCCACGACTGAAACATTTTTCTTGAGTTAGGCTGATCTAAATAATGCCGTTTGCAACGTGGAGGAATATTGGAAGCGTAATAATTTGAAATAGACATATTTCATCCACACCGGTTGTGTATGAACGAAAAATCCTTATTTCTTTTGGTAATTTGTCAGTGACGAAAGTCTAAATGTACCTAATTTTTGGCTCGGAAGGAAGATGACTTCCCCCGTTAACCACTTTTCAAGCAACGGTTGACCAATTTTTTTCTCCGATACTTATTAGGGTTTATCAAGCAAAAAGGACCTTAGATCATTTCAAATGAGAAATCAGTCAAAGATGCGAGATCGTTCAAAAAGAGTTGTTAGAATGCTCGAAAAACTTCAGACTCCTCGTTCTTGAGAGGCTTCTATGTCCTAGGCACGTACCATTCTCGTCAACTCAAGCTAATCGTTGCAGGTAAAAACACTACCCTTCTTTTTAAAAAGGAACTTGCTGTGCCCCGACGCGCGATGATTGATTGGTGGCGAGGGGAGTATCATACTTGAAATCGACAAAAAGTTTCTGGCCCATTGTGAACGAAAGAAAGGCCAAATCCCACCAACAAAAAAGAGTTATGCACGAGCAATAGAGAAAAGAACTATAAAAATTATGATCAAAGCGGCAGAGCATGGACACCTTTCGTGGAGTTGGTGAGATAGGTCGAAGGTGGTGTCCTTTGAGGTGAGGAGGAGAACAAGTTGTTGAAGCTTGTGGGGAGTGGCATTGTAGCTGTTTCCCACAGCACAATGATTAGGGTTTGGCATAATCTAAACTTATCAATGGCCACATCACAACATTCAACATATAATACAATGCTTGTTCCAATTTCTCTTTATGGTCTCCATGACCCATCTATAACAAACTAACCATTATACAAATTGAGGGTTCTTAGACGACTCCTCACTTACTCCTTTCAAGACCATTAGATTATGATGAGAATATCAAGTGATTGGATTTGGTACTATATTGATATTCACGTAAAGACTTAGAATATGGGCAGGGAGATTCTTGTCATGATTGAGATTGCTTTAGATGGAGATATGCTTTAAGCGCTTCCACTAGTTTATAATATGGATTATCATTTTGTTGCAACCACATTAGGTTAATTCTCTCAGTGGGTTTGGACCGATAAAGCTCATTGACAAAAAGGAACGGAGGTGACATATTGATCATGCATACCTAAGAATAATCTTATAAATAGGAGATTGGTCCCTTTCGAAAAGGAGGTAAAGAAAGGTCCAAGAAAGACAGCTTAGGAGTATCTGGCACTAAACCCTAGGATGCTGACTTTGATTTAACTTACCATGCTCAATAGTCCAAAACCCTAGCCTTGGCCTCCTCTCTATAGTTATCCAGTTCATTGGAACATAGGATTGGTAACATTGAACCCCTATACATGATAACACACGGCACGAGATTAGTTATGCAAAGTATAAAGAGAAAACTAGAATAAGTTTCAACATGATACACTCAAGCCGCATATGGGCGTGAATTGGTGCATTTTGTTCTTAATAAAGTAATAAATAATTTTGGTTCTGTTAAACTAATTTGTGAAGTTTGGATGCTAACATGAATTGACCGAACTACAGTAACGAAAGTGATATGCTGAGTTGAATTGCTGAACCTAATGAAAAAAAAATCATTAATATGGTGCTACTGTAGGTTCAATGAGATACTGACACTGGACACCTATGGATCACAAGTTAGGAAAAGCTCTTCTAAAAGTCTAGACAAAGTGTTAGGGACGTGATGTGGAACATCTAGCTAATAATTTAAAAAAACTTATAAATTAGTTTATGAAACATCAGAATCAATAAGTCCCGTGCCCCCACTAGCACCTATCAAGCCCCATTAAACATCAAAAGAATCGTCACCGTGAGCCGAAAAATCAGCAGCTGAAAAGGGACGACCTTTGATTGCTACTTTTGCACATTAGAAAGACGCCTTATCTCGCCGCAAATTGGGGTTGGGGAAAACGCTTCTGCATCGATCATTTGTCCATTAGAAACTCTTACTCGGACACATACCAAACCAAAGTCATATGTAGTTGGGTGGACTACATAATATAATTCACAGGATTAGTACCCAATTTGGTTAGTAGGAGTTGGGTACGAGACCACGGTGCACCTACTCGAGTGATGTGTTACTAGTATGAAGGAATTTCTTTAAGGGATTAATTCTTTGAATTAAAATTTTGGTGTGCCGGGACGAAAACCCTATTGACTCGCTGCCCCAATTAACAACTTCCACAAAAGTTAGGCCACTTGAGCTTGATCAATACAAAATACTTGTCGAGGTTCATTAATTAAAAGACCTCAAAGTCCCACCTCCTTCTCAATTTCTTTTCGAAATATTACGCAAATATTAGCTTTTGGAAGAGCATGATTCGCATGCCTAATCAATCGAGCTGTGTACATTTGACATTCCTTCAATGGGTCACAGTCGATCCATACTATATTTATATATATTGGAGTTCGTCACTTTACGTGTGAACAATTAGTCAGAGAAATTTGAAATTCGACATCTTTGTTTTGCTGAAATTTCTACTTCATGGAATCGAAGTTGGGTGGCGGTAGAGATTTAAGAAACGAGAAACCTGTGGGGGAATCGAAACTGGGGTCGGTATCTTGCCCTCATTGACAAAGACGATCTTTAAGTTAGATGAGAGCTAGCTGATCAAAAAAAAAAAAAAAAAAAAAGTTAGATGAGAGCTCAAGCAAAAGGCAAATTGTCTCGAGTTATGATTCTTTTAAAAACGAAATTGGGCTCATCATTAGGTGGATCGACCGGGACGTGTTACGTATAATTTGGTCGATTCTCTTGGTAAAGAGCCATTGTCAATCACACGTTTAGGAACCCAACTAAGACAAACGGCACCCAAAGAATTGAAATCCTTGCCTCCCTGCTATGATGGAGACCCTTTTTGGTTCTTTCTCGTGTTCTTTTTTTTTTCTTTGATTATATTTTGTCTCCCGTGAATTTCTTGTGACAAATTTCATTTACCTTCGCGGATTAGATGAGAGCTAAAACTCAAGTAATGACCCGAAATTGCGATTGGTGAATCAAGTGGGTCTTCCATTGGATTCTCGCTCCTTTATTGGAAACTCATGCCAAATTGCCTTATTGCAAGCTCAAGTGAAAACGGTACTAACCTAAGCCTACAAATCATTATTACTTTGCCTTTTCATGTTTGACCGTGTTTTCTCCGTTCTCGACTGGGGAGATATCATTAGTGAATTACAAGAATGGACAGCACTCGCATCATCTAAACTTATCTAAGAAGAAATATGGATGAATCCAAATTTATAACTTACCAATTGGAAGCCAAGGAGCTTCTTTTGATTAAGGATGAAGGAAAATTTGACTCTTCCTCTATTTATAGAATGAAATGAAAGCAGGAGAAAGATATATTTAGCTTAAAAGACTACTCTTGAATACTACACCTGAATTTTTAATGTGCAGCTTTCAAATTGTATGATCCGGTCACACCCAATATCATAAATACGTGCTTGTGTCCATCGCCTTTGTATATCCTATAGTTTATGTTGGATGTCATTGAAGATGTACTTTTCGGCTATTAATTTCCGCGGTTGTTCCTCAATTTGAATATTGAAGTTAAAACAATCATAAAGAAATGTAGTAGAGGAAATAGGGAGAGCAAATTAATTTGGAAAGCTACCTAAGTTGACTTTAGTGAACGGCCGACTCATCAGTCGAGTGCATACAACAAACTGTCACAATAGA
The DNA here is from genome assembly GCF_016545825.1 of Eucalyptus grandis. NCBI lineage: Eukaryota > Viridiplantae > Streptophyta > Magnoliopsida > Myrtales > Myrtaceae > Eucalyptus > Eucalyptus grandis. Next base: position 50,382,366 of record NC_052613.1, on the reverse strand, counting down.
TAGTAATGTCCTAGAATTGAAATTGTCCCAATGCCATTCCCCGAAGATAAATCATTATGCCTAACAGTCATCAACACATAACAGCATTAGAATTGACGGAAGATAATAGTTTTATTTTGAAAAAAAGATAGCTATCGAGAATTAATTAATTAGTTATAAGGATCCTATGTTTTTTGCAAGTTGTCAGATCTGCGAGTCATGAGAGGAATATTACCCAATCAGTTCTAAATCTATCATTGATACCGATTTCATCCCAAACTTTCCAATTTTGTCATTTCAATTCTAAACGTTTGCTAGAAATTTTAATATAAATTTTCACTGGAAAGATACCTATAGCAGCCAATGTTCTTGATAGTATGATTAGCCTCAAATTCGTTAAAGCAAGGTTAAAATTTTGTAAGTTAAAAAGTCACTTTCTACCCTTGTTTTATTCAGGTAGTGGGAAGTGATTGGCGGTCTAATCGTTATTGGCCGTGCTACGCAAAAAAAAACTCTGGATAAACTGCCAATAAGTATTAATATTACTTGTATTGCTTTAGTACATTTGGATCTGCTGGAAGATTATTTTACATGGCATTCAAAAACCCGAAACCTATAATCTGCCAATCAATCTCGAACTCTTTAAAACGAAGAAATCTAATACCTAACTTGGAACCTCTACAGATGTGCCGCGTTACAATGCTCTACGCACCTGTGAATGGTCCCGAATTCACAAATGTGTACGAGGAAAATGAGCAAAGGCCGGAAAAGTCTCCTCCCTCATGCCCCGAGAAAACCTCTCGAAGGAAAAGTCAAGTCGGGCGTTTTCCTTCCCCGCCGACCAGGCAAAGAAAAGGCGAGTTCGGTTCACAGCCAATGATCGTGCTCCCCTGTTGAACGCTTGGCGGCCCTCAGTTCCATTCTTCGAGTTTACACTGCGAGAGAACTGGCGCGTTGATGTAATAATGGTGATATAATAATAGCAAAAAGTACATGCATGGATGGTGTAGCAGATCGTATAAAGAGGGGCGAGAGAGAGAGAGGCAGAGGCAAAAGGCCAGGGTGGTTTTCTCCTTTCTTCCTCAGGCGTCAGGCGGGACGTGAGTGCACGTGGGCGAAGAGGGACGCGGATTTTCTGCTAGGATCACCCAACCCCCTTCCCCAAAAGCCTTGGATGAGAGAGAGGGACACTGTAAATTAGGATCACATCACCCCTTCTCTCTCTCTCTTCTCTCCCTCCCTTTCTCTCTCTGAAATTTTGTAGTTTCAGAGAGGGAAAAATATCTGGGGTGTAATTTCTCTCTTGTCCTGCATGTCAGAACTCTCCTCAGGTTTGTGTTTTTTTCTGGGCCCTCTGATCTTGTCCTTTTTTCTCTTTTTCTTTTGTGTATTTTCATTCCTTCTCCCATGGTGTTTTCATCGTTCTTGGGATGCCAGAACTTTTTTTCTTCTTGTTTCTTTGGGCAAATGATCTGGATTGGCTCCCCCATGAGAACCCTTTTTTAATCTTCAGAAGTTTTACCTTGTTACATGCATGTATCCGCAAAAGGAGGTCAACTTTGCTGACTCGTAATAGTTCTTGCCAATTCATATTTTTTTCCTTGACCTTTTCTTGGTTGGTGGGTGTCCATGATGTGAAGGAGGACTTTGTGGTGGTCAATGTGTGAATACTGGCGGAAAATTTAGGCTCTTAGTCTGGAATCTTTTCTCCCGAGGTTAAGTTTTTGGCTTTAGCCATTATAATGTGCTCTCTCTGCATGTGTCTGAGCCTATGGTATGATGACATTGAGGTGAAGTTTCCAGTTAACCGAACTCTGTGCTCTCTCTGCTTGACCATATCGTCTTCATTTGGATATTTAAGTAGTTTATTTCACTTTCTTTAACTATGTTTGAAGGTGTTACACTTGGCACGTTCCAAATTATTTCTCTGGTTTCTAGGGGAATGACAATGACTGTTACTTCTCATTTATTCGTTGCTTAGGTAGTTCTCCAGCTTTGTCCTTTTCTATTTGTCTCTTACCCATCCTTCTCCATTGAGAGTCATTTCTATCTTCCTGGCTTTCTTTTATGTGCTTATATCCTGTCCAGATTGTTCTCATTTCTTGCTGGCTAAGATTTGATTATCGCTTGCTGTCTTGGGGGGAAATTTTGTTAGTTTCGGTCTTTTGGCGATTGTCTGGATTGTCTTCTTTTCCTGTTTCCCTTTGGTTGAAGAGAAATTTCTGTGGCAGGGTGTACCTTGAGTTTCACTGTGCGTGTTCTTATCTTGTATGGTTTCGTTCGAAGGAGTTGAGTATGCTTGTGCAATGAGTGACACTCAATGGGATGCCTCCTTCCAAAACTGAGTTAGGAAGCTTTGCTTTCATGAGAGGACGAAGACAATACTCTGCGTATGTGCCTTTCGTGAAGGTGAGTACTTATCCCTCGTAATAAGTGCCTTGAAGATGATTTACATCAAGTCTAGCTAGAAGAAATATTTGTTTCTTTATTTGATGTTATTAGTTGCATTAAAGTCGTCATTCTGACTTTTTTCTAAATGCTAAAGCCATGATGGAGGAAAAAAGAAATTTTAGACATATTTTTCGAGTTCAAAGAATCTCTTTGGTAAGATTTTTAAGAACAGCGGACATTAATTCCTTTGTAAATTTGCTGTTACGAAACAGGGAAGGTTCCTTTTCTCAGTTCAGGGATATGCCCACTTTATGAGGTAGATAGTAGAAAATACGAGCCCACCCGATGCACGGTACTGCAAGTTTATAGAACGCAGGAATCATAATGGGTGGCTGTGTTTCAACCACAAATAAGCAAGTTAGGACACGTAGTAGATACTTTAGAAGACCTGGGAAATGGAACCGAAAGATATGCAGTTCTGTTGTCGATGCGCCTATAAGGATGAGTGATGCTGGAAATAGTGTGGGAGATATTTCCATGAGTGAGTTAGTTCATCTGGATTTCGACAAAGGTGCTGCAACTGCTTGCAAGAGATCAGACGTCTCCAACATGACATTGCACTTAACTCAATTGCAATGGAACCATAGTCAAATTGATGAAAACGGTACCATCCTCTCCCTCTCTCTCTACTTGAAAAGCTCGCTTATTGCTTCTCATGTTAAATGTGTTCTCAGGTGGAGTTAGCATTCCTTGATATCGTATTATCTTAAATCCTCAATAGAGATCATTTGATCCCTACTTTTCAATTGTATATCTCATTGAAGTCATTTTAATGAAGAAATTTGAGATGTTGAACATTACATCTATCGTATCCTACAGTGCATCCTTTATTAGTTTTGGCTAGGCTTTGGTATCATTTCTTTCCTTCTTGAAAATGTGATATTTGCAAGAACCGTACCATCTCACTCAAGCTCAATTATATGAAGGAATATACCAGGAAGAAGCTTGGTTTGACTCGGTCAGTATCCTAGAGTCCGATTCAGATGATGATTTCATTAGTTTACAAGGAGGTAATGGTTCCTTACTTGATGAGGCCATCGGACAGTTCAATCCGTCAACTTCATGACCAATGTGTGATTGTCTTCTTCTCTTGTTTGGCTACAGATGGTTTTCCTTCTGTAGGTAATGCCGCCGGGGCTATACATAGTGGTCAAGTTCTTCCGAATGAGAGTGAATTACACTGTATAGATGCAGGGCGTAAATGCGAGGGCTTTTGTGACAGTAATGTAAAAATAGATGGAGGTGTACATGAGCCCAGAGAAAAATTGCAGGAAAACAACAGGAAAACTTGCATAGCTAAGTTGCAACCTTCAGGGAACTCTGATTGGAAGAACCAAATGCCCATGAGTCCTGTGTCTTTGCAACGAAAGAAGTCCAGAGTTATCTTGCTGTCTCTCAAGAGGAAATCCTCTGATGGGGAAGAAACCTTTAACGAATATTGTAAGTTCACAATACTTTCTCCCATTTCTTTTCCAGGCTACAAATGCTACTGCTTTATGTGATATTTGCGTTTTCTTTTGTCTCGGTATATATTGGCTAAAGTTTAAAAAGCTGACAGGTTGTGCTGGAGTTTTTTAATGCCTTTTTTACTATCCAAGCCATTGGGCTTTCAATTTTTTATTTGGCTGCTAAGCACCAATCCCATTATATTTTCCAAAAAAGCACTTCATCATCTTTTTTTCGTAGAATGTAACTGAAGGGAGATTTAACTGAAGGTGCATTTTCTTGTCGAATCACTTTTAACATGTGAAGATTTCACAAATTTGATCAGATGAAAGACATTTTCAAATGTATGGTTTTGATTGTGTGATATTCAAATATCCGCTTTCCCAGTCAGATCTTCTGGCTCATTGTGGAACATAGCGTTACGGGCAAAGCAGCATAGATCTTTGGTTATGATAAGCTAATTGAAGCTTTTCAATTTTCTTTTCTCATCATATTGTACTGTTTATGTTTCTCTTGGTTTTCTTGGCTTAGTCAGACAAGCTTTCTTAAATGAATTTCTCAGTATCGCTAGTTGTTTTTGTTAATGTCCTTTTTATTTGAGTGTTTCAGTGCTTATGAGTAGAGTTGCTTTCATGCATTGATGGACTGCACTAGATTTCAAAAGTTATGAATTGTTGTGCAGGCACATCGGAGAGGTTCATATATAGGCCTAGAGCAGGACTTCTATTACCATGTTCAAAAGCAGAGAAGCCAAGTGCAGGAAGTTGGTCTGTAGTCTTGCCTTCGGTCTTTAAACTCCGTGGAGAAAATTATTTCAGGCATGTTTCTTGAATTGGATTTTGTGCCATGTACTAAATTCTTCGCGCAAACAAGTCTGTTGTCGTAACTTGGCTTCTGGTACTCTTTGTTCCCATTTCGCTATCTTAATTCTCACTATCCATGCAAAAATTGCAGGGACAAAAGGAAATTTCCAGCTCCAGATTGTAGCCCTTATGTGCCCATTGGGGCTGATTTATATGTTTGCCAGCGAAAGATACATCATATTGCTCAACACCTCGATCTTCCCTCTGTCAAAGGGCATGACAAAGTGCCCTCTCTTCTAATAGTTAATATACAGGTTCTCTCTCTCTCTCTCTCTCTCTCACACACACACACACACACACACACACAGCGTGGCACAGAGGAGAAGGGTTCGTTTGATTGGGATGGTGTTGGCGAGTGAGGGTTGGTGCTCTTAGCACTTCCTAATTCCTAGTAACAACCTTTAGTCTTTCAACTTTTTAATCGGTAATCTATAGTAACATTCTGCTAGTTCTTCTGTTGTCCTCTTTAAGATGGCTAGGAAGCAAAAGGTAGAGATGATAAAACCACAATTTTGAATTATGATATCCTGCACAATGCATGGATTTTACTGTGTGTGATGGTCTATTTTCTGGTGAGACTTATCTTTATCATTTGTTCAAAGTTAAAATTCTTTTGAGCGGTAGAGATGAAATTTCTTCTTTTTCCTGCAGCTTCCAACCTACCCCACAACCATGTTTGGTGATAGTGATGGGGAAGGAATGAGTCTTGTGTTATATTTCAAAGTATCCGATAATATCGATACAGAAATTTCTCCTCAGTTTCAATATAGCATCAAGGTAGGCAGCCACTGGAAATTTTTCTTGTTACAGACATCTTCATCTTAATTTTCTGCCATATTTTTCCGTTTCTTTGTTCACCATATATTAAAGTACTGAGTATATATGATTCTTGAAAAGAACCCAACTAAGTTTTTAACTTTTACGAGTTTGATGGAAACTCCTCATGCATTATTCTTTCCTTCGTTACTGTGAATGTTTTGTCCCATCCATCACTTGGATGTAACATAACCTGTCCATTCCTCTAGCATTTTGAACGATGCAGAGGGAACTGAAAATGTTATCGAACTTTATGGCACTGTCTTCTTGGTTAATGATTCATAACAGCAAAGATTGGTTTCTAATGCAGAGATTGGTCGCAGACGAAATGGAAAAAGTTAAAGGGTTTGCAAAGGAGAGCATAGTTCCTTTTAGAGAGAGGCTGAAAATCATGGTTGGGGCGGTCAACCCAGAGGACCTTCAACTTAGTTCAGCAGAAAGGAAGCTTTTGCACGCTTATAATGAAAAGCCTGTTCTCTCGCGTCCACAACACAATTTCTTCAAGGTAACTGTGGGTTTTGTATTCTTTGTATATACTTCATTAAGATTTTGTTTCTCGTATTTTTCGGGATTTTAATTCAAGCCATTCTGGAAGAGAGTTGTCTAGACTCTGTCACATTGTTCCCCAAAGCACCTTACAACATATTTATTCTAGTTAATCTTTAGAATGTGACACAAAGAGAGTTTGATCATTCGGATGGCATCTGATTTTTCACTTGCAGATTTGTCCTTCATGTCAGCAAAATTATGCAAGCGCTTGAAGTGCTTTGCAATTTAAAACATCATATAGACCGGCCGACACCTGTTAAATGCTGCTCTTTGGCATGTCATATCACTTGATATGACATAAATAAATAGCAGATTTGTCGCTGCACTTATGTTAACATAGTTAAATTTAAGTATTTTCATGTAGCAGTGAAAAACATCGTCCACTCTCATTAGCTTCGTTACAGTTATTTAGACATAGTGGGACCCAGTTAAGTGCTTCCTTTTCCTTTCTCCCTCCATTTTGAATTTAAGTAACAGGAAGTTACTGTCACATAAATATCACACGATCAGCTTTATACACTTCTTGCCAGTTCACCTTCAAAATATGTTTTCGCTATCATGCGTCTTTTTTCAGCTGATGTAAGACGATGTTAAGCTTTCACTTTTCACATGTTGGCGGTAACTTATAGGCTAATCAATGTCTTTATCTTGCAGGGACCCAATTATTTTGAGATTGACCTTGATATACATCGGTTTAGCTACATATCTAGGAAAGGATTAGAAGCTTTTAGAGATCGTTTAAAGAACGGCATTCTTGATCTGGGTCTAACGATACAGGTATAACCTTGCCTTCTCACCTTGATGTCATGCTTAGCTAGCTCATACTAAATACCAGATAAGTGATACATAAGGCCCTTTAATCTTTCTTCAGCTGTAGATATATAAAACCCAGCTTTCGGCCGTTTAATAAGTTCATTACCTTTCTACACGATTTTCATCTGTCAACTGTCACGTTTAGTTACCATCAAGTTTGGATTTGGTTGACAGGCACAGAAACAAGAGGAACTTCCTGAGCAAGTTTTGTGCTGCGTGCGTTTGAATAAGATCGATTTTGTTAATCATGGCCAAATACCAACAATAGTGACCCGTGATGAAGGTTGATATCTTAGATGACAGAGAGCACACGCTACATCGGCACAGAGGGGGACTGAGAGCGGTTCTGTCAACTGGTCTATAATTTCAGAAAAACGTGCTTATTCTTTCGTGAGGAGAGAAGAGGAAGGATGAGAATAGCAGGGAATGTAATGTTTCAACGCAAGCGTTTCATATCCTGCCAACAATCGTGCCGGGATGTGTTCTTGAATAAAATTTAATTGATTCTTTTTGTATTTTCAAGGGATCCTAATTAGTGCTTTGTTTTCAACTTTACCAGCTAAGAAATCTGTGATTTTTCTGGACCATAATAGTTGACCATCCATCTGTAAAACTGAAACATTAAAGCGAATGCACTCTCCAGGATATCACTCTTGAAATTAAGAGGGCTCCTAATACTGCAAATTTGAACGATTTCAGTCGCCAAATCGATATGCCGACCATCAGAAAACCTCAAAAATGCATGTACTTTCAGCTGGAACAGTGGGGTTAAAGTTGACAATGATCAATTAAGATTCTTGATAACGAATGCTATACTTCCGCACAATCAACCAATTGGCAAGACACAGAATTTAAAATCTTCACGTGTCAATCCTGAGTCTCTACTAGTCGATACCTTGCATACCTATCTGAAATTGAATGGCAGGCATTGTTTCATTCAAATCCTATTCCCATGTAAGTTGCAGTCCACAAAAGTAGGAGTTAGAGAAGCAAAAGCTATATTCTGTTCTGGAAATGTAAAGTGAGATGTTTTGCACGTTCCAATAACGGGTGGTGTGGGTAACTATCGAACTTCTCTCATTTTCGGTGTCCTGAAAATAATTCCTACATTGTGGTACTTAGTGCTTGAAGGACAACACAGCTGACAAAAAGCTCTTTCAAAAAGTCGTTGCATCCACGCATTCCTAGTGCATGACAAAGTATATCATTCCCCATTTGAAGGCAAATAGTCTAAGACAACAGCACTTGTTCAAAGTAAGCATGCATCAACCTGTCCAGAGAACTTCCATTGGGATGGGAAGAACAAGCACACAAATAGTAGTATTATAAAGTACAATATTATGTATTCTTTAAAGCATCACTAGTGTATCTTCATGTACAAAAGAATGCAGGATAGGAAAAGAAATTTAAATACAACATGCTCCGACTCGGCAGTAACCCATACAACAACACATCACAAGCTCGCTCCTATACAGGCTCCTTTCCATTTGTCCCTCTTTCTGGTCTATATCATCGAGCAGAGCACTCAGCCTTGAACAAAACAATGGCCACAGAATGCAGACACCAAATTGGCCCTGATCGCTGAAAAAGCATATGTTACGTCTTCTTTTTTCTTTTTTCCCATTGATGCACTTTGTTGTCTACGGTTCATGCTCCATCATATTCCCAAAACCAGTAAAGTTTATGTTGTCTGCTCTTCTTTCAAAAGTAGGCGTGCTATCGGCCTATTCACAAAATCTGTTTTGCCACTTGAGGTGCGCCTATTGTCTTGTGTTTGATGTGGCCTAACCTGTGGTATGTTAGAGTTGGCAATACTGTGGCTGCTGGTTCTGGCAGCCGGTACATCATGATTGTGTTTACCCTCATACGTCGTAATGACAGCTTTGGGGTCAGTTGAAGCCCTCTCTACATGTTTACGAACATTGCATCCAGGAGTTGTGCACTTGTAATAGCTCCTGCACATTTAAAAAGTAAAGACGGTATTATAGCATCCACAACAATAATGCCGATCGACTTGAAATACAGAAGAACACCATCTTTTCAACATACTATATTACAAACAGTAAATCTGGTTGCTTATTGTCCCCCTGATTTTCATCTAAAACAGCACAGTATCTTATCTACTCACTTAAACCTCAGAAATCTTAATTCAATTAAAATCCTGCAATATTCATGGAACTTTAGCTCACAAGAGGTTCAAAATGAGAACAAATCTATGCCAGTCGCGATGATATATTGTTCTCAATGTTTCTTTTTCTCTCGTATTTCAGTGGATGCAATTGCGCTTCTGAAGTGCTGGCAGTGAGCGAGAAATGATAAAAGAAGGTGATTATGGAAAAATGTGGATAATAGATGCTAAAAGGCAAATGATACAGCAATCTGTAACGCCAAAATCAAAGCTGAGTTTTTGTGCTAACACTTACACCAGCAACGGCGTGGTATTTAAAACATGCAGTAGCAGCAGTACTAACAATACATGCAAGCTTTACCTATTAAATAATTCTCTGGCCTATCTAATGAGCTTGATTAAATCTGCAGTTGATGAATCTTGAATTGTTAATATCTTATGGAGTATGAGTCCAAAAGATTATCATAAGAGGGATTACTACTACACTTTGTCCTTTAAGTGCTTATGTTCTATTATTAAGAGACAAACTTTTCAATGAAATATGGACACTGATTTGCATTTGGGCAGGAGACAGAACTTATGTATGCAAGTTAGATAAAAAGTAATATGCATGGAAAATATCTAAAAATCACATAAATGTAATATTACCCTCAATGTAATTGTCATTTTTTAATACATTACCAATCTAAAGATGCGATTAGTAAAATAGTAATGGTGCTTTTGTATGGCTTCAATCAAAACCGTATGACAAACAACTGTTATATGCATTAAAATAGAACAATCCATAAGTTATTTTCATTACTCAAAGACAAAAGATCAATATTAAAGTTCAATATATGCATACTAGTGCAGTGGCATATGTTCATATCATCATTATTGATATGCATATAACATAAACATGTAAAAGAGAAGGCATGAATGCTCTTATAGAATTAACAAAAAGCCAATGTACTGCATAAGCCTTCTACCAGTGAAAATGCAGATTTTCCTTCTTCAGGCTCACTAAGTAGATACATGAATGCTGAATGCACTCTTTGCATCATCTACTTGTTGAAATTCAGTATTTCACATAAACAATAAACCTTTTCAAAATGCTGATAAGTGCAGACAATTTTAGACCATATCAATTGGAAATTGAGGTCCTGAAACTATCACAACAAAGCATAAATATATCACGGACAGCTCCAATTAATAGCATAGTGAGCAATTCTGTTATGCCAAAGCTAGATAGTTGAATCAGATTAGATTGTTTCTTTCAAGGTTCGAGCTACCATCTTCATCAACATATCATTGAAGGACGACCAACAAAAACCCAAGCCAGATTGTTGCTTTACATTCTCAGAATCAGAATCTTAGGTTTCTGATTATAGCATCCAGCTTCTAACCATTAACAAGGAGCGTATAATCACCTTGGATAAGGATTCCCTTTGACTACTTTCTGCCCATATTTCCGCCATCTGTAGCCATCGTCCAGAAGATCAACTTCACTGGTTGTTTGCACAATTATTTTGGGTTCACTTACAGCCTTGAGTGAAGCAGCAGACTCCACAACCCTAATTTCTGTGTTGCTGCATAGAATAAATTCATTGTGTATTAGAATAGATAAGGACTTAAACTGTACAAGCATCAGAAGACAATGACCCTGTTGAGATTATACCGTCTTTTGGGTTCAGGTTCACCTTCACATCCTTCCTCTGCTCCATACTCAGAATTTCCAACTTCTTCACTGTCACTTGTACCGGACAAATGCTCAGGAGTTAATTGGCTAGATTCCTGCTCCTTTTTAAACATTAAATTAGAAGGTTCACCACTCTGAACATGTGACATAAATTGCGGATGCTCCTGAACATGCGAATCACCACCACCAGCAGTTCCAGCATCTTTTGTGCGCTTATTTAGAGGACGTTGATGGTTGTGCTGTCCCTTATAGATTATTTCTGTTATATGGCCGTCAAGAGAACGCTCAACCTTTTTCCTGACAGGGCAGTCAGGATGTGTGCATTTGTAGTAACTCCTTGGGAATTCACTACCCTTAACCTGTTTCTGCCCATATTTTCTCCAATTATACCCATCATCAGCTGGTTTATCTACTTGCAAGGGAGGTTGTGCTCTCAGATCAGACTGAGATAGCTCAGACGATTCAGTCACTGCAACTTTCTCATCTGGTAAAGATGGCACCTGCTGGAAGATTGGCTGTGCCAGAGACGTTGCAGGCGCTGCAGATGCTGAGTTTGAATATTCAAAGTGCATCTGCAAATAGGACTGGGCTTGTGCAGCCTGAGCAGTAACCTGTGCCAGGGCTTGTTGATGTGACATCCCAAAAGGCCCCTACACATCTCATAAACACCGCAAATAAATATTACCGCTTGAAACATGAATCTAGAGATCTCCAAATAAAGATTAAGCTCAAAATCTAAAATTTATCTAGAAATCTTCAAATGATTGAAATTGGGGTTCAACTTACATACAATTCAACATAAGCAATCAAGGCATGAGTTTTACCGCCAGAGATAAGAACAGAGGAAATTAACACAAATACATAACAATACTTGCAATTATAAGATCCCCTACCAGGAGAAAAAGTCATAACAACGTAATAGTTAGTTCCGTGCCAAATTACTTTCTTTCTTTGCTCAGGTTTTTTGGAATCGTCCATCCAAGGGAAACTTTAGTTTCCATAAAGAAAAACATAACGTCACAAAAAGAAGTAAACAGGAAAAAAGAGGAGATTTCTTTTGTCCATAAAAGCACCACCATTCACTAGAGAATTTTCAGGTTCGAGCTTTATATGGATAATGATCAAGAAAGTGAAGTTTAGAATTCACAGGAGTTTTGAGTAGGAAGTGACAATTCCCCAGCACAAACAGACAGACAGACAATTACACAGTAAATAACATCGCTAGCCCTGACAAATTCATTCATGGAGAGTATTGTACAGCTTGTGCTTTGGAGGATTCTGCTACTCATATTTCCTATTAAAGAAATAGATGTTAAAAACGAATAGATAGAGAAGCCGTTTCAGATAACATTGTGTTGGATCTAATCATAATCAGAAATCATTTTCTCGGCATTATGAAAATATCTCATGGAGCTAAAAAAGGAGAATTTGGCAAAGTATACTTAAAGTTGGTAACTTGGCAATCATTAAGCAATTACCAACAAAAGAACAGTATGGACCAACTTCTGAGTCGCTCCTTTTGATAAAAGCAAGTCAGAACTCAATAACAATCACGATACAATTATGACACTTCATGAAGCCCCGACCTAACAAACCGAAGTTTTCTCTGGAAAAATTTGGCACCTCAAGCTTATAATTTCAAAGTTGAGCAGCAACCTTCCTCCTTTTACAACAGGTCCTACAGCAATCCTGAAGCATTTCATTCGATACTAATTATCTCTCTTGGCAAATCTCCACTCCAGAAACAGTTTTTCCTTACTCAGTTTAGTTTATTATGTCATTCCAAGTTCAGCACAATATGAAACTCTTCTCTACTCATGATTCCTCGATAAAGCTTGATTTAAGCAGAAGCAAACAACTCAACTAATCGCTGAATGGCACTCATGCCCTCAAAATCCGGATTCTCTTGACATCAATAACAGTGACAGATTGAAACTGGAAAGAACCATTTTCAAAGCAGTATATATGAGCTTGTAGCAGTTACCGGCGAGAAAAACCCCGGCGAGTCGAGCAACGTGGTGGGGCTAAGCCCGGGAGGCACCGCGAAGAGCGGCGACAGGGGAGGCGGCGGCGAAATTACCAAACCCTCGGGCCGGTTCTGCTTGAACCGGAACTCCCCCTCGCCGGCCGCGGCCGGGGGAGCGGGAGCGGAGCGGGCTCCCCGGCGGCGGGGGGCGGGCGTTGAGCTGCGGGAGAGGCCATGGCGCCGGCGAGAAGCTGGGAGAAGGACTTGTACTCTTCGGAGTCGGAGAAGAAGCTGGAGACGAGGGTCATCGGGCCGGGGCTGAAGCCGAGGCTGAGGCCGAGCCCCCCGGCGGAGGCGGCCGCGGGGCCGTTGGAGAAGAAGGAGTCGATGGAGGCGCGCGGGGGGAGAGTGATGGTGGGCCGCGCGGGAGGCTTCGCCGACGACGCCGACGCCGACGCCGACGACGGCGGCGGCGGCGGCTGCTGCGGCGGCGGTTTTTCGTCCGTGGCCATACTCGGCGAACAGAAAATCAAGAAAATCAAGAAAATCAAGAAAGTCTCTTGTCTCCCTCTCCCTCCAACCCACGTTTCTCTGGTGATCTTCCTCCTCTTCCAAAGGTGGAAGTCGAAGTTTGTCTGCGTCTGGGTTAATGGGTCGCTGTCTTTTCTGTCTGTCTTGGGGAGCGTCTCAGGATCTGAACTACGGAAATCAGTACAAGAAAGTCCACGCCACCATTTCACCTGCAACTGCAAGTCTCTCTCTCTCTCTCTCTCTCTCTAGGGAGAGACCATGTGTTTTTTGGTTTTTTTTTCCTCTTTTTCCTTTTGCCTTTCCGTTTTATCGATTTTTCAATGTTCGATAAATGAATTGTTTTTGAGAATTTTGGGGAACACGTTGACAAAAGGGGGCACCTTGGTTTGGACAGCTAAGATTTCGACGGGATGTTATAAAATGACGGCGTTACTGCCGGTATTGGACACGACATCTGTCCACAATTTTACCTCTTTTTCTTTCGTTGACGTGAGTTGCCCCCCCCAAAAAAAAAAAAAGGAAAATTTTTTTCGGGAAATTGCTCTCAAAGTTGCGTGTTGCAGTTCGGATCATCTAATCGGATTTCATTTTAGATAGAATAAGATTTCAAACTCAGATAATATTCATGTGCATCGATATAGACTATTTCATTCAATATTTTTGTGCATTTTTAATAAGGACTTGTTAATCATTTTTTTCTAACGTGGGTATCTACCAAAGTCCATACAATCACATTGTGATAATCGCCGCATTCATACCTAATGTGGAGAGAGAAAGAATGTATAATTACGATGAAAGACCGTTGTGCCCGTGATTATCGTCGCTTTAGAAAGTGATTGTCTTGTGGTGGTGGTCGACTAAAGTCCATGGCCGCCATTGAGATCATGCTCATCTTGTGATCTATTTCAAAGATCCACAAATCTAAGGGCACCATTGCCAAGGGGACTAATAGCCTGAGAGCAGCGATCGGCAGGTCGCTTGCGTGAGAAGCCACTCCCTCACTTAACTTGGGCCTCTTTCGTTTTTGATTTTTTTTTTAATTCACACAACATGCGATTAGAAAAGTTAAAACCAAAAATTAAAATGATAAATAGAGCAAGACATGTGCATATAAAAAGTATATAAACCAATTGCAGTCAAGTGACAAGAAATATTCATATAATGAGTAACACATGAAATTTGACTAATGGAGAAAGACAAGAGGTAGAAACTTGGTTTTAATGGCATATAAAAGTCCAGCAAAAAATTTAAATTAATAGATATAGGGATATTGCGTGTATATTAAAAGAATGAATTCCATTATCGTCACCTAATGCAGGATATTTCAACATGATTTTTTTTTTTCAAGTGAGACGATTAAATCATATAAACCAATCTAAACATCTCTTATTGACTTATTGGAGAAATCATATCAAACGCTAGATAAGAGATAAACTATCTTATTTGGGATCTACATAATCATACACGTTACCAAACACGATTTCCCAATCAAAATAGAAGTGATATTAAAGTTGAAAGTGACTGGATGATTAAAAAAAATGAAATATGATTTCAACATAAATTTAAAATAGTAAATAGAGGAATATCACATGTATATTAAAAGAATGAATCTCATTATCATCCACCAATTTAGGATATTTCAATATAAAAAATTATTTTATTCAGACGAGACAATTAAATCATGTAAACTAATCTGAATATCTCCGATTGGGAAAATCATATCAAACGTGGGATAAGAGATAAACTATCTCATTGACATTTGGGAGCTACCTAATCATACAAGTTACCGAGCACGATTTCGTAATCGAAATAAATGCGACATTAAAGTTGGACGTGGGTGGATGACTAAAGAAAAATAAGTAGAATAAGCACTGTGTGGGAGAATTTCAAAATCTCTTATTTTCCATCTCTCTCGCTCTCTCTCTCCTCCTCCACAAGAAGTTCAGCATATCATATCGAATCGAATCGAATCGAATCTCCCGGAATTGGAAAGCTCGAGGCTTCAGCTCTTCTCTAGCTTCTTCATGTGCGGAACATTGTCCACGAGGGTCAGCATCTCCTCCGAGGTTCGGCGTCCATTTAATGATCTTACAGCATGCGGGAATCCCAGGTAACCACAGCCGTCGATCACGTCACCCTTGTGTCAAAGATGGAACTTGCATGATTTGTCATTGCACCCAACTCGATTCAAGCGAACCCGGATCTTGATAAAGCTGTCAGCACGTTCGTTTTCCATTTTTTAACTGCAAAGGACCAATAAAGTTGGGAACTTTTCTTCTTCAGTAAAGGGTGCGTCTTCATTGAAGGGAAGGACGCGGAGAGCTCGGAGAAGAGCAAAGAGAGAGTCTTTAATAAAGAAAGCAAGCAAGCAAAGAGCTCGAAGAAGACCCACGAGCACGGTGATGGAGCAACAGCGATCAGAGCACCCCAGCCTCGTCAAACCGCTCCGGTGCATCGTCAAACTTGGTCTCTCCTTTTCTCTCGTCTCATCTTTTCCAGTTTTCTTTCTTGTCTTTTTTGTCCGTTTTTCTTGTGTATTATGGGTCGCTTCCCAAACCCAATGCGTGAATCTTCTTGCGGTAGCTGACCCGTTCTTCCAGGTCACGCTGACCTCGTGTTCGTCTATTGGTCTCAATCAGTTTTCTTGTGTCAAGATTTGCATTTCTTTTTGCTGGGTAGTCAATGGGTTCACCTCTGTTCTTCGTGAAGCCACACGTGCATAGACCAGTAACAAGTGCAAAAGGATAATGTTCTGCTTCTTTGAACTACTGTTAGTTATATATTAAAAAAAAAAAAAAAAAAAAAAACTACTGTTAGTTTCTTGATACTGGGGAGAGCAGTGGATGATTTCTTTTAGTAAGCACGGGTGTTGCAATTGCGGGGGATACTGATTTAAAGTTGAGATGGTGGTGTCTTGTTTGATTCTTATTTGACTTCAAGAAATATATGATGATATGCCATGTCCATGGCACAGGAGGGGCGGCTATCACGTGCAAAAATGATTTAGAGAAGATCAACGAGACTCATCTTGAGATGGTGGCAACACAGCTTAGGCAAGTGATGATCTCGGGTTCTTCTTCGTCAAAGGTCCCAGGGATGGATTGGAGCAAGAGAAATGGAAAGTTGGGGATATCTGTCAACGTGGATAATTACCAAGAGTTGTTGGAGTCTAGCAGTTTCATTGTCGTCCATGGAGCAGGTCAGTTATGGATTGCTAAATTTTGGGTCTGCTGTTACTTTATAAGGCTTGAGCTATTGCACAGTGATTACAATCTTTTCCACGAGGAAGGGCAAGTGCTGCTAAATTTGTGACCTTTAGTTTCCAACATATGGGGAGGAGCAAACTAAATCCCTCCTTAAAGATCAAGTTCAATTATTTTATTGGTTATTGTGGTTTTGTGAGTAATTGAATTGTCGATGTGGAATTCAGGTTCTTTCGGGCATTTTCAGGCTAGCCAATCTGGGGTTCATAAAGGAGGCTTGGAACGACCTATAGTCAAGGCTGGTTTTGTTGCTACGCGTATTTCAGTGAGATTCAGTCTTTTGTTTCTTTGATCGCTTCATTTTTCTCTCTTCCTTTGGGATGTCTATCCATTGACAGTGTCTCTGCATGTCTAGCTGCTATAATTATTGCAGGTGCCTTTAATTTCTGAAAATGGCTCTGTAACATTAATACATATCTAAATGATCGTTGATATAAGTAATTCATATTAATAAGTATGACCTCAATAAATTACTTCTTCTACTTGGGAACCCTAAACAAACAGAATAAGAAAAGAAGAAAGATAAGATGTGAAACATCCAATGTAACATGGGGTTTTTTGGACGTTCTGGGACGTGATCTTTTTTTTGTCACTTGTTGAAATCTTGGGGTGCTTATCTGAGTAGTTGGAAGTCATCCTGTGAGAAATATGATGGCTCAGTTCTCAAGAAGAGCGAATGAGAATTGGTGGACAATTAGAAGTGACTTTGCTTACCATATGATAGCTCAGTTCCTGGAGAAGGACAGCTTAAGTATTCTAAAGATCAATGAACCTCCTTTGTTCGCCCTCCTGTTTACATACTCGTGATTTCCCATTTGTCATCCCTCCCTATTTGGAGACTTTACTTTCTTATTGACCGAGAAAACTAATTTATGCTTCCAAACATGGTCTATCACCTTGACATGATAGTGTGCTAGCAACAGGAAAAGGGTCACCATCTCTTTTTTCATTATCATTTGTCTTTAAAAATAGTTTGACTGACCTGAGTGTTGTTGGTTGGACTAACATGCTAACCAAAGCTATTCCAGTCATCCAATGCTAAAAGCTTTATGAACTTTTAAGGAGCATTACATCGTTGTCACCAACTAAACAATAATGCTGGATGACGCTGGATGACAGCTTAAATGTTACTTCCACCATTATTAGAGTTATCAAATATAATGAATTACAAGTCGCTATTCATTATTTGTTGAGATTTCAAGATGGTTCTGATTTTCCGGCAGGCATCAAATGTGCTGTTCATATTGGAGATGCAATCTTCTGTCTTTGCTCCATGGAGTCTTTAGTGGAAATTAGATACTTTGTTTCCTTTTTCCTGGCCATATTGTGTATTTCTTTTTATAACTACTTTTATTTTTCAAACATGCAGGTGAGCACACTCAATCTTGAAGTTGTTAGAGCTCTGGCAAGAGGTAGTGATTCACATTTAGTGTCCAACTTTTACTGCACGGTTGTTCTATTGTCTGTGCGTGTTGCTTCTTTTCTTCCAACTGGAGCAAAACTCATGTCTCAAAAACTGACTTCCCAGAAGATACCTGTCAGTTAATGTGTTTGGTTAAGGTTACAGTGCCCAAAATGGGTGCTAAATTTAGCTAGGAGCCCACCAAAACTATGCAGCCATTCATGAATTTCTATGTTAATCAAGCATAAACTTGAGAGGCTGATATTCTTTTTATCTGAACTAAATACATGTCCATTGAGTTGTTTTGACATGTTCAATTAATGAGGCTCATTTGTTAATGAATTCTACTTTTACTTTTACACTGACCACCGTGTATTCTGCCAATCATCAAACCCGTGCCGCACTTTGCATCCGAACTAATCAATTAACAGATTGATCTTGGAAGTGATAAGAAGCTCAGTTTCTGGGCTTGATCTCAAGATAAAGATAATGCTGATGGGGAGTTTTATTTGCTGCAGAGGGCCTCCCTTCTCTTGGACTTTCTCCCTTTTCATGTGGATGGTCGACGCGTGGAAAGAATGTCAGAGGCACCTTAAGATACTATATTTTTTTGTACCAACATATAGAGAGATCACTTGACTGCTTCATGAAACCTATTCAGCATATGAGCGAACTTTTCTCTGGTTTTTATTTATTCCTTTTAAGGTGTTCTTAGCTCCTTTCTGATCCTCAGCTGTCAATGTTTTCAGATTGCCTCAGCCAATTTGTCCACAGTAGCTAAGGCTCTTGATTCAGGTTTCATCCCTGTAAGTTCACAAATTCTTGTCCTCCAGAGCAACAGATTGTTGTGGTGAATTCTTCTATATGATTTTTCTTGTGAAAAGCAAAATATTATGTCATGATGTGGCAAAGACATGCTTTCTTCAGTTTTATTTATTGTCCACTTCATGCAAGAAATTTTTTTTGGATGTCAGAATCACTTGAAATGAACAGTCATTGAAAAAAAGAATAAGCTTTCCTTTTCTTAAAACAATCCATGATAGTCACTTCCATTATTCTTACTGATGGGAAAGGAAAAGTGTCTGTTTAGTGGAGGTTTTGACTTTTATTAATGACTTTTCCACCAAAAATGAACAGCTGCATTTGAAAATGTTTCGCAACTAAGAGGAACATTAAATGTTAATGGTTGTATAGTTTGAAACACTTGAGTTGTTTTATAATTAAAATAATCAAATCTAAAAATAAAAAAAGGAAAGTCTAAAGTTCTGATAAGTCGACATTACCTTCAGCAATGAACTGTTTAAGAAATCAAATAAAAAGACCTTCTCATCATGAAATCATGTTTAGCATGACTTAGTCGCATTATCTTGATTTAGGGCAATTATCAAAGCAGAGAAATAGTAAGACTGCATCTATGTTGCATTTATGGTTTTTGCTTGACTGGGATGTAACAGCTACATTAGTATTGTTAACATCATTTTGCTACCAAGCTTTACTTCATTATGCCTGGCTATGGCAGACATGACTATTACATAATTGCTTGGATATAAATGAGCTAAAAACTTGTTTGGTTGGCATGCATTCCAGGTCCTTCATGGAGATGCAGTGCTTGACGAGTTACAGGTTGCTTATCTCATCTTTAAGCTGTAATCCTGTACACCTTTCCAACTATGACTCATAATGTGGTACCATGTTCTCTGTTTTACCAGGGCTGCACTATTTTGAGTGGAGATGTTATCATACGTCATCTGGCAGAGCATTTGAAGCCCGATTATGTGGTTTTCCTTGTATCCACCATGCGTATTTGATAATGACTTGCATTTCTCCTTACATGGTTTTTTTTTTGCCCTTATATTTGGCATTCTTATTAGTCACTCCAAACATGTGCAAACTTAACTACATAAGCTTTATCGTGTCCACTAATGTAACACCATTTGCATCATTTAAATGCCTGAATGTTTAGCCACTGCACAAGCTTCTAATTTCAAACCTCAACTCTAGGCTGATACTGGAGGTAAACATCAACTGATTGGCTATTGCTACCAGGCATAGAGATGAGTATTGAGCCCCTAATATCTCATTTTAAGTTGGAAATCTTAAGCATGTGATCCTATTAATGTCAAGACAGATGTATCTGGGGTATATGACCGTCCTCCCACAGAACCTGATGCCGTGCTTCTAAAGGAGATTGGTGAGCATTCACTTTAGAGTTGCGGACTAAAATTGGACATTTTTAATAGATCAAACTTTCAGAACTGCAACCCTTAACATAATTTTTTTAATGCAACAGCTGTGAGAGAAGATGGGAGTTGGTCTGTTGTGAAACCACCTCTTGAGGACAATCATGGTTAGTTGAAGAGACAATTAGGGCATAAGCACATGTTCATGCTCTTTTAATGCCTGATTTCATTCTGACTTCATGTGAGTTTTCCGCTTTATATATTTGAATGAAGCCCGTCACTATCTCTTTGTTTGGGTCTACGTGAGTTGATCTGGGCTTGGACCATTTCGTAACTAACCTTTCAACATACAATTCACTTTGTGTCAATTTTTGTGAACAGTTAAAATGACAGCAGCTGCTCATGATACGACTGGGGGAATGGAAACCAAGATTTCGGAAGCTGCAATTATTGCAAAGCTTGGCATTGATGTTTACATTGTGCAGGTTACTTTTTCAAGTTTGCTCTTTTAACTTACCAGACTTTCCAGAGATCAACAATTTTAGATTTTCTTTTCGTGGATTCAGGCGGCAACGACCCACTCAATTAGGGCACTGAGCGGGGAGTTGAAAGGAAACATACCTGATGACTGGCTTGGAACGGCCATTCGGTTTGCTGGGTAGGCGTGGCCAAGGGTTGATTTGTAGGACGAGATTTTGCAATCCGTCAACCAACTTAATGGACTTGGATGCATACATTAGTCAAACATTTCTGCTTGATTTTATCTGGATGTTTGAGACGAGACTGCATCTTTTCTCCCTTCGGTGAAGACAGGAATAAGAAAAGCGGAAGAGCTTGATGAGAAACGAGTTTTTTTCCCTTCAAATTCCAGTTTAATTTGTCGAAGCAAACGAAGCCAACTATCAATATTGTTGACTCTTTGATTCATGTAAGGGTGACAAATTGCTCAGCAATCAATAAAGAGCTCCTCAAAGATGCGGCCCGACTTATTGATAAGTAATTAGTTCGACCATTTGAACTGGACCCCCATGTTACTACAAGAGATTTATTTTCCTTCCCATGATAAAATGCGGTTCAACTAAGGCTGTTGGCTGCCCATGAGAGAAGTTTCAAACTAGCAGCATAACGTCAATGGCAATTGACAGCGAGCAATTGCATTAACAGACTTGCCAAGGCATAACAAAGTAGGTAACGGCTGAGAAGTAAGAATTAAGACATCAAAATTACATCATCTTCCTTATTTGCAAAGACAGACTAGGCCATGACCTAGAAAATGGAAGAAAATGGCAGTCTCTACATTTCTCTCTGTTGCTGGACTGCTATCTAATGAATAAAGAATGGTTGATTGTGCAGTATATTTTAATCATTGATGTTTGACAACAACATTCGTCCAGTTTCTCCCAACTGCTTGTCCGATCATATAGGGACTTGAATTGAGTCTTTAAGAATCTCATAGAGCGATATGACATTCTCAATGCTTAATAGGAAGATGATGCACCACTCCAACAAATTAGACCTGTTGTTCTGTAGGACTTCTTGAAGAAAATGAATGTTGTGCTGCAATAAGGAAATTCATCACCAAATTCGGATTAAGTTTCACAAAGAAATGACTAGAAGTACGTATGGAAAAACCCAACCTATGGGCCATACACTGAGAATCCTTAAGAAAAGATGAAAGGATAAAAGCATTGAGGAAGAGATAATACCTCCACAAACTTTAGCTTGAAATTCAAATTACCAAAACGTTGAGTGACCTCATACTCCTCCCTCAGGTACTCATATATCTGAGCATATTTTGCTTCCCTCCAAGCAATTTCTGATCTGCATATGACAATAGAATGAAGATTGCTAGCCAAACCTATAGTTCTGTTGGGTTAAAAAATCAAGGCAAAAGGTTGTCCTTAATGACCAACTTAATCGCAGGATACAGAGATCTTAAATTTCCTAACCTGTAGAGGTACACAGACCACAGAAACTGGAAAGACAACCGCAAAGTAGAGTGACTCGCGAAGCTATTCTCCTAGACAAGCTGCTTTATAGAATTCTCAATACGCTAGTTTGCTCATGTCACCTAGCTATTCTCACATACTTAACAGAAAGAACATCCAAGCATCTTGATGGCATTTGACAAACAATGAGCTAATATAGATTTTTACCTCTCAAAAAGACCAACTTTGAGAATTACATCGGCTAGATTTGAATTAGCCTTCCCAACAAGTTGAAGGAGCTTCTTCCTATCCATTGTAAAGGTTCCTGTGGTCTCCATCTTCCGATTGATATAAGCAAACTCCTCGACCATGCCATCAATCTAAGCCAGAGACTTATGCGTTTAGCCTTGTATATTAACTGCCTCAATGAAGTTTACTGATAAAACCAACCATAATAGGTGTGGGCAACAAGTGAATCCCACAAGCAAAAAATGAATTGATCATCACTGTTCTATTAGATGCAGGTGAGAAACTGCTATGCATCTACAAAATTTATATGCCATAATTTTGCAAGATTTGCATGTAGAAGATATATACGAGCCATGCAGCAGCGAAAGAAGCCAGCAACTGCCTTTGGCAAACAACCAGAACAATCTTCCCGGGATGAGTCCTCATAAAGCTCAGAAAAAGATTTACCTGTGAAACAAAATAATCCAAAGCAATACTTTGACCAAGAACACTTCCAATAATTCGGATACCATCGGTATCCAAGGATTTGAGAACAATATAATCAGGGCCCCCCTCCATATCCTCGTCTAACAGCGGCTGTTCTTTCACAGCATAATCTGGAAATAAAATTGGACAATTCAAAGGAGATCAATCACATGTTTGAGCATAGTTCTAGCATCTACCCCTAGATAATGATAACTGGTGGTAAAAACACCTGCCTAACAACATGACACGCATGAAGGTACTGGGCAATTCAAAAACATTTGACCATGTAACCATACAACATCTCTCCTATATTTAGATGGACTGTGAGGCCCTAGGAAACTGGACGTCAGGGTCGCAAAATATTCCTCTACATCAGTAGATAATTCAGTCGGAGAGGACACTTGTTCTCATTTACATGCAAATTTCAAGTGGCTATGAAAAGTTGGAAACTGAATTAACCACTGGACCTGAACTGATAAAGACAGTCTAGAAGTTTAAGTAGCTTTTGCAAGCACGTAGTTATGCACGTGCTGAGAGAAAACACATCACGGAGCACAAGTAGAAAAGAGTTCATTTCACCAGCTTAAAGTATCCTGAAATAGAAATGATCTATTAACAGAAAGACTTACCATCTTTACATGTCTGTGGAAGCAATCCACTGGCATGCCTTCTCACAATTTTCAAATAAGTTTCAATGTCGTGATCGTCAATGTTGAATAGTATGACAGATCCATATTGAAATACGACCATGTAGCGGCAGTGACTTGCTCTCTCTTTGGCTCCGAGACCCTAAAAATGTCATCTTGTCATTATCATCATCACAGAATATATGAGCACAATCATGAACTAAGAAAAGAAAATTAAGTTAAACATTTATATCAATCTAATATGTAATTCATCTTGATATGTAGTTCAATAAAAGCCCATAGTGTTGTGACTTATTTTGCAGTGTCCTGAGCAACAGAAATCACTCATCCATCCATGAATTAGAAGACATCAGTAAGCCCTGTCATCATTAAGAGCTTGTGGAAGTGAAATCAAGTCCTGTACTTTAGAAAAGAAAGCGTTAATAAACTAAAACTAAGACGATGTGCATAGTCCTGGCTAAGCCTTAGTAAATGTTTTGCCAGCTTAAACACGTGTACTTAAGTCTCAAAAATCAAATTAATGCAAATCCCATGATATCACGACAGAGTGAAGTGACTTTGCCTGAGAATTATAATCACAAGCTGAGACGCTGACTGTCCCACCCCAACTCTACAAGTAGAGGGGAAATGACATGGCCATCCTCCTATCAGAAGGATGTGGCCTCAAACACATGACCGACATCAGCCTTGTCGACATATGTATCTATCTATATATTTGTTAAACAGCAAGCTGGTAATAGGATCAGAATTCTAAATTTCACTGAAAAAAAACGTCTCCATAATAACAATCCAAACCCAACAAGGACTATTTCAGACATAACATACAACTAACTATCTCAACTCATACCATTCATCTCATTTTCTTTCAGGTTCTTCAGCTAGAGGCAGAGTTTTCAAGAAACTGCTTGAGCTTTAGCCAGAGCTGCTCTCCGGGGCTGTATCAATTGGCACGAACACAGTGGTCTCTGACCAGGACCAGGAACCAATTCTTGGGCAAACTCGAACAAATGAGAGGTCAAGAAGCTCATTTCTGTCCACCACCCTTCTCACAGAATTGGGAGTTGAATTTTGATGAGATATAAAGACGGATATTTATTTTGTTAACGGGTAAACGGTGGTTATGTATATAAGACCGCGTCCTGTGTCATTTCTCCTATACTTGTAGAGTTGCAGCGTGACGCTGACTACCCAGCAATAATATACGGACTGCCTTATATCAAGTTGAATATTATCACCACCAACTACATGCCACAAAACTCCAGATACCGTATAAAGTCCAACCAAAAAAAAGTAAATGAGCCAATCTTACTCTAATGTCCGAAGGGAGAGCAGAAAATTTAAGGGCGATATAATTGGAGGAGCGAGAGGTGGGAGGGAGAACATTGCCCAAGTTCTCCGCTTGCAGGCTCTTCAAATCGATACTGCCAAAACCACGAATCTGAGAAAACCACCAGCAACCACACAGAAAAGCAAGCACTGAACTAAACTCAGTGGCCTCGTCAACGGAAATAAAATCCCAAAACAATCTAGCCACGAATCGACACCCATTAAAAAGAAAAAAAAAAAGAACAGGGCTGAGCTTGAACAGACCTTGTGGAAAGAAAGTAGGACTTGATGGGAATGTTCTCCGATTCGTCCCCGTCCCTGATGGGCGACGGGCAGGAGCGGCCCGGTTCGTCGCCGTCGAAGTAGGCCCTCGCCGCGACGGCGGAGAGAGGCCGGGCGAAGATCGAGTCGGCTAAGACCGCGAGCCGCGACGGAGCTGGAGGGAGAGGGGGACGAAGAGGACGAGAACAGACGGCGGCGGCGGCGGCGGAGGCGGCGGAGGAGGAGAAGCGGGGCTTAGGGGACGAATTAGCGACGGGGGCGAGGACGAGGAGACGGGAGGCGGCTCTCCATCTCCCCATTCACGGATTCGGAGGCGAACCCCCGACAGAAGCGCCGCTGTCCTAGTTCTCTGCTTCGTGCCGAGGTTGGTTCTTGTTCGGTTCTCTTCTCTGCTCTGCTTCTGCCGTTTTGTGTTTGGCTATGCCGCCGATTCCTGACCAGGTTCCCCCCTCGTTCCAGCGTCGTACGCGCCGAATAAGGAAGACGTTTTTTTCTTTTCTTTTCTTTTTTCTGCTGAACCAGAAAAATGGTAAGCTAATTATAAGTTAGAGCGCAAACACAAGCATCGTGAATTACCCACTCGATACATGGAATCCTTAATTTGCCGTTAAGATAAAGAATGTCGTACAACTTAAAGTATAAACCTAATATAACTAGTTTAATTCTTCTCTCCATTTATCACTTACTCTTGCTGAAAATACTCTATTTCTTTTATTGTGTTGAATTTGTGAGACAATGCAAATAAGAGGGAGAAACCCCATTTTATACATAAACTGTCCATATTGCTCCTATAAATTTTTGGAGTACTCGTGAAATCCTAAATCTCTAGAAATTTAAGACATGCTTGGTCATTTTGACCACCTTCTCATCCCATTATTATGTCTTGAAAATCTCCTGTGGATGACAATGGCTTGTTTTTGGACTTGGTCTCTCACCTTAGTTGTCTCTAGTCAATCATTTCTCTTGTGCACACACCTTTGCCAAGAGGATGGTGCAGAGGTACGTGGCTTTCTTCTAGAAGATCCAGCTCTACATTGTCACGCTACTCACCATCAATCAATTCATCAAACATTCAAATCACATCAAAGGATCAGGAAGTGAAAAAGAGAGTGGGGGGATAAATGTATCATTGTTTTATAAAAAGAACGAGGCATGAAGTCTCTAGACCTTTGCCTCAATAATCTCTACATAAGTATGTAAATTAATCATGTTCAAACATATCAATTACTAAATAGGATTGTCACTCATGAAATGACGAATATGACTTCAGATATAACCTTTTAAATCGAAAATAGTGAGGTCAATGTGCGTGAACCCCGAGATCTCCTTGGTTACACATGAAATTTCTGTCCCAAAGTGCAACGTGCCCCACAAGACAAAAAGAAGAAGAAGAAAAGAATCGAAAGCAACCGAAGCGAACCGAATCGAATCATAGAACGCCCCTACTCATGGTCATAATGGCAGATGAGGCAAGTCTAGGTTGCGAGGAATCCATGGGCCGGGCCAGTCAGCTCCATGGGCTTCGATTGGGCCTGGAGAAGTACCACGTTTCAGGTGAGCTCGCTGTTCCGTCTCCCGGATGCGCTAGGAAGTGAACAGTGAAGCAAAAACCGAAGAAGAAGAAGAAGAAGGAAGGAAGAAAGGAAGAGAGAGAAGCGAGTCGAGAGAAAATGGCGATTGCTGGGGATCTGAAGGTGTCTGCTACTCTCGCCTCTTACCATGCCCACCCCGTTCGAACCTCTCTTCCCTTCTCCACCTCAAAGGTACCATCTTTGCCCTTCTCTGGCGCCCGTTTCAGCTCATTCCCGCCAAATGTCGAGCTGAAATTTCGTGCATTTCTCGTCTCCGCGATGGAATTTAGTTCGCAGCGCCGCGGCATGTTTAATAGATGCTAGAATCGATTGGGTGAGCGATGATGCAACTGGTGAATTGGGGGTTTTGACTGAGAATCCGCCAGCCATTTTGAGGGTTTTGGGTGTAGCTGTGCGGAATGCTGCGGTTGATTTGTTCGGTCTTTCTTTTCCTCCTCATTGTGTGAGCTTTTTTCAACTGGAGCGTGTGGTTTTATATTCGAGCTGTATGATCGGTAGTTCTTGATATTTCTGAACTTTTTGGTGCTGTGATAGTATCCAGGTCTCGTGTTGATTCGGAGTTTCGGGCTTTTAGGATTGTGAATTAGGGTCGTAGCAGTTTAGGTTTAGGTCGGGAATTGCGGGCACTCGTCTGTTTTTCATTTCAGGTTTGGAACTTGTCAAAAACCATAGTGTGTCTGTTCCCTTATTTTAGCTGGATAGTTAATTACAAGAGGTTTTTGTAGGCTGTAGGGTCATTTCATTCCTCCGTTAATCAGATTTTATACCTTCCGCCAAACTGTCTTCAGGAATAGACTTTCATCTGCTCTAAATATGTCTTTTCTGTTTGTAGAATTTGGGAACTTAACTTTGTCATCTTATCCTTCCCGACTCCCCATGCCAATCTTTCGGGTGAACCTTGGTTTTGCCCTTGTTTCTGGATGCCACTTAACCACATTCGTTGACTAAGTGTTCTTTTGCACTGATCCTTTTTAATGCATTGAGTAGTCTTTGATTTCCTAGTTGCATGTCTCACTTTTTGGATGCTTCCTAAGTTTCTCTTTTCTGGGCCTTGATTGACTTGTGTCGAAGGCTTCAGTAGAAGAAAATTACAAGTCAAGGCCAGCTCATAAGCAAGCTAGCAAACTCCCCTTTTGTCCCTCTTTCTGTTAGTTAGATAGGTTGACTGGTAGTACAAACATGATCTGTGCATGTTAATTAACTGAGGAAAACATTTATCATAATTATACTCCTTGTGTGGCTATTGGTGGTGGGGACAGGATGGTTTGTAAGTGGTGTCAATGGCATGAAAACGTGTCTGTCTTTCTGTTGATTGATTGTCTAAAGAAGGAAATAAATGAGTCGTTTACTAGTACCGCATGCTATTTGTTTTCCCGATTGGTAATGTTAATAAGTCCCTGGGTGTGGAGAAGAGCTAATCTATTGTATGCCTTTATTTGAGTTATTAGCGGCATGCTTAAGACTTTGTGGGTAATAATATGTATACAGGTTCTTGAAAAATTAATTGCATTATCCAGTTATGCAATTTTAGGTAATTAAGGTCAGAGGATCTCCTCTTCTTTTAGTTTAAGTGCAAATTTTTGTCAAAGAGCTGATCAATGTTTTCTGATACATAGTTGTATCTTTTCTTATTGGGCTTCCTCAATTTTTTGACAGTGGCCATCTTTCCGTGAGAATGACATTCTCCTATTTCTTACGGAACAAACTTAACCAGGCCACTATATAATGTTATAATGAAGCCTCAAAGAAGAAATATTAGATGTTCTGTCTAATCTTTATATTGTGTAAATATCTTTTATACCGGATAACATGATATCACCATGTACTTTTTTTGTTGAATTTTTTATGAAGTTGAAGATACAGCTCCAGTTTTGTTTTCTGAGGGATTGAGGACCTGCAATTGTCTTGGAAAAACTGAAATGTTGAATGCAATCTTTTGTTATTTTCTTAGGTAAAGTTTTCTGGTTCCTTGAATGGAGGATCTGAAATTCGTGAGAATTCATCGAAGTGGCCCTGCATAGTGCTGGAGAGTAGCAACATACGTGGTTCATCAAAACGGCTTTCCGGTTCTACAGGAGATCATCAGCTGTCTCCAAGTTCTTTTAGCCGAGAAGCAGAGAGTTTTCTTCTGAATGCCATTAACATGAGCTTCTTTGATCGTTTAAACTTAGCTTGGAAGATAATATTTCCTTCTCGGATGACTAGAAGGAGCTCCAATGCAAGGATTGCCAAGCAGCGACTCAAAATGATTCTCTTCTCTGATAGATGTGCAGTTAGCGATGAAGCAAAGCAGAAGATTGTCACCAACATTGTTGATGCTCTATCAGACTTTGTGGAAATCGAGTCACAGGATAAAGTCCAGCTAACCGTATCTACTGATGCGGACCTTGGAACTGTATATTCTGTCACAGTACCTGTGAGAAGGGTGAAGCCAGAATATCTAGATGAGGACGAAATTGGCGCGATAACGAATATTGAGTACAAAGACACCGGGGAGAGGTCTGGTTCAGTAGATGTCAGGTTTGATTTCTTTATTCCGGACGAAAATGCTGCATGATTCTGAGGCTGAATCAAGGGGAAACAAAGTTTGTTAATGTGGTAGTTGTAATGATTTTCTTTTCTTCTATTTTATTTACAGAGAGTTTTTATCGACTTTAAGTTTGGACAATTAACTGGTGATAAAGACCTTGCATTTCTGTAAATAAGTGAAATATCTTTGATGGCGATTGACGATTTTTCTCTGGTAGTTCCTGGTAGATTCATGTTATATCTCAACGAGTTGGAGAGGAAGAATGGCAAATTCTTCATAAATGGTAATATCCGGTAGTTAACTGATGACACTATTGTCATTGAACGGCATATTCAGTTATTATATGGGAAAAATGTCCTAAGGATTAAAATAGTTGCATGCATGGCATTTAAACGAGTAGAATTTAGCAATGTCTCGGTTTCATTACAGACTAAAAACTCAAAGGTGATATTTGTCTGGCAACTGTGATGCACTTGGATGATGGACATAGATTTAACCCTTTGTCCATATAACAGTCCGATCGTGTGAAATTTTCTTATTTAACTGTCGTTCCTTTGGTATCGAATTAACCCAAAACTTGCAGAATCCTTTGCAGTCTACTACTTTTCATTTTTGAGGGAACTCTTCGTAGGTAGGTAACTTTTCCGAGCTCATGAAATTTTCCTCTGACGGACCAAATAAGGCACCAACCAAAACGAGCACGGCTTTGTGAGAATGGAAATGACAAATTTTCATGAGGATGCACTTTCAAATTCGAGCATGCCTAAAGAAAAGAGGGCGCAGATGTAAAACCAAAAACGTGGACGAAGAACACCAGGTTGTCGTCTAGAAAAGTTCAAGTTTTCATCATCCATCCAAAGCAGTAGTCTGATAAACCGATGTCAAGGAGAGAGAATAGTTTTCAAACCTTCTCCTTGAGCATTTACCAAGTCACGAGAATATGTTTTTCTTTCGCTGGTATTCATGCATTTTACCCACTAAACTCATAATGATTCGTTCATTCTTCATTACGCAAACTGAAGAGAGCAGAGCAGGATAATGCTGAAGTGCACTACTTCCCATCAGGGATTGTACTTCTCCACAGGTCTCGCGAGAAGTTACTACAAATGCCTTACCAGATTGCTTAGATTCAACGTTCATAAATTGCATAAAGCAGTAAATTGAGAATTATCCATTCCCGGATGCGGCATCTAATAACTATAAACAAAATCAAATGGCAGAGGCTGCAAGTTTGGTCTTCGAACAATGCAAATATATAGACACCTATGCGTCACTGTCTAAAATTAATAGGAGATGCTGCTTTCCTTTCGCAGAGATCAAAATTCTTCCACTCTGACAGCGTCACGGGGCATTTCATAGGCATCCTTTGGCCTCGACTTCTTCACGCCAGCCATGAACCATACTTTGTCGGACTTGTAGCCCTCGATTGTCACGCTCGTCACCTTCACCCATACCAGGACTTTAGTCTTCATTCCCTCTATATTAGTGAGCTTCCCTCTTGTCAGAATTGCTTTCACACGATTTGCATACCTAATTCCAGAAGAGTCCTTGAAGGTAACCTCACAAGCAGAGGGCAAGTAGACAATCAGCTTGGCCTTTGCTTCATCAAATTCATAACAAGTTATGTTCTGGGGGAAAAGCCCCGGCGGTAAGTTGTACTCTCGAAGAAGCTCTGGCAAGGTTTTCTGTGGCTTTCCTAGAAATGAGGAAATAACAATTGATCAACATAAAGAAACGGATTAATTATTTAAAACGACTTTCCTAAATGGTTTATATTAATCTTTTTTCACGTTACAACACATATACTGACATATTTCATAGACCCCCAGAAAGCAAAATGAACTTTATTAATGCAAAGGAGTAGCTTCTGAAACTGAGACAGAGCACCGGCTGATTCCTATGTGGGAAGTAAATCAAGATGCAAAACATCAATCTAACAGTTCTTGCAATATGAGAACTTAATGGAATTAACAACGATACAATTACAGATGCCAAATAGTGTGAAAAGGAAAGATAGCTAAGAAGATCCAGCAGAAAATTCTCTTCAGCAATTCTTAAAAAAACCCATTCATCTTATCTCTTCAAATGCTGGAAAATCTATGGTAATTAGTGCACAGTAAAGATAGTTACCAGAGCTATGGAAACATATCCATTTGTAACTATGTTTTTTTTATTGCAATACATAAGTATCTACCAATGGGGCAACTTGGAATACAAAATCTGGATTGTTTCTATAAGTGTAAAGAGTAAATGTTCCATACCTTTCAGCTTGTTGAAAATCCATTTTGCCTTCTCTTCAACAGCATTGGAGACATACTGCGATAAGACAAAATCCAGGGAGTTTTAATATTGTTACTTTTTTTACCAGAAGGATGTCTTATTACTTACTGGAAAAAATAAAAATAAAAAAGAAAGGTTTTAGTTTTTTGGCAGCATCAAACCATCTGGAAGGCTTGCAAGATAATAAATAAAACATTATGCTTGGGTAACACTATCCACATAACATACATAATATCTTCTCCTACACATCAGCTTTTAAACCAAAATTTGCGCTCCATAAAACCAGTTAGAAAAAACTGATAGTCCTTTAGAGTAACATTGACTTAAGAAAGCCCAGCACAAATATGTCATCAAGCTCCTGAAATATAACAAGTGCTCAACCAACAACATTCAGATTGTTAAGCAAAGTTCTCATCGCTTACCCAAATCTCTTGGGTTTGCTATGTTACTGTACCAGTTCATGATCGCAGCCCACGAGTACCAAAATAGGAGATTCTTTCAGTTAATTTATCAATACACACCGGTAAATTAACTCCCTGCAAGCATTTGACCAACTTTGTTTTCACATTATTTCAACGGTGCCATATGTCTTAAGCATTCTAGTTTAAGGTACTTAACCATGTCATTGTCGACCTGAAAGATATTTTCCGAGGTGCAAATACCATATGGCTCCTTTGCAAATATCATAAGACTCATTCATGTTAGAGAAGCTATTCTTAGGGCAAGAAACGAGCAGTCGCTGAATGTAGAAATGTCATCAAGTGTCCTGAGAGTCAACTAGCATGTGGCTAGTGAGAAAGGATGGGGAATTAACTTGATTTTATAAGGTGGAGAAGGTTCCAATCTTTATCAATTATCATCTAATGAACCAAAGGAAGTACACTAATCTTGACAGTTATGTTCTTCGATGGGCAACGGCAAACTTAGCCTACAGTGCTCTTGAAAGCAAACTGTGCAATTTAGAATTATCAAATTAGTGTCGGGTTGCACACTAGAAGCCAAACTAGTGCTGAATTGCAAACTGGAAGCTATTGTACGACGAAAAACCAAGTCTTATTCCACTAAGCAGTGTATAGGCTAGACGATCACAACCCTGTTAGGAGCTATTCCAAGATCAAAGCTCACAACCATCGCCACAGAACGGCCAGCAGCGGTCACCCCGAAGAGTTGACTGAAAAGCCGCTGTCCCATGCACCCAGAATACAGAAGCCACTTTCACTACCTTCACCACAAATTTCGATCCCTCCCATCAAACGGACAGCTAAAAGCTGCCATCTTTCCCTGTAATCTCGCCACGCAATCCTCGCGTTTCGAATGCATCGGGTGAAAATTACCCATTAAAAGATCCGGCCACATTGCCGACCGGAAACAAACATTCACAATGTCCCCTCCGGAAACAAACATTCCCACACATTTCCCCTCAAATCCACAGATCTGGCGTCGCACCCGGTCACAATTTTCATCCCACTCGCAGAAAGGCGTCAATCGTGAAGGAGCGAGGGGACTCGCGGACATCACATTCAAGCCACATTACCGGAAATATCACTCCAGAAAAAAAAAAAAAAAAAAAAAAAACGCAGCTTTTCAGGGCAACAAGAAAAGAAACTCACGGTGATGTCTTCGGTGATGTTGGAGAGCTCCGTCTTGGCTCTCTTCGAAATCCAAGAGTTCCCGAGCTTCAAGCTGCTCACTTTCGTCAATGCCTTCTCCATTCCGCTCTCTCTCTTCCTCCCCCTCGCTTCAGAGGTCAAGAGAAATGGTGGGTTATCGAGCCTTTCGCCTAAAGGTCACTCCCTCCCTCGCTCTCTGCCCTCCCTCTCGAATCTAAGCGAGGAGCAGTGAAAGAGTGACAGAGTGACACAGAGAGAGAAAGACACTGAGAAATGGACAAAACAGGCAGCTTTTATGGATGCGTGAAGCAGTCAAAAAGCGGCGCTCCCGGTTCTCGATTACAGAAGAGAAAAACGAGGGACGAGTTTATTGGTTTATTATTGCCTTCCTTGCTGGTCTTTTTTTTTTGTCCCCATCGATAGTTACTTTTTGATTTTCTAAGATTTCGGTGGAACCATTCAAGATGATTTCAAGGCATTGAATTATTATGTTATTTGAATTTAAGCAATGAAAAAGAGAGAATTAAATGATGCATCAGAACATAAATATCTATTTATGTATTGCTGAGATAGTCTGAAATAGGGTATAGATGAAAAGGAAAAATTAATTTATTCATTAATGCGAATATTCTTCCACATCTCCTCCATATCGGAAGAGATTCAAAAAAAGTGTAACATATACATGAAACCGACCGGGCCAATCCCTCCTAATCATTTTCTTCGGTCTGCTTACCTCCATCTAAACATGATTGTGTGTGTTCTTTTTAAACCCTCTTCTCTTCTATTATAACCCCTGGTCCCCTCCTAACAAATAAAGTGCAAAAGCTAGTATGTACTCATTGTGCATTGGGAAGACGGTGCAATCAATATCAGTTTCCTAAATAATAGGTACTTGCGAGTCTTACAAAAATGAAATCAAACTTGACAAATCATTGTGGCCATCATGAATGATGTATGCATCCATTCAAACCGATTCATCCAGATTATTACCTAGCCAAATCCTTGTCGAATTCATCCAAAACGCGAGTTTAGAAATTTCCTAGCTACCATATCAAATTTGGCAACATCACTCGTCATACATTGCAGATCGGATGAGCAAGGTGCAGGTTTCCCGTGGTAGAAGTATTTTTCCCTATAAGCGTGCCAATAATGATAAGTGATCTTCCTCCATTTCATCTTATATTCACAAGGAAGCGACCAAGAGATCACCGAAAAAGTAAAAATCCAAGGCCACAAAGTCCAATCCAAAACAAAAAGAAAAGGCCGCAGGACACATCACGCACACGTAGAAATCTTTTGGTACCACAAAAGTCATCATCTTTTCGGACATATTGGCTTAATAGTAACGCAGTGACAGGTCTCTTTATCTGTTTATTTTTGGAAAACTCCATAGATGCCGTAGCTGTAAGCACATGGAGGGACTGGCTGTTTTCTGTATCTTTCCAGCTCATGAGCTTTGACAAAGACATTCACTCGCAAATTTAGATAATGCAGACGAACACATTCATGTGTGCACAGCCTTTATCGTGCCAACTGCAGATCATGCCGGGTTGGGAAAACTACAGGAGCTTTTAGCCTCCAGGTCTGACTTCCTAATCGAGAGAAACACGGCAAATTACGGTCGCGTCGATTCGGCAAAGCCCAAACTGGCAGGATCAGGAGAAGCCCAAAAGGATGCCGAGCACGTCCTAGTCTCATCAAGTGGGGCGTTTTCATCACAGTAAATTCATTTGAAAGTGTGGAAGTTCGACACTTTAATGTTAAACGTGCTAACGCTAAAGGTCTCCATTAGAGAATTCCGGCATTTTCTGCTAGTCCAACCTTCTCGACAGGCATTCTACCTGGACTAACTTTTGTCAGAGGCACCATCCAATCACCGTGCTGATTGGCTACGAAACTCGGCTTGATTTTGTAGACCGGATAGAGTGCGTCTTTGGCGTAGACTGGATAGACTGCGTCTTCCCAGTTGTTGATCCTTCCTTACTGCCTGAATGCTTTTGCCTTCATCTGTACTCTTCTCTTGACAGCCCATTCCACGTCTTCATAGGTAAGCAAATCCATTAGCTTCGCCCTATCCTGCAAGGCCCCGCATTCCCAAAGATGAGAGAATGATAGTGTTGGGAGTACCATGTCTCTTCAGTGCGTTGGAAGCATAAGTTGAGATGCGGGATAAGTCATGCTTCAACTTCGTAAAGAGCAGGGGACCCTCTAGATTTTGCCTCGGCAACAGAGGTTCGACAGGGGGTTCTCTCAGAGTGCCTGCAGCAAGTGCAAGCAGTAAATCTACAAGCTAAAACACTTGTCTCGAAACGTCATTCAATGTAAAAACTAGTGCCGTGATTAAAACATAGTTATGCCTCCAGTCGCTGTTGAAGGATTTACTCTACAATCATCAAAACCCAGCTCAAAATACTAAAGCAACTTCATCTTCTCCTTCTTCCTTTGTTCGATGAGCGACTTCATCTGAGGATTCTTAGAGAGCGATTGCTTCCTTCAAACAAACTCAGACCTTTGAACAGGAACGCTCCGAATTGATTGGTGTACCTGTAAGCAAATTGTGTTGCATACAGCAGCTGATCCACAATTACCATCATCTTCTGCTTTTACCATTCATGAGAGTAGATCCCTAGAGTACATATTCCACTCCTTATTTTGATTAAATCAGCAGAGGGCTAATCTATTTCTGTAAGAGAAGATGTTGGATGTTGGAAGAAGGAGATTCAACCAAGAAATGATCCTTAATTGAAGACAATTATGTATATCTAGTAGAAACCGGTCACTTCCCTCTCCAGGTAGCAAAAGCAAATACAATTACTGCTGTAGATTTTCAGTACTTAGTAGAATTGATACTGACCGCGTGTTACTCGAGCATTCATGTTGGCAAACAGGAGCACATCATGTAATGTTGAGATGATGAGCCCTAATCTCGTCCTACTTTCTCTTTAATCAAGCTGCGGCAATTTCAATCTTTTTGTTGCCAACAGGCACCTATAATTTTTCGTATGAGATCCTTAATGTCATTGTTATTTCAAAATTCTACGTTCAATAAGGCATTAATATAAATCCTTGCGAACAGAATTTACTTCTAATAAGGCTTAAGGAACCCAGAATCAATTATCATGTAATCTACTCTCTTCAAATTATCTCATAAGTATGTTTCCTTCAACAACCATGCAGACCTTTAATTTTGGACACGTTTAGATTAAGGGTTTCCATCTCTCAACAGAGTTTGACATTCTGCTCTCTCACTTGCCCATGCCTAGCTTGGCTTTGTTCTCGACTTCCCATGAAAACACCCGCCAAAAAGAAGTGGCGTGGCACTTCTCCAGCGTAGCATTTCTCGAACAGCTGATATCACCATTGACCAGATGTGCACTGTACCATTTGTGTCTACAACTAGATTTTGCAAACAGGTACAGCGGATTCTGGAGAACACGAAACCTAGGTACTAACTAGGGGAGACTACTCTCGAACTTAACGCTAAGACACCTCGGATGAGGGAACTGGGGAAAGTGGTTCTCCGCTGACATACTTATTTTAAAGGATGACAGCAAAGCTACTCAACCCTTTTCTTCTCGGAAATTCTGTGTTCAAAGAAGATTCAGGATGCTGTATCGGCAATCAGTCAAAAAAGTAACCACCAATGAGAAAAGATATGTGCGAACATCGTGAACAAAATCACCAGTTAAGAAGAATAGAGAAATTTTCCTGCACCTGCTAAACATCTGAACATAGGACGAGAGTCTTTTCTAGTGGCAATTCAATGAAAAGATATGTACAGTAACAGTTATTGTAGATGTTCTGAATAATTACATAAAGGTCGCAAAAGCCATTCAAATAGAAATCATATAAACAAATAACGGAGGATTAACAGCCGTAAATAAAATTTAGAGGCATTGCGTAAAGTTGAACCAGAGAGGACTAAAAGACCAACAAGGTTGTAACTGTTGGAAAATAATCCCAAAAGAAAACACAAACTGTTTGTTGCAATCAGAATATGAAATTGGAGGTGAGGTATGGATATCCGAATTTCCTCAAGGCAATTAGTTCCCGCCAATGGTGCTCCGCAGATTCACGAACTATGCCTCCCAAGATACAACACCTCGAACCTGTTTGGATTAGTACTATGCAAACATGACTCAGTCGAACCGTTTAATTGACCCAGCACACTCAGAAAATTCAGAAGAGTAAAAAAGTGTATCAAAGCCTTTTTGGAATCGAGTTGGAAAAACCGAAAAACCATAATAAAGCTCTATGCTCCCATCTATTTATAGAGATTTTTAGTTCATGTACAGAAGATATACATGAATTAAATAGACGCATGTATCTACGAAATTCATGAATCAAGAGATACATGAATTCAAGAGATTCACGAATTTAGAGTTACGTGAATTCAAGAGATTCACGAATTCAGAGTTACGTGAATTCAAGAGATTCACGAATTCAGAAATACGTGAATTCAAGAGATTCGTGAACTCAATAAATACATGATCTAAAAGATACATGAATCTAGGAAATTCATGAATTCAAGAGATACGAGAACGGAAAAGTTTAAGAAATTCATGAAACCAAAAGAGATACGTGAATAGAAAAGACGTATCTTGATTTATTGGCATTCGTTGATCCATTAACCATAATTATAATCATACTTATAACAATCCCCCACATTAATGGATCAACAAAACATTTTTGACTCAAAGGAATTTGAGTATACTTGTTGAAACACACTGCTTCAAGATAGGTAGCTTTCGCCTTGAACCTTCTTTAGTGAAAGCCTATCGGACTTACTTAACTAGTCGATGGACTAAGCCTTGAATCGCCAGTTGTTTGTGTAAGCCTAGACAATAAACCTCACACGGAGTATTTCCAATTCAAGATTGGTTCTCGGTTTGTGTTCGTTCTTTCGGCCCTTAACCTCTCGGGATTCATGCGTGCTTTAGAAAATCTAGCCTTTAAAGATTTTCATAGAGTCAGCCAGCTCCACGCATATAGGTGCATTCCTATTAAAGATATCCTACCATATCTCACTTGGATGTTATATTCCAAGTTATAGGAATCATTAAACGCATAGCGTACCCTTTAATAACGCTGTAGGAGAGCACTTTGTTGCATCATAGGAATGGTAGAGTGCTTACACTAGAGTTTCCAAAATTTGCGTTGTCCTATTGAACCTAGACCATGGGATCTCCAATCGCATATGTTAGGTTTCCACCCTGGAATCTCTTTATTGGGTTAAGACTCTTAAACCCATTCTCATCGATGCGCAGTTTATTTGCTCTTTTGACAAACCTTTTGTCAGCGAATCCGCAATATTTTCCTTTGACTTAACAAAGTCTAAAGAAATTATTCCATTTGAGAGCAACTGCCTTACGGTGTTATGTCTACGACGAATATGTCTAGACTTACCGTTATAAAATCACATTATGTGCCCTTGCAATTGCCGCTTGATTGTCACAATGTATGCAAATTGCAGGCATAAGTTTTGGCCACATTGGAACATCTTCTAAAAAATGTCGAAGCCATTCTGCTTCTTCAGCAGCTTTATCCAAAGCAACAAACTCTTATTCCATTGTAGAGCATGTTATTATAGTTTGTTTAGAGGATTTCCATGACAACAAAGCACCTCCTAGCGTGAACACATATCCGCTAGTCGATTTCGATTCATCTTAATCTGAAATCCGGTTGCATTACAATAACCTTCCAAAACAAGCTGGATATTTGCCATATTATAGAACATAGTCTTTTGTCCTTTTCAAATATCCTAATACTCTCATCAAAGCATTCCAATGCTCGTGACTTGGGTTATCGGGTATATCTACTCGTTTGCTTACCGAGTAACGCAATATCATCGGTCTAGTGCAATTCATGATATACATGATGCTGCCGATTATTTGAGAGTATTCTAGTTGTCTAACACTATTTCCAGTGTTCTTTCTTAAAGTTAGGTGTGGAAGAAAAGGATTGTTTGCATCTTTAATGCCGAATCCTTTAAATCTCTCAAATACCTTTTCAATGTAATGAGATTGTGTTAAACCTAAGCCATCGAATTCCTTAGAATTGTGATGCCGAGTATAACATCCGCAACACCTAAATCTTTCATCTCAAAGTTCTTCTTGAGAATGTTCTTGATGATTTTGATGACCTCAATGTTATCTCCAAAATTAATAAGTCATCAACATATAGACAAATAAGTACATATCCAACTCAGTAGTGGATTTAGTGTACACACATTTGTCACACTCATTGATTCTATACCCATTTTGAATCATTACCCGGTCAAATTGCTCATGCCATTGCTTAGGAGCTTGTTTAAGTCCATACAATGATTTGACAAGTCTACACACTTTGTGTTCTTGTCCTTTGACCTTGAACCCTTCAGGTTGTTCCATATAAATCTCATCGAGATCACCATTTAAGAATGTTTTCACATCCATTTGATGTATTTGCAAATTGTATAGCGAAGCTATAGCAATCGACATCCTTACTGGTGTTATTCTTGTGACAAGTGAATAAGTATCAAAGTAGTCAAGACCCTTTTTTTTTGTCTAAACCCTTTGGCTACAAGCCGAGCTTTGTACTTATCAATGGAACCATCAGCCTTTTAGTTTTTTCTTGAAAATCCATTTACATCCAATTGGTTTATTTCCAGGTGAAAGATCAATCAATTCCCAAGTATGGTTACTTAGGATAGAATGGATTTCATTGTCAACAGCTTCTTTCCAGAAAGGAACATCTGGAGATGACATTGCCCATTTATATGTTTGGGGCTCACCTTCTAACATGTATGTTAGAAAATCAGGTCCGAAAGATTTTTCGATTCGAGACCTTTTACTCATTCGAAGTTCGGCTTCTTTGGCCACAACTTCATCATTCTCGCATTCCGATTCTCTAATTTTTTTCGAGAAAGTTCTCCTTGATTTCTTTGCGGATATATATCCTCAAAAATTCAGCATCCCTTGATTCTAGGATTGTATTGACGTGAATTTCTGCATTTTCAGATTTATGAACCAAAAATCTATATCCGCTACTATTTTGAGCATAACCGATGAATATGCAATCCACCATTTTAGGTCCCAACCGAGTTTGTTTCGGAGGAGGAATCGTCACCTTGGCCAAGCACCCCCACACTTTTAGAAAATTGTAGGATGGTAACTTTCCATTCCATAACTCGTATGGAGTTTTACCTGTCTTTTTGTGGGGTATTTTATTAAGAATATAATTTGCAGTTAAAATTGCTTCCCCCTACAAGTTCTGAGGTAAACCTGAACTCAAAAGCATGGCATTAGCCATCTCCTTTAGTGTCTTGTTCAATCGTTCAGCAACTCCATTTTGTTGTGAAGTATAAGGTGCAGTCGTTTGGAGAATTATTCTATGACTAGCACAAAACTCTTTCAAATTGATTGAACCGTATTCTCCTCCTCTATCAGACCTAAGCACTTTGATTCATTTATCAAGTTGATTTTCAACTTCAGTTTTATACTTGACAAACATGCTCATAGTCTCATCTTTGCTAGTTAATAAATAAACATAGCAAAATCTAGTACAATCATCCACAAATGTGATGAAGTACTTCTTTCCACCTCTACTTTCTACAAACTTTAAATCACATAGATCACTATGGATTAATTGTAGAGGTTCACTTGTTCTTTCAATGGATTTGAAAGGTTTCTTGGCAAACTTGGCCTCAACACAAGTCTCACACTTGTAACGGGCATCCAACTCAAATCTTGGAATTAGCCCCAAGTTTGCTATTCTCTTCATTGTACCATAGTTTACATGTCATAATCTACCATGCCATAGATAAGGAGACATAACAGTGTAAACCGAAGACTTTTCTTTATTAATAGTCTTTGGGTACACATACTTTGAGTTTACATCAATGACAGCCACATTGGCCTTAAACAGGTCATTACACAAGTACCATTTCCCACATACATCCCTCCTTTGAAAGTACAAACTTGTCGATTCAAATACAACTTTGAAACCCTTCTTGACAAGTATAGGCCAGAAATTAGATTTTTCCGAATCTCCGGTACATGCAGCAAATTCAGCAGGCGACCTCCTTGCCGATGTAAACTTCAGATCACCTTTCCTCTTCCGGCAATCTTTGCTGATGCGAGTTAGCCATATAAAGCTTCTCATCTTCTTTAGCCTTCTCATAAGATGAGAACATGTGTTTATCTCGCACAGATGTGATTTGTGGCACCGGTGTCTAGCCACCGGCCATTAGTGTTCGACACCGAGATGCTTCGAGACATTACCACAGCCAGGATCTCAATATTGTCATGCTCTGTCAAATTCGGTGCCGGGCTGCACCTTCGTTCTTGCCTTTTTTTCGGGCGCTTCTTGCAATCC
Source organism: Eucalyptus grandis (assembly GCF_016545825.1). Taxonomy (NCBI): domain Eukaryota; kingdom Viridiplantae; phylum Streptophyta; class Magnoliopsida; order Myrtales; family Myrtaceae; genus Eucalyptus; species Eucalyptus grandis. The sequence continues at coordinate 50,341,037 of NC_052613.1, read as the reverse complement.
TTAACACGATGGCCAGGCTTGTTGCATATAAAACACGTCCCTTGGAATTTCGAACTGCTCCTTTTGCTTGCCTTTTCCTTGAAAAGACATCTTCCTTTTCTATCGTGCTTGGATTTGGAAGATTCCACAACATTGACCTTGGCTCGAAGAAGGATTCGCACTCCTTCTATTGTCTTCCTCGATTCCGAGGCGCGAGAATGAGATCTTCAAGGCTCATCTCCTTCCGTTTGTGCTTCAAATAATTTTTGAAGTCCGACCAGCCCGGGAGGTAGTTTCTCAATCATGGCTGCCACTTGGAATGATTCACTAAGTATCATTCCCTCAGCTGAGATGTCACTTAATTAATTGCAATTCTTGAACCCGACTCATGACAGATTTAGAATCCACCATCTTGTAGTCCAAGAATTTGGCAACCACAAATTTCTTGGTGCCAGCATCCTCGTTTTGTATTTTTCTCTAAGGACTCCCTTAATCTGTTTAGCAAATTCAATATTACAATAAACATTATAAAGAGAATTCACTAAATGCTTAATGATATAATTTCGGCATAAGAAGTCCCCATGCTTCCAAGCCTCCAACGCACCGAGCGTTGTGACATCTTGCTCATTTGGACTAATTATCGAGCACACCTCCGATAAATATTTCGTCAGATTGAGCATGGTCAGATAGAAGTACATCTTCTGCTGCCACTGTTTAAAGCCCACTCCGGTGAATTTCTCCGATTTCTCATTAGTTGTAACTGGAGGTGTTGCCATCACGGTAGGCAAGGTTCGTTGAACCATCCCTCCGTAAAACAGAGCCAAAAGCCATTTGGCCTACACTGTTCAAAAAATGGGATCCCGGCATACCAAGTCATATGACTTGTACCCGCACCACCAAATTGGTGTTAGCCCAAGGGCTCGTAGCATTGGCTGCTACAAATTCAGACCCCGAGGGTTGAACATCTTCCATAGCATCGGTCGAATCGACCATAGGAACGTCTCCGCAGAAACATTCGGGACATTGAAGGGCACTTGGTTGTTTCAGCCATCTCAATAATCGACAAGAACAACAAACAATGAGTGAATAATTGCCTTAAGATTGTTGGAAAATAATCCAAAAAGAAAACACAAACTATTTGTTGCAATCAGAACATGAAATGAAATTGGAGGTGAAGTACGGATATCCGAATCTCCTTAAGGCAATTAGTTCCCGCCAATGGTGCTCCGCAGATTCACGAACTATGCCTCCCAAGATATAACACTCGAACTCCGTTTGGATTAGCACTATGCAAATAGGACTCAGTCGAACCGTTCAATTGAACCAGCACACTCAGAAAATTCAGAAGAGTAGAAAAGTGTATCAGAGCATTTTTGGAATCGAGTCGGAAAAACCAAAAAACCATAATGAAGCTCTATGCTCTCATCTATTTATAGAGATTTTTAGTTCATGTACAGAAGGGATACATGAATTAAATAGACGCATGTATCCACGAAATTCATGAATCAAGAGATACATGAATTCAAGAGATTCACGAATCCAGAGATACGTGAATTCAAGAGATTCGTGAACTCAATAAATACATGAACTAAAAGATACATGAATCTAGGAAATTCATGAATTCAATAGATACGTGAACGGAAAAGTTTAAGAAATTCATGAATCCAAAAGAGATACGTGAATAGAAAAGATGTATCTTAATTTATTGGCATTCGTTGATCCATTAACCATAATTATAATCATAATTATAATAGTAACTTCTTGTTGTTGCTGCAAAGGATAGAGAAGACTGCGGATAAATTTGTTGCACTCACTCATGCCTAGGGGTTCTTGTTTGGGGACAACAATTTTAAGAGCGCACCATAACACGACACGAAATTAACGAGGTGTGGATTCAAACTAATCATGTTCGGATGAGTTGAGAGAATGTTATAGATGAAGTTAAATATTTTTAGGGGTTTTTTTGTCTTTTCCATTAAATTTGCTTTTAGGGTAAAAATTATACCTTTATATTAGCGATGGCAAGAGGCTAGCCGTGTTGAAAAAGAAAATAGAGAGGTAAGAAAAAAGAAAAGAAAAAAAGTCCATTTTTATTTTTTGTTTTTATTTTTTATGAGGGTTCTCAATTTCTTTGTGCCTTGATCTTGAAAGAAGATCATTGTTGTATTTCAATTTTTTTCGAAGTCTAGTGGATTCGTGGATTACCTCTGCTTGAAGACGTCGCCCAAATTTGGGTGATTTTCGTTAACAAATCTTCTAGCGTGTTCTTCTAATTATGTTCTTTTATTATTATATTCTACTTGGTGAATTATTTGCGTGCATTATTTTTCTGGAATCGAAGTGCAATTTTGTAAAAGAGAATTTTGACAAAGACTAGGAAAATATTATTAAGTTGCAATCCTATTCTCGATTCATGTAAGAATTGCATAAAATGGGTCAATCTTTTTCACTCAACAAATACTAGTAACCATAAATTGGGTGATGTATAAAGCATCACGGAAAAGAATAGTTAAAAATTGGTATAATTAGGTGCTCTGGCAACATTCTTTCGAGTTGAGCATACTGGTTGGATCATGGAAATTTACTTAAGCCTTTGCAATTCATCGATATAACCACCCCTCGAAAAAAAGCTCATCCTCATTTCCTTGAAACATCACCCAGGAGGAAATCCTTATCAACACAATAAATGAAACTCAAAAGGAGGAAAATGCATTGCAAAGTTAATTTGCGATAGAGGAAATGTACGAACGATATGCAATCGAGATGGTATAATAAAATGAGTCTAGAGAAAAACCAATAAACAAAGGTATTAAACCAAGAACGCGTTGAGAAACCTAACCAAACCCAAATATTTTCTTGTGCCGTCCAAAGAATCTCAGGACACGAGCCGGCGGTGTCTCTCCACCTACGACCAACGAGCGACACCCCGACGTGAGGAGCTGCTCCACAGCAAGCACCGCAAGATACCATGGCACGCACCAAGATCAACTCCCTGCGTTTGACTTCGGTTATATAGTTCGCTGGTGCAGTGTCCTTTTAAGGGAGGTCGATATATGATCTCCGGGTGATTTGTTTCTCTCTTTTCCTTTTCCGATTCCTGAAACGACATGTGTGTTGAATCATTATTTCTGCCGCTTGTATCTACCTACTCAGAAGAACAGATGCCTATAATGTTTTCTTCTCTTTTTCGGCCTTCTTTGACACCTGTGCGAGTCTTCGCCGTTAAAGCCCGCTGTCCCTAGCTGATCCTTAACGTATAAGCCTCGCCTCTCTCTACCCCCCCTACGTCCCTACTCTCTCTCTCTCTCTCTCTCTCTCTCTCTCTCTCCAGCATGCGTTTCTCTTGAGAGTTTTGTCAAGAAACTTGATGGGTCGTTGACACACGGCGAGGCCTCCACAACCAAAGAGCTGCTTTTTCACAACCAAACGTTGCGAGCGTTTTCCCCTGATCTCTCCCTCGTGCGTGCGTGCGGGTGCGGCTTCTGTCATTAAGGCAGAGGTGGTTGCGAATCATCACGCCTTGTTTCTTTGGGGTCTCTCCTTGGAGCGAAATAATCGCGTGGGGTGCAATGAGGAAGAGGAGCCAAGGGGCTCGGGTGGTGCTGGTAGGCCTTGTTTTCCTCGTAGCGCTCCTGGTGCTTCGCATCAATGTCTCGACCTTATCCAGGCTGAGCGTTACTTCTCCTCCACGATCCCTCAACAAGAACGGTCAAGGTATGCGTTAATGCTACAGCCCTCTTCAGATCTCTCTCTCTCTCTCTCTCTCCATGGCTGCTTTAGTTTTCTTTTGGAGGACTTTACTTCTCGGATACGGGTACTGATTCTAGATAATCAGTAGCCGGCAATTAGTGCATGGCAAGTAAAAAGAATTTCCTAGGGGGACTTTTGTATGCTTCTTGTTGAGTTCACTCCACTCCTCTACAATGGTGTGCTTTGCTCGAATTGGTGAAAGCTTATTTAGAGCGAACGCCACCCCAAAACGGGAAGAAAATCTCTACGTTTTTTCTGGACATTCTGCAGCTGAGATTTCGAAGTTCTCCCAGAAATTTTATTTCCTACGTTTTCCGGCTGCATCATAGAGAGCAGCTTGTGGTTTATGCTCACGTTAGCTTTTCAGGACCATTGATTGGGTCTTGCCATAGTCAGTTGCCGAAATTGCTCGATTCTTTGGCAGATTGCATGGACCAGAAATAAATGAGTTTACTTGTCGATGTCGCGGAAGCTGGCTGTAGATGTCCTCCACAAAGTAAACGGCAATGTGTTTCATGCGCGTGGTCCGGGGTCATCGCATATCTTCCTTTGAATTCATTGAGGTCTCTAAGGTCTGTTGACAACCGGCTATTCCACATGGGATGCCGCAATCTTCTCGCCCCGATCACGCAGGGTTATTCTAAAGTCATAAGGGGCCGTGATTTTAGGGATGGTCTTAAGGTATTTACCACAGTGACGATCGAACTTGAGATGACCTTTCGTTTCTCAATAAGAAAGGTCCTAGTGTCATGGATCAAAGGTTTTAAAAGCACGATAGGTTGAGAAGGTGGCTACATCATTATTTTCCAGGGAATTCGTGCAATTAATGAAGTAGATGGCAGGATAGGAGATTAGATCTCTACCATTTGATTGGAAGGAGTCCTGCAATTATAATTAGAGGGGTTCGTGTCACTATAGGGGTTCCCTCGCCCCCTATATTGCAATATCCATGAATTCAACTCAAGAAGAGCAAAAAGGGGAGCATCCTCTCTAGAATACTCCTCTTTAAAGTTTCTCTCTATGATCCAAAATAGACCAAGTGAGAGACTGATCGATTGCCAAGAGAAACGAGTCATTCAGAACCTAAGTGCCACACCGTCGCAAAATAGCTTATGCAAAATAGCTTATGCAGTTCCAACGAGAGGCAAACGAGTCATTCAGAGCCTAAGTGCCACACCATCGCTATCTCCAAGCCGGCCCGTGACATTAGCACCTAGCTTACCATTCCAACCCAAGAAGGGTTGTGAACACTAAGTGCGAGCTATCTACCATTAATTATTACGTCCGTGGTATATTCGTGGAACCGTCTTCAAATTCTCAGCTACAAGTCAAAGTATTGACCATTGAGTAATTGGCAAAATCAATATGTGCTGCACATGTTTTAAATTGATTTAATCGAAGGGAACACGGTCAACAGCCGCCGTGATTGTAAAAAAGTAGGAAAAGGATTGCCAATTTTTGTTCGTTTCCAGTAGATTCGATCGTGACAAACACAGTCTGTACTCGTTGCTTGCCGTCTGGTTTCTGATTTGTATATTCATAAAGACAGTTGACGTTTTCAACTAACACAATGATCAATCGCATGGAGGGAAGCGAAGTTTTGATCAGTCGACCGTCTGCAGGACTGCATCGCGAACTTAATCTTCCTCTACATAATCATCGAGTCAGCACTCTCGAATAAAACAAATCGATTAACTAGAAGCAAACGTAGAACCCGCTTGCGTGCTTATGTTTGGCTCTCTCTTATCTTAGAATGTGTTTGTTTTATTTCTTATCTTTACCTAAATGATGTATTTATTTGAGTGAATTTTTTTCATGAATTAGTTTTCGAAACTTTCCGTGCGTCTAATTTATTAAAAGTGATCAGTTAATAAAAATCATTTATAGTCAGAGAAATTATATACGCTTAAAATTAAGAAAATAAATTTTCTTATTTGAAAATGAAATAATTTTTTTTTTTGAAATTTTTTTAGAAAGTATTATTATTTTTTTTTATCATGAAATGTTTGACTCCACTCCACGTTCCGTTGGACCGTTGTCTGACTGTTCTTCTGCTCCCTGTAGGTACGAAATGGCTGTTGCAGCGAGAGATTACGCGGGTCCCACTCAACAGCCGATCGCAATCCCCTCCTGAATCTAGAGAAGTATCAGCAGCGGCAGCAATCACCTGCGACCGGTCTCACCACGCGTACGACACCTGCGCCGTCAACCGCCCCACCCTCCTCCACCCACGCACCGCCACCTTCTTCCTCCTCCGCCCCACCGCCGGCCGCCTCTCGCCGGAGAAGATCCGCCCCCACCCGCGCAAATGGGAGAACTCCACCATGTCCAAGATCAAAGAGTTCACCCTCGCCTCCGCCGGGCCCCCGGAGGGCCTCCGGTGCGACGTCGAGCACGACGCCCCTGCCCTCGCGATCAGCGTCGGCGGCTACGCCGGCAACTTCTTCCACCAGTTCGGCGACGGCCTCGTCCCCCTCTACGTCACCGCCAACACCGTCTTCCCCGGCCGAGATTTCGTCCTCGTGATCGACGGGGCCAGCGATCAGTGGATGCACAAGTATGAGGACTTGCTCCGAGCTCTCAGCGATCGTCCCGTCGTATACGTCGACCGCGCCAACGCCTCGCATTGCTTCCCTTCCGCTTCGGTCGGGTTGATCTCTCACGGATTCATGACGATAAACCCTAAATTGACTCCTAATTCCAGAAGCTTCTTGCATTTCCGCCGATTCCTGGATGAGGCGTACCGGCGCAACCGCCCCGGGGCCGCTCCTCGGCCTCCGGCGCGGAGGCCGCGGCTCGTGATCACCGCCAGGACCGGAGGCGTCGGGCGAGTGATCCTGAACCAGAAGGAAGTCGAGGACCTGGCGAGGGCGATCGGCTTCGAGGTGGCCGTCTTCGAGCCGAACCGGAGCACGCCGCTGCGGAAGGCGTACGAGCTGATCAACTCCAGCCACGCGCTGGTCGGCGTGCACGGGGCGGCGCTCACGCACGCGCTGTTCCTCCGGCCGGGAGCGGTGCTGGGGCAGGTGGTGCCGATCGGAGGGGACTGGGTGGCGCGCGCGTGCTTCGAGGAGCCGGCGCGGGCCATGGGGCTGAGCTACGTGGAGTACGGGATCGCGCCGGAGGAGAGCAGCCTGGTGGAGAAGTACGGGAGGGACAACGTGCTGCTGAGGGACCCGGCGGCGGCCAAGGGCGGCGGGGGTTGGTCGGCGAAGGTGATGAACGTGTACTTGAAGGAGCAGAATGTGAGGTTGGATTTGGTGAGGTTTAGGGGGTTTCTGGAGAAGGTGTACGGAAAGGCCAGGAAATTCATGGAGGACGAGGAAGGAAAGGGTTAAGAATGAACTTCGAGAATCAATGTCTGTTAATTATAATTTTTCTTTTTTCTTTGTCTTTTTTTTTTTTTTTTTTTTTTTGGGCGGGAGGGGGTTTCAAATTTCTTTGTTAATTCCTCAAAAATATTTGATTAACTGACTCTATTTACGTTGCTATGATGTATAAAGTATATTTCTCGAAAAAAAGAAGAAGTGGAGTTGTTATGTCTAAAGAGACGTTCATTTGGGTGGATCAAAGTATGGCGCACTTCCAAATTGCAAAGATGAATATACACTCTTTCTATGGAGGATACTAGTTCTTTTGCAAGCACTAGACGCGTCTCCAATTAAATGTCAAAGCCAATCCAATGTTCCACCTAAAAATAAACAATTCATAGGGTAATTGCTCAGTAACTTCAAATTTCCATCCTTTCCTTTTTAACTTGTTTCGTATTGAGACGAGTGTCTTATGATAATTTGAAGGGAAACATAAACTCAAGAAGTTGGATACATGAATCTAAGAAGCATATACGAGGGCATATCAGAATCTTGATACGCAAGTTCATAAAAATAGTGCAGGCCCACTTATTATACTTTCTTATATGGATGGACCCAATTATAATAATCTATCTTTTCATAAGGTCCAATCTCACATAACATCGGTACCTCCTTTTGATGATTGATGGAGCCTAGTGATGAAAGACCCAAACGCACGAAAACTGTCCATTTCATAAGAATAAATACCATGCTGAGAATAGATCCCACGCCCTCAAAATTCCCATGAACCCACTTTTCTTTCTTCTTCTTATTTTTTTCCCCCTTTTTTTCCTAACCTCCACGCGAGTTCTTGCGCAATTATTGGATATTTGCTGAGCCGGCAAGCTGCCACGCCATCCGTCCACTCAATTTTTTCTTCCGAAGAGGCTGATAATGACGGGGGCCGGACACCCTGGGCTTCGATTTCTGTGGTCTTTTACATAGTAGAATTCCAATTAACTTTTGCTCCGGATCCTACGCCATGTTCATTCAAGTCCCGCCCATCGGAATGCGGGTTTCATAGTCACATCAAGTGCTATAAAATTGACATTTTTCATCACTTTAAAGTCGTTATTAAGTGCATCTGATAACTGGGGAATATTATATCACTGCTTATGTTGCAGAAGAAACTAATCCATGATGTCCACGAATTCATCTGGGTGACAAATTGACCGTATCTATTATTCGATTCTTTTTTATCTATCATCACGCAACTTTTCTCTCCTTATCTAGCACTTTAAAACTTTCGATACTTTATATTCAGCACCGGTATATATTCTTGAGATTTTTCTTTTTTCGAATTTATTAAACTAACCCTAAAGGTTTTGCATTCAGATGACGTGGCATCTTAATGCGGAGTGCATCCAGTCGCCAAGCATGGCTGGGAATTGGCCACAAAATAAAATAAATAAAAAAGAAATCGCTCAAGGAAAAAGGCACACATGAGCCAAGACATCAAGAGAAGACTAATGATTGTGCTCTTTTGAGAAAATTACAAGTACCGTCCGCGACTTTATTCCCCGTGTCGGATGTCATCTGTGCAGTTTGAGACTTAGAATTACCAACCTAATTTTTTGCAGGTTACCCCGTCCTCAATATCGGATTTCCCCTTCTAAGATTAAATTTCAAGTTTGCATGAGGACAGATAAGTCCTTTTAGGTTGGGAAAATGTAAAATGTAGGTTGTGAAATTTTGAGGGGTAATTTGATATGAAGAGCAAAGTTAAGGACAGTTTTTGCAATTAATCTCTCAATTCTTTTTTTATTGATATCAAGAGTGTTATTAGAAATACACAAGTCCGTACTTTATTAAAGCGTTTCCAAGAGAATTTCCAAATATAATCTGTGGGCCACAAGGCTCGCAACTTTTCTCCTTCCTTGATTTTCAAAGTGTGAGTTGTATACATCACTAAAAAAAGCTGGTGCCTAAATTGAATTTTTTTTTTTTTTTAGTTCTTTAGCGCTTTGAGTATAATGTCTGGCCTTTTAGGAAAACCTTGTGGGTTAAGCAAATGAATGCACTCTCCGAAAGTCAAGCATACTTAATAACAATAATGAAAAAAAAAGAAAAGTATATGAGTTAGTATGGATTCCAACAGACATGTCGGCTCTAATTTAAGCCGATTTGAAATCTGAGCGAATCAACTAAAAACAAGTTACAAAAGTTCAAGAGGACCAAAACAAATTATAAATACTCGAATGGAAAAAAAAAAAAAGGGGAGCACGATTCCATATATCAAAAGTAAAATTTTCATATTACTTAAAATGATTTTATTGAAAAAGAAATTGTCTCCTCCACATATACAATCGATACTTTACAAGCGAAATAGTTCTTCATTAGCTATCCATAAAGCGTATTAGGGGAGCACTCGTGAATAACATCATAATTAATTTTTTGATTTTTTTGGGCCTGATGGGAGTTGGAGGGTGATTATCAAGCGTTAAACATTCCAAGTGACCTGGCGCCATCTTATAAAAATGGAGAGAGCATTTTGTCTGCATAAAAGCAGACACGTGGTGGGCATTATTTAACAATAACAATAATAAGAAAATTATTAATATTATTATGGTGATCAGCCAATGGGAGGCGAACTCGACATCTTTAGGGATCCCATTCTCGCGAATAGACCCCTTCCGGACAAAAGGTCACACATCTCTCCCCAATCCTCAAATCCTCTTTCCAACACTCCTCCTCGGACCCCACTGCTGCTTTACCCCCCCAAATAAAAAAATAAAAAAATAAAAAAACCATTTGTTTAATATAATACCGGCTTTTCGTAAAGATGTTTAGAATATCGTTTAAGTGGGCGATTGGGAATGATTTTCCAAGGCAGGTCAGGGGCATCTAAAGATCTGCCAATCAAAAGTTTCGGGCGTCTGGTAAAAGTTAGTTTTAAGAAATCACGACTCGAAAGCTGTCTTGAAAATGCTCCAAACTCACGCCAACACGCTATCCCCCTGCCTTTTTCAGCGGTTTTGATGACCGACCGAGTATCTTGTTTTTCCACTATAGCCCTATTGACTAAACATGCGTTTCGAATGTGCCCTTACATCTTCCTCTCCTGTTCGTCGAAAGCGACGGCCATATAGAGAGAGAGAGAGAGAGAGGGAGGTGGTGTAGCCTGATCATCGGAGGCGGGGTTGCGAGACGCCGGCATCGCCTCGCTGGGTCTCGCCACCTCGAGTTGACCACTCATCAGAGCCTCAAGTTGCCTTACTCGAGGCCAGCAATTCTGCGATAATGCTATTTTGGTTGGGCACCGCCTGTTTCGGGAGTCACACCTCAAGTCAAGAAATTTTGCTCAAATGCAAAGTCCTAAAGGTTATAATAAACTTATTATCCACGATAGCTTCACGGCTCGTTCACACAAAATGGAAGTTGTATCTATTCTCAAACTGTTTGCGAACGCATCGATTAGTAAATTCCATCACCATCTCTGCAGAACTAAAACTGTTTTCCTTTGAAGCTAGGTCATTGCGGTCCGACATTCAAATTGCGATGGCTCGGACTCGTTAAAGAACTCCAAAATCACCTTCACCAGTTTGACTCCTATAAAAATATTACTCTGGAAAAGATTAGTCTCCGCCCGAAAACCAATCACCCCGGTAGGTGAGAAGTCGAGCCTAGAAAATGCCCCCATTTCCATTAATTTTCCTCGCGAAATACCTGAAATATTTGCACTCCACATATTATATCGGGGAAATAAATATTAAAAAAAAAAGAAAAAAAAAACAGAAGGAGGAACGAATCCAACAACATTAATAAATAAAATAAAAATAGGAGAACTGGGGCTATAGAGGGAGAGAGAGAAGTGAAGAAAAGCAAAGCAGGGAGAATAAAAAGAGACCGGATGTTGACAAATTTCACGTCACTGTTCGTAGAAGCTTTCATTCATTTGTGTGAAGATCTCTCTCTCTTTCTTTCTCTCTCTAAAAGGACAAGGTCTCTGCACTTTCTCTCCTCGAAGAGGAGACACAGAGAGAGAGAGAGAGAGAAGAGAAGAGAGTGGCCCAGGAGATCGCAATCGCCTTCCTCCCTCCGCACGCCGCGACGAGGATCTAGACCTCGTTCTCATGGAGCTGCGCTAGCAGCAGCAGCGGCAGCGGCAGCAGTAGTGACGACCTTGGCCTTTCCGCCTTCTCGGCTTTTCTTTTTTCTTTTTTCTTTTTTCTTTTATTTCCCCCTGTAGCGATTGATTCTTCGATGCCGTTGCTCGTGAGCTGGAGGAGCTCGGAATTCCGGTCGGCGTAGGGCGGGGTCGATGTCCGGTGGTGATCGAGCTCGCCGGAGTGGTTTTCTGGGAGGTGAGGTGATTGGAGGATGTCGATCTCAGGTGAGCGCCCCTCGATGATGTTTAGCTATTTTGTCCCTTTTTGATATGTCTCCTGCGACGTTCGTCTGATTGTTACGTCGATTGAGTCTGATTAGGATCGTTCGCCCTCGTGTCCGGCGTAATATCTGTGATTTTGAGGATGTTGAGTCGTTACATCTGGGAGCGACGTCGGTGGCCATTGCCTCCTCGTCTGGAGTCCAGAGCCTCCGTTGCTTACCGTAGAGATGTAGTGGAGACGGTCGAAATCGCTTGATTTTTTGTATTCTCCACTGCGTCCCGTGTCTAGTGAATTTGGCGTGATAAAGCTGAAGAAATCCGCAGCTTGTTTGATCACAATGATTGTGGTCCTCTAATGGCAACTCGAGTTCATGAGTGAATGACGCTGAGCGACTGTTTGCGGGTTCACTTCCCTTACCATCTGTGTGAGTTATCGAGAGAAAAGTAAAGACTGAGGGGTGCGAGAAAGAGAGAGGGGAGGGATGGAGGATAAAGAGCTTAAATTGTTATTTGATGGTCTATGAATGTGCATCTCATTGTGAAAGGCGATGGTTAAAGTTCATGGAAGCATGGTTTCAGTCCGAGGGTAAGTGGATTTGACTTTATTCTACCCGTGCTTCATAAAAGTTAACTCGCCACGCAGCACGACTAATTGGAGTATATGTAGGTCTGCTCTCTTGGATGTGATAAATAATGTCTTTCCATGTTGTCCAAATTTTTTTGGATAGATATTATCTTCTTGTGTTGATGACTTATGTATACTTTCCATCAAAGGAGAAGTAGGTGCAGAGCATCTGTTGTAAAACTATTAATTCTTTATGGAATGGGTTATGTAGACCCAGTAATTATATAATAGAACAACTGAAGTACTAGCAAGGCGAGGCATGTTAAAATGTGGGGTTTATTTTGTATTCCTTTCCATAAGTAGCTTGTAGCTGCTTCTTTCGCATATCCATTTTTCTCGTGCATTAATGCCTTCTTGCATTCTCATTTTTCTTTGGGATTGAAGTCTTCATGCAGAAGAAGTTCTGAATTATGAACTAAAAGCCCAATTCAGTGGTGTTAGAAAGTCTAAGTTTTCTTTTCTTCATAGCTAGAGCAATTAGTTGGGAGTTTGTATTTTCCCACATTCTTTGCCCTTTTGGTGGTACTTATAATGACAGGAAGATAATTATTGTTGTTATGATTTTCATCATTAGGAGGTCTTTGAAATGATTTCTGAAATAACTTTCAATCAACTGTCAGGGGTGACCGCAGAAGTGCAGTACAAGAGGCATCCAGCAGGGTACTATCCAATGAGAGATCTAAACGAAGATTACTACATCTGTAATTGGCCTCACTATCATCAAGATAAGGCATTATTAAGCAAGCAGTTGTACAATGGTTTTTGGTCAAGACCTGCTGCAGATGAATTCACGGGGTCTGATAAAGATGTTGTCAAGCAAACAATAATTGAGCATGAGGCTGTGTTCAAGAATCAGGTATACCCTCGTTTCATTTGTTATTTGATTTGAAAAATGCTCAATGTTCTTAGCCCTGATCGAATGTTTATGGCTCGAAATGTGGTAATCCTATCTTTTTAAGTGTCATTTTGTGTTTGATGTTGGGTATTTTGTGTGCTGCAAATTGCAGTGTTTTTGTTTGTATATGTTTAATTCCACTATTTCTTGCATCATCCAGGTATACGAGCTTCATCGGTTGTGCAGAGTCCAAAGGGGTCTCAAGGATGAAATCAAAAGGAAGGGACTGCATATAGGTCGGATAGCTCCGGATACAGAATCAAGCCCTTTGCCATTTCGATTAACATCTGAAGATGCTCAGAAATGGCATTTTTCCAGCTTGCCTGGTGCGAGTTCATGTTATGGGCCATCTATTTCAGATACTAAAGGCATTCCTTTGAATTCTCCAGAAGGAAATAGCACACAAGGATCTTCTTTTGTGCGTCAACATGGAAGTGCTTTGAAATTGAAAGAGGTGTTGGAGTGTAGACCTTCAAAGGTCAGAAGAAAAATGTTTGATTTGCAACTTCCGGCTGATCAATACATTGACGATGAAGAATTAGAGCAGATCGAGAATGAAAATGGATCATTGTCTAGTGATATTCCTTGTCAAGGTTCTAGGATTGTTGCTGGGAGTTCTGTAAGCTTATCTCATGGTGGATATGCTGGCAACTACACAGATTCCGCCAGATCAGATTTACACATAAACAGTCGAAATGTGGCTGACCTGAATGAACCTATACAGGTTGAAGACATGGATGCTTCTGCATCTTTTGCTCATGCAGGCCATTTCTTCTCTGAAAGGGAAATGCGCAGCCAGGAGTTTTTTATGAAAGCGAAGCCAAAGATTCTAGGTTTTCTTGATCAAAAGGCTCCAAACTCCATTTGTCAAAGTAGCAGTGGAAGTTCAAATGCACATGTCAACATCAAGAATGATGGAGGGCTGTCCTTCCATGTTCTTAAACAAGGTAAATGTTGGGTTGAGTTGTTCTCGAACTTGGATTAAATTGCTTAAGTTGGATATAGATCAATATTATGACTTCCACATAGATGAATTTAGACCTTACACCTTCAATTGATCTCTCTCTCTCTCTCTCTCTCTGTGCACAGGGCAGGACAAGGTTGACCTTCAACCTGTTTCTCAGACCCTCCAGTGGGAGAAGTTTTGCTCGTCATCCCAGCCAGTGCAATCTTCATTCAAGAAAAGTTGCAATAGTCCAGCATATCTTTTGACAGATCAAGCCATGATAGGACACAGCAGAGAGAGGACAAAATGTGGACTAGTAATTTCTGAAAGTTCCAAGAATTCAGAATCGGTCTTTGCTTCTGATTCAAGAAACTTCAGGTGCTCTGGTTCTTCTGACAATTTGAGTAATAGTTTGAGCCAGAAGTCAATGGTTGAAGGGCTTCCGAGTTTAGATTCATATAGGACTCCCAGGAAAGATTCTCAACCTGCAGCTCAGAGCCATGGATCATTTGGTAGCAGGTGGCTTGATAGCAGTGCTAGTCTGAGTTCAGGTTATCAGAATTTGCCTACTCAAAATGGATTCCCTTACGAACTTTCTTCGAGATCTGAGAAAGCATCTGTTTGCATACCAGTGATCAACCACGGCAATCATAGCCATGCCAGTAGATATGTAGCCTCTGAGCAATTAAACACTAGGAAATACATAACTTCAAATTGTGCGATTGTGGACTCTGAGAGAGAGATAAAGCGAAATTCGGTGCTTTCAAGTGGTTCATTTCGCAAGTCGACATCACCACAGGGTGTGGCGATAAAAAATAGAGAGAGTACACAGCATGAAACTCTTCTGGTACCTCATTGGCTTAGAGTTATGCCAGCTCATGAGAGGGAGAAAAATTCTGGAATAGACTCGAATCATAGAGAGATGAGTTTTGTTCAGTCATCTTCTAGTTATCTGAGCAGCAAAGTTGATGCTGGAAATGGCCCGAGCCAAACATTTGCTCAGTGCGCGGAATCTTTCTCACCTTTGTGTAAAGTGGAGTCCAAGAGGATGGAAATAGGTGAAGATCCTGATAGAAAGATTTTTGGCTTTCCTATCTTTGCAAGCCCTCCTACTTCCAAGAATGCGTTCTCTCCCCTTGCCTCTCCATCTATATCCATCAGTCAGGAGTCCAAGTGTGAAGTCATAGATCATAAGAGGGAAGTAAGAATGTTTGATATTAACTTGCCCTGTGATCCCATTTCTGAATGGAGTGAAGTGGCTGCTGAGGAAACTCTGGACCTAGAGAAGGAATCTAGTACCAAAAACGCTTACTTGAAACATGAATTTGATCTAAACTCCTGTGTTCTTGACGATGAAACTTCCACGACGCCATCCGTCCCAAGTGTCGTTGGAAAGGTTATTGTGGAAATAGACTTGGAAGCTCCACCTGTTCTTGAGACCGAGGAGGATAGTTTCCAGGGAGAAGAAATTCCTGGGAAGCCACTGGAAACATCTGTACCATTGCCTCAGAAAGAAACCGAGCAATCTTTGGATAATCTAGGCAAAATGGCAGCAGAGGCAATAGTTGCCATCTCAACTGTTGCTGTCAGCAATTGTTTGGACAGCATTGTTCAGGATTCACCAGAAGAAGCTTCTCTAGACTGCCTTGACTGGTTTGCTGGTATAGTTGCCTCTTTTGAAGACCATAGTTCTTGGACCAGGTCTGGAGCTGCTCCAAGAGATTGTAAAGAACAGAATGTTGAAGAATCTACATCAGAAAATCTTGATTACTTTGAGTCCATGACGCTGAGACAGGTAGAGATGGGGGAGGATGAATACCTTCCCAAACCACTGATCCCTGAGACTCCATGTGCAGAAGATGTAGTAGTCACCCCAGCATCAACTCGGCCTCAAAGGGGACAGGCTAGACGAGGGAGGCAGCGGCGAGATTTCCAAAGGGACATCCTTCCAGGCCTCGTTTCACTTTCGAGGCATGAGGTGACGGAAGATCTTCAAACTTTTGGAGGGCTTATGCGAGCGATGGGTTATTCGTGGCATACAGGATCAACGAGGAGGAACTCCGGTAGAAATGTTTCCTCAAGAGGGAGGCCACGGTTAGCAAGTGGGTCCCCTACTGCAGCGTCGGACGCCACATGCAGTCCAACGATGCACCAGAAAAATACTGTTGAACTGGGACTCGAAGATAGAACCCCAACAGTATGGGGGAATACACCAAGACGGCCCCGGAGGCAAAGGTGCCCAGCAGGCAATCCTCCATTACACGTGCCCTCAACATAATCTGGTACGAGGCTCGATGTCTTAACGGGGCTTATGAAGGATAAAAAGAGAAGCGCTGGTTGTGGAATTATGGTTGTTATTGTTAGGGAGACGATGGGGTTAACGTTGTACATTTCTTCACCCATAATTTGGGTCCTTGATTGTCCCTCTGTGGTGGGTTACCTCTTTAGTTATTCACGAATAACTACACGATGTCTGTGGATATTGCTTTGCACTTTAATCAGGTCCTCTGCAGAGTTTCCTGTACTTTGAGTGCCGACTCTCTCGGGAACAAGAAATGTTCCTTTTGTTTTCTTACTTTTCGGTTTGGAAGGGAGTGTTTCGGGGTTGCGATCCTAAATTTCGCTTTGTCTGTCCAAGCAGGGACTCGGGACAATCTTTCAAGTGCTGGTGATGGCAGGTTTTGGGTTCAATTCCATACAGACTCGCCAGATTTAAACAATGTCGACTGCTATCAGCTTCCATCGATGGATGCTTCATCATAATTCATAGTCGCTAAGCACTTTGGCAAGCCTCAATATTTCCTTCTGCACCAGAAAATGAGACAAGACGAGTCTTCTTCTCTACCGAGCGTGGATAGAAATTGATGTTGGTGTGAAAATCGGGTCAAGATTCTCGGCCTAGAAAGTTCATCTACTTAGAGAAGTCGGCATGTATTTTATAAATGACACCATATCAATGTGATAAATCAACGCATTGACTCTATTGGATACTCCGAGTTCCAACCATTCAGATTTGACATTTGGGAGCGTTTTCGTGGGGGAAACACGACAAGAGCCCAATATAATGAGTCAATCAGAGATTTGCTGAAGTTAGGCCAATACAACATTAAGGGGTCCATTCTCATTGCTTCTTTCTATCATAGCCATGCACATGGGAAGGGGTCTTTATTTTTATGTTTAATTATTTATGGGTCGGGAAGGGAAATTTTGTATAGTCAATAGATCAAGAGAAATTAAGTAAAAACTTCAGAGAGGAAATATAAATCCAAACTATAGGTTATTTTCAATGTCGTTCATATAAAATCTGAAATTACCAAAGACGTGAACAGCTATCTTCGTGTCTTCTTTGAGGTGGATAAATTTGATCCTGCGGTCGAATCTTCCAAAGAGTTTGGCGGACAGATAAGCTATTTTAGAGAAAGCAAACGGAAGGAAGAAAAGAACGCGGGGAGCTCGCACGCGCGAGGGGGAGCGCGTGGGGGAAGAGAAGGGGGGGCGAGGCAAAAGCGCCTGCCAGATACGACGATGTCAGTGTCAGCGTAAACTTCTGGTGGACAATCTCTATCGACATGAGAGGAGGGGAGTGAGTGAGAGAGAGAGAGAGAGAGAGAGAGAAAGGGGGGGTCCGGTCAGACAAAGGAGTCAGAATCAAATCATAAAAGTCTTTCCTGTCTTTTCGCCAATCACATGGCCATCAAGTCCCACCTTTGTCCCCACGAGAAATGATTGCCTGCACTGGATTTATCGGCGAACCCCATTTCTGAAAGATCCATGTGGGTCCCGCTCGACTTTGGAGGGCTGAGATTGAATGGACTCCTGAGCCGATGGTTCTTTTCCGCCCTGACAGATCAGGCAATGGCCTTGCTAATGAGTATTTAGAGATATCTATTTACTGTACTTAATTTAAAAATAAATAAATTTTCTCGATAATAGATAATACACTGGAAAATATCAACTTACCTTATTTTTGATTTAACAAGCGCACTAAAACACTCCTAATCTATAATACATGTATAAATATTTACCGTGGAATTTGACATGGCTCACCACTTTTGTTGAGAAAATGTGTAATTATTAATGGTCTGGACGCATAATATACACTTGCTCATTTAATGATTTATCTCGTTGTTCCGAGAAAAGACATGCAAATCCTAAGAGGGATTTGTTTTTTTAATTTGGACACGAAAACTAACCTTCAACAATCTCGATTGATTAAATCAAAATGGAAAGGAAGGTGAAATAAGGAAAAGGCAATTGATTCGGCTAATTAGTAAGTAATTCCACTGGTTGGTTTAGGACTTAACTAAGCTATTATCTAGGTTGATTACTACTTGTTACGTCATCGATTCATTGGTCATTACATTGTGTTACTATTTAATGGGGATAATTACATTAATGGTATTTGAATTTTGGCCAAATGTATAATATTGTCCCAAATTTTTTAATTTATTTAATGTAACTTTTAGTAAACGTATGATATTATCCCTAGATTATTATATACATAAATTCAATTTATTCGCTGGATTATCTTGTTAAATTGAACATGTATAGAATATTTATAAATTATATTGAACAAATTAAAATTTTAAAAATGACATTGCATATTAAGTTAAAGTTCATAGATCACATTAAACAAATTAAAAAGTTCATGAATCGCTTATCAATTTTTTCATGTTTGATCAATTGCATTGCCTAAGGTTCACTCATTGGTGGAACTCGGGACCATCACTTTGCACACAGCCACCCATCATTCCCGTACACACCTAGGACCATCATTGCCTTGCCGAGCTCCCGTCACCAGCCAATATCACCACCAACCTCCATTTTTCTCACAATCGTGAATCACATGTCCAAACATGGCCGCAACTTCCTCCCTTCATCTCTCTTTCACACACACACACACACACACACACACACTCTCTCTCTCTCTCTCTCTCTCCAATTAACATCGTCTGCTAGCCCCAATCACCCCGCTGCCATCCGTCCGTGATGGAGCTCGAGCCCACGAATCTAGGGCTAGAGCTCGACGCCCGCGAAGGAGTTAGAAGCCACCAACCTTCCGAGAGATCTCGACGGTAGACACAACAGGGCGAGGGAGAAGATGAGACCGCGGGGCAGTGGCAGGCGTGCATGCTGAGAGGAGATGGGCTGAGCAATGGGTGGGTGGGTTACTGTTTTGGATAAATGGATGGATTCAAGGGTCAAAATCGACAATAAAATAACGATTGCATCGTCCAATCTCAGATGCAACTTCAAACGGAGCGAGAAATGCGAGGATGCTAACCATAAGTTTTCAAAACCTTAGAGAGCAAATCAATATGGGGATGAAAAGTGACTGATTGATTTTTTGAAATTCCCCTCGAACGGTTACCTCGGACGACGGCAGTCGAATGGGCCGGGCTTTAAGTCGGCTTCGGCCCATCCAAATTAGACCCACGGCCCATAATCATCGACACTTGCTACGGGCTCGAGCTTCCTGGCGTTTCGTCTCCGCCCACAAAGGAAGAGGAGAAAGAAGCAGAGCAATGGCGGGAAACACAATAGCGCCGGATGCGGAAGCAAGACGCGGCGCGGACGCAGTGAAATGAGAGAAGGAAGAAGACGCAAATGCGATCCATTCACGCATCTCTCCCACAAAGGGGCAATCTTTACAATCGGTGGATTCGTCGGCACTCGCAACGACCCCTCGGACGTTCTCAGTTTGATCAGAACAGCATCGCATCCGCAGTCCCCTCTGTCTCTTCCAGCCCCTGCTTTTCGCTTCTGGGTTCTTGCCACGACATCCGTTCTCTCGAGAAAGTGCACGGCTTGCTGATCGTTCGCGGCCTGACGGGCCATCTTCCCTTCGACACCAAGCTGGTTAGTTTGTACGGTGGCTTTGGGAGCGTCGGGCTCGCACGCTTGGTGTTCGATCGAATTCCGGACCCGGATTTGTATTCTTGGAAGGTCATGCTGAGACGGTACTCCTTGAACGGCTGCCATCCGGAGGTTGTTCGGCTCTATTGGCGGATGAGGGGTTCGGTCAAGGAGAATGATAATGTCGTGTTCTCGATCGTGTTGAAGGCCTGCAGCGAGTTGCGGGATATAGATGGAGGGAGGAAAGTGCATGGCCATGTTGTCAAGGCGGGTAGTCCGGATAGCTTCGTGTTCACTGGTCTCGTGGACATGTATGCAAAGTGCGGCGATGTCGAGTGCTCCCGCCAGGCATTTGACGAAAATGTCGACAGGAACGTTGTTTCCTGGACTTCGATGATTGTTGGGTATGTGCAGAATGGTTGTGCGGAAGAAGCACTGGCATTGTTCAATCGGATGAGAGAAGAATTGGTGGGAGGCAATCAATTCACTGTGGGGAGCTTGGTCACGGCATGTGCCAAGCTGGGCGCTCTGCATCAGGGGAAGTGGCTTCATGGTTATCTGATCAAGAATGGTATAGAGCTGAATTCATTCTTGGTGACAGCTCTTCTAGATATGTATGCTAAGTGTGGTGAAATTATAGATGCTGAAACTGTATTTGACGAGCTTTCGTCCACTGATCTTGTCTCATGGACAGCAATGATTGTTGGTTACACTCAGAGTGGCCATGCTTATATGGCATTGAAGTTATTTACAAATGAGAAATGGGCGAGCCTCATGCCAAATTCTGTTACTGTTGCAAGTGTGCTTTCTGCGTGTGCTCAGCTGGGCAATTCGAATGTGGGCATGTCTGTTCATGGTCTAGGAATTAAAATTGGGTTAGAAGAGAGCACTGTGAAGAATGCGCTTCTTGACATGTATGCAAAGAGCCAAAGGATGGAGGATGCCTGTTGCATCTTTAATTCAGTCTCTGAAAAAGATGTAATTGCCTGGAACTCATTGATTTCTGGGTTTGTGCAGAATGGGTCTGCAGATAAGGCCTTGGAATTGTTTCGACAAATGAGATCAGAATCTCTCTCTCCTGATGCTGTCACATTGGTGGTTGTCCTCTCTGCCTCTGCTTTCCTGGCCGTCCTAGCTGTTGGTTCCTCGCTTCATGCATACTCCATTAAAAAGGGCTTATCATCATCCAACGTCCATGTTGGAACAGCACTATTGAATTTCTATGCTAAATGTGGGGATGTGGAATCAGCCCGTAGAGTTTTTGATGCAATGGATTCTAAGAACACCGTAACTTGGAGTGCAATGATCGGTGGTTATGGGATTCATGGGGATGGTAGTGGGTCTCTCACTCTTTTCAGTGACATGTTGAAGGAAGAAATAAGGCCTACTGAAATAATCTTTACTAGTATATTATCAGCATGCCGGCACACAGGCCTGGTTGGTGAAGGTTGGAGATACTTCAACTCAATGTGCCAAGACTACAATTTTGTGCCTTCAATGAAGCATTATGCTTGCATGATCGATCTTCTATCTCGAGCTGGCAGGCTCGAGGAAGCATTGGAATTTATAGAGAAAATGCCAATGCAACCAGACATTAGCTTGTTTGGAGCCTTCCTTCATGGTTGTGGACTTTATTCAAGGCATGATCTTGGAGAGGTGGCCATAAAAAGAATGCTAGAATTGCATCCTAAGGAAGCTTGTTATTATGTGCTCATGTCCAATCTCTCTGCTTCCGATGGTAGATGGAGTCGAGTTAATTACTTCACGGAGTTGATGGAAGAAAAGGGGTTGAAGAAGTCACCTGGTTGTAGCATGGTGGAGATGGATGCTGGGGATAAATTTTCTGCTGTCAGAGTTGCAACTGTATAATAACGATGAAAAGTGCTCTTCTTACAACTGGTTCATGGGGGTCAAAGATGGGAGGCTAACTAAAGATTTGGAGCATCTTACAAGCGATGCTGGGGTCCAGAGTCCGGACAGTCAACCAGTATCAGATGGACACTTTAGAACCTTGAGACACATATGGTGTGTTGAGTGGTCAGATGATCAAAGACTGAAAAGG
The DNA here is from genome assembly GCF_016545825.1 of Eucalyptus grandis. NCBI lineage: Eukaryota > Viridiplantae > Streptophyta > Magnoliopsida > Myrtales > Myrtaceae > Eucalyptus > Eucalyptus grandis. The sequence continues at coordinate 50,319,244 of NC_052613.1, read as the reverse complement.
AATTCCTGTTAAGAAGACAATTGCAATGAACAGAGATGAATAGACTATTTGCTCTGGTTTGATGAGTCGAAAGATCCCTATATCTTGTCCTTGAAGATTTACCACAGCCCGGCGCTGGCAATGATCTGTCAAGTAAAAAAGCAAAGGATATCGATGTTGGGTATACAAAAGCATTTACTTGGAAACACAAGACAAAAGTCAGATCCGAAAAACTCCAATGTCTACATACATGTATATGGACAAAATATATGCTTTCACTCTTCAATGATTGGAAAAAGAAGAGGGGAAAATATGTGTCACTCAATCAAAACCAGTGACGGAAAAAGTGTATTAGAGGGAAGATATTCTTTTCTACTTGCTCATTTTAGTTGTTCTAATAGTTCCAAATTTCTTTTTTTTTTCCTTTGATAATCTAAAGGCGTTATACAAATCTCATAAATCAATAGAAATCAAGCTTCTAACCTATGCAAGTAACTCCGACGTAGAACAGTTTGTATATAATTGATAAAATTCGAATATGCGATGTATGTTATAAAATATATGAACGGATAGAATACATGAATGAATATTCATTATATTCATCTTATCCAATGTACTTATTATGGTGTATCAAATGTTCTAAGTACATCTCCCTATACAATGAACGTTCGTCTCCCTTATCTAGTACATGTATCATTCGATACATTGATATTAATTATTAGTACATTCTTGTTTTCCTATAAATAGGAGTTTAGTTTTGATGTACAATACAACAACAATAACAACACAACAACACAGAAACACGATAGTGAGATACTAGAACTAAAGCTCTCTCATCTTGCTTTCTTTACTATTTTTGGTGTTCACTTGCTTTCTCTTCTCAATCTTTCTTTATTATATATTCACAATACAATATTTTACAACACGTTATCAGCACGAAGATCTACTGACTGAGTAAGTAATTTTTGTAAGCACGAAAATCTACCGACCGAGTAAGTAATTTTTGCAAGGTGGATATTCTTTTTATTGATCAACTTATACTTCATCTTCTTCTATCAATTCTTCATTTTTATTTTTATTGGCCTGAAGCCAAATTTCAAATCTAAAAGTATCCTTCTGCTACTGAAGTAGCGGTGGACATTTGGAAATCCTTTTAATTAATTTAATGATTTATTTTTGCAAGAATTATGGCAAATATTAAAAAGTCCAAATTCCACATCCTCGAAATGAGTGGAAAAAATTATCTATCCTGGTGCCTTGACATGGAAATGCACCTCCAAGGGCAATGTCTCGCTAATACAATTATAGAGGATGGAATCTCAAATGAAAAGGATAAAGCAAATGCGCTGATTTTTATTTGCCGTCATTTGCATGAGAGCCTGCAGACTCAATATTTATCCGTTCAAGACCCTCATATCTTGTGGAGGAGGTTGAAGGATAGGTATGATCATACCAAAATGGTTATCCCCCCCAAGCACAATATGATTGGCAAAATCTCAGAATACAAGATTTTAAATCAGTGTTTGACTATAATTATGCTTTATTTGACATTGTTTCTCGGCTTGAGTTATGCGGTATCAAATTTGCTGATGCGGAATTGTTAGAGAAAACTTTCTCCACCTTCCATGCTTCAAATATTATATTGCAACAGCAATACCGACAACGTCAGTTTGTCACATACTCTGAATTAATTTCTGTGCTTCTTACTACCGAGCAAACTAATTAATTGCTATTAAAAAATCATGATCTTAGACCTGCTGGCTCAAAAGCATTGAAGCACATGCTAACTTTGAGAAAAATACTAGCCAATTTTAAGGGCTATAAGCGCAAGTAAGAACATAATCCTAGAAGGGATGGCAAGAAATTTAACCGCCCTAGGAAATCAAACTTTGGCCTGAATCATGGCAAAGAAAAGAAGCAAAAAAATGTGATTAATGAAAGTATTTGTCATCGCTGTGGCATGACTGGACATTGGTCACGTACCTATCGTACACCAAAATATTTTGTTGACTTATACCGGGCATCTTTAAAGAATACGGGCAAGTGTGGTGAATCTCATGCCATTGAAATCAATCCTACTGCCATATCTACTATTGAGGCCAACAATATCTCCGTTGGTGGGACTCCTCTTGCTCTAGCAAATGCATTTATCTCCGATTACTTTGATGAATCAGATTAATGGATAATAATTTGAACTTTGAATTTTATGTTGTTTCGCTTTAAATGTATTACTTTTTTATTGTTCTTTATGAAATACTTATGAACCTTATATAATATTTATTTTTGAAATTTTATTCGACTATATAACTAATATGCAACTTTTATGATACTTGACACCTGAAGTTGTCAATATAAATGCAAATGGAAAATCCTGAGAAAAAGGAAGATATTTGTTTGCTTGATAGTGCAACAACACATACTATATTTTGTAGTAGACACTTTTTCTCGAGTATGACATTGCGTAAGGCGCAAATCCATACAATATTAGGTCTTGTTTTGATTATTGATGGTTTTGGGAATGCCACAATTATTTTGCCAAATGGCACCATTCTGCATATTGAGAATGCGTTTCTAAGCATTCGATCAAAAATGAATCTGTTCATTTTCAAAGATGTACGCCGTAATGGGTACCATATTGAGACTATTTATGAGCAAAATAATGAATATATTGGCATTTCCTCTTATAAGATAGGCCTGAAGACCATCCATGAGAAGCTAGAAGCTTCTTCTATGAGTTTGTATTGTGTCATGATTAAGGCTATTGAAACCTACACCACCACATCCTGGAGATTGGTAAACCCTAATCAGTTTGGATTGTGGCATGATCGCCTTGGTCATCCTGGCGCTTCAATGATGCGTAGGATAATTCAAAATACAAAATGACACCCTTTAAATGATATAAATGTATTGTTGTCCAAATATTATAATTGTGAGGCTTGCTCACAAAGAAATCTCATTATCAAATCTTCTATAACAAAGGTTAATTTTGAATCTCCTTTATTCTTGCAAAGAATTCAAGGTGATATTTGTGGACCAACCATTTCGATATTTTATGGTATTAGTGGACGCATCCTACAGATGGCCCAACGTTTGCCTATTATCTATGCGCAATGTCGCATTTGCACGTTTACTTGCGCACTTGAAGTGTGATAGACCGATAGGATCAAAAGATACTGCTCCTCGAAAATGAAGGGGAAAGAATCATGAATCTGCTCCAGAAGAGCTTGTCGTTGTGCTTGCTCCCAAAGAGCTTATTGCCTTGAAGAGGCGCAAACCCATGAAAGGAGCACTAGCCCCGGGAATACTGAGAATTCCATTACATATTGTAATGAAATTTGAGATCGGAATGAAATCATCATTGATGATGTTTTTGCATTCTTAGTTACTCATAAAATTATGGATGATGATTGTTGAATGTCGTCAAAGGCAAGATTAGCCTAAGTGGGAGGAAGCAATTAAAGCTGAATTAGCTTCTCTAACTAAATGAGAGGTTTTTGGACCTGTAACTCGTATCCCCGATAATGTAAAACCCATTGGATATAAATTGATATTTATCCGAAAACGAAATGAGAAAAACGAGGTTGTCAGGTATAAACCCCGACTCGTTGCCCAAGGATTCTCCCAGAGACCTGAGATTGATTATAATGAGATATATTCACCTGTGATGGATATGATTACATTTCGTTTTCTCATTAGCCTAGCAATCTTTGAAAGATTGGAAATGCGTCTTATGGACGTAGTGACGACGTATCTATATGGCTCATTAAATTCTGATATTTATATGAAAATTCTTGAGGAATTCAAAATGCCTGAAGCATGCACCCTGCAATTTATTCTCAATAAAATTACAAAGATCCTTGTACGGGTTAAAGCAATCTGGTTGCATGTGATATCAACGCCTAAGTGAGTACCTAATTAAGGAAATGTACAAGAATGATTCTATCTGCCCATGCGTATTTATTAAGAAATCAGAAATTGGATTTGCTATTGTAGCAGTTTATGTCGACGATATAAATTTAATTGGAACTCCATAAGAGTTAGCTGAAACTGCTTGAATATTTGAAAATGGAGTTTGAAGTTAAAGATTTTTGGGTAAAACCAAACTTTGTCTTGATCTAGAGCTTGAGCATAAAGCAAATGGAATAATCGTCCATCAATAAGCATATGTTGAAAGATTGCTTAAATGTTTCAACATGGACAAAACTCACCCATTGAGCACCCCTATGGTCATAAGGTCTCTAGATCCCCAAAATGACCCATTTCGTCCTAGAAAATTTGATGAAGAGATACTTGGTACAATGTACGAGACCAGATATCGCTTTTGCGGTAAATTTATTGGCACGTTTCAGGTCTGAGCTAACTCGGAGACATTGGAATGGAGTTAAACATATTTTCCGTTATCTCCGAGGAATCATAGATTTGGGATTATATTATTCCAAGAATTCCACTAACTCTGGTTTAGTTGGATATGCTGATGCTGGATATAGATCCGATCCACATAAGGCTCGCTCTCAAACCGGGTATTTATTTTGTTATAACGGCACCGCTATTTCTTGGCGTTCTACGAAGCAATCGCTAGTAGCTACATCTTCTAACCACCGTGAAATTATTGCTTTATATGAAGCTGGAAGAGAGTGTGTTTGGTTAAGATCCGTTATAACACATATTCATAATTCTTGTTGCTTAATACCGATTATAAATTCTCCCACTATAATTTATGAAGATAATGCTGCTTGTGTTGCACAAGTCAGGGGAGGATATATCAAAGGTAATAGGACCAAGCATATCTCGCCGAAATTTTTCTATACTCATGAACTCCAAGAAAGTCGACAAATTGATGTTAAACAAATTCGATCCATAAATAATCTTGCAGATCTTTGAGTGCGGGACACCTGGAGTGCCATAACTTGGCACGCCGGACACTTAAGTGCCATAACTTTAAAATGGTACACTTAAGTGCCATCATCGGAGTAAAATGGGACACTTAAGTGCCACTCCGCGAAAATCCGGCCAAATGTCTGACGTGGCAATTTTCCGGCGAGTTTAGTCCAAAACGGCGTCGTTTTGCACGCCGACGTGGCGGAGAAAACGCAAAAACAACGCCGTTTTGTGTCTACGTGTAAATAATAATATAAAAATTAATTAAATTATAAAGTATTCAAAAAATTAAAAAAAAAAAGAGAAAAATTAAAAAAATTAAGAAAAATTAAGAAAAATTTAAAAGTTTTAAAAAATTAAGAAAATTAAAAAAAAAGGGGGAGGTCGAACGGGCGGTTGAGGGCTGAGCCCTCGCCCGCCGCCTTCTCGCCGTCGCCGGGAAGGGCCGGCGACGGAGGGGGAGGGTCGGTCGGGGTCGCCGGGCCCCGGCCGACCGACGGCGAGGGCTGCGAGCCCTCGCCGGATCGCGGCGAGGGCCGCGACCTCGCCCCGTAATCGGGCGAGGGCTCGCGGGCCCTCGCCGCTGGTCGGCCGGCCTCACCGGCCCCCGGCGGCCGAGGCCCGGCGACCCGCCGGACCCTCCCCACTCCGTCGCCGGCCCTTCCGGCGGCGGCGGGAGGCGGCGAGGGCCCGCGAGCCCTCGCCGGATCGGGGCGAGGGTCGCGGCCCTCGCCCAAATCCGGCGAGGGCTCGCGGGCCCTCGCCGCCGAGAAGGGCCGGCGACGGAGTGGGAGGGTCGGCGAGGGCCCGCGAGCCCTCGCCCGGATGCGGGCGAGGGTCGCGGCCTCGCCGCGATCCGGCGAGGGCTTGCAGCCCTCGCCGTCGGTCGGCCGGGGGCGGCGACCCGGCCGACCCTCGCCCCTCCGTCTTCGTCGTAGGCCCTTCCGGCGACGGCGGGAGGCGGCGGCGACGAGGGCTCGGCCCTCGGCCGCCCGTTCGACCCCCCCTTTTTAATTTTTTAAAATTTTCTTATTTTTTTAAATTTTTAAAATTTTTTAAAATTAAAATTTTTAAAATTTTCTTTTTTTTTTTAATTTTTTTTTAATTTTTTAAAATTAAAATTTTTAAAATTTTCTTTTTTTTTTTTTAATTTTTTAAATTTTTATGCCGATTTGGAGCTCGGCGAGCCACGTAGGCAAAAAATAATAATAAAATATTGCCACGTAGGATTTCCGGCAAGGGTCGCCGGAGGTGGCACTTAAGTGTCCCACTCGAAAAAAAAAGTGGCACTTAAGTGTACCGCCGTTTTGAAGTTATGGCACCTAAGTGTCCCGGCGTGCCAAGTTATGGCACTTGTGGTGGACTTCTGCCCAGATCTTTTTACCAAATCATTGCCAACATCAACTTTTGAGAAATTATTATATGGCATTGATATGCGGCGAGTTCACAAGATGCAAGATTGATTAGCCCCAGAAGTGGTTATCTGGCTCAATTGAGGGGGAGATATTATGAACTATACATTGCAGCATTGATATGAGGTGAGTTCACAAGATGCAATAATGATTAACCACCCCAGGAGTGGCTATATATGCATTGCACTATTTTTTCTTAATGTTCGGTTTTTTCCCATAGAGTTTTTCCGGCTTAAAGTTTTTAACGAGGCAATTAATGCATCCATAAAAGGGAGAGATCATAACATGTGCTCTGCACTCTTTTTCCCTTTTGTCCGGTTTTTATCCCATTTGGTTTTTCCGGCTTAAGATTTTTAATGAGGCAGTATCATTCGATACAGATTCGTAATGAATATGATGAATATTCAAGGGGGAGTGTTATGAAATACATGAATTGATAGAATACATGAATGAATATTTATTATATTCATCTTATCCAATGTACTTATTATGGTGTATTTACATCTCTCTATACAATAAACGTTCGTCTCCCTTATCCAGTACATGTATCATTCAATACATTGATATTAATTATTAGTACATTTTTATTTTCCTATAAATTGGAGTTTAGTTTTGATGTAAACACAACAACAACACAGAAACACGACAGTAAGATACTATAAATAAAACTCTCTCATCTTGCTTTCTTTACTATTTCTGGTGTTCACTTGCTTTCTCTTTTCTATTATATATTCGCAACACAATATTTTATAACAATGTATAATTATTGAGTCAAAATCCTCTGTTACCCTAATAACTGCGTTATATAAGAAAAGAAAAAAGAGAAAATAGAAAAACACTTTCTCGAATCAGTTCCCGCGAAGCAGGTTCGAATTCCTGTCGGCGAACGATCGTCCGAAACAAAAAGGCAAGCTCTCGCGAACCTTTGGCGGTTCCTTGAGCGGAGATTCACCATTCTTGATGCTTACGAATTCGTGAATCGATGACCCTTTACATGCCCTTGTTCAGGGCGTGCGCGAGCTTGAGGACGGTGGCTCAGCTCCACGCCCACCTCCTCGTCACGGGCCTCCACCGGGACCCGCTCGCTTCCACCAGGCTCATCCAGTCCTATGCCGAAATGGGCTCTCTCGAATCCTCAAGGCTCGTCTTCGACCATTTTCACGCGCCCGATTCCTTCATGTGGGGCGTGCTTATCAAGTGCTGCGCGTGGAGTCGCTCTTTCGAGGGAGCCGTCTCGCTGTACCGCGAAATGGTTCGCCAACGGAAGGAGATCACTCGGTTCATATACCCATCCGTGTTACGAGCCTGCTCCTGCTCGGGCAATCTCGGCGCGGGCGAAACCGTCCACGGGACGGTCGTTAAGTGTGGACTGGATGGGGACGATGTGATTCTATCTTCATTGCTGTGTATGTACGGAGAAATGGGCTCGCTGCGGAATGCCGGGAAGGTGTTTGATGGTATGTCGGGTAGAGATGTGGTGTCTTGGAGTTCGATGATCTCCAGTTATGTTGATAATGGGGATCCCAGCGGTGGGCTGGATGTGTTCCGTTCGATGCTTTTACAAGGTTTTGAGCCCGACTCGGTCACAATGATTGGCATGGCTGAGGCTTGTGCCCAATTGGGTTCTTTGTGTTTGGCAAGGTTGATCCACGGACAAGTGGTGACAAGGAATATTGAAAGTGATGATGCAACATTGAATAACAGTCTTGTTGTAATGTACAGTAAATGCGGTGATCTGTCTAGCGCAGAGGTTCTCTTCAATATCGCCACTCACCAGTCTGCTGCCTCATGGACTGCGATGATTTCGAGCTATAATCAGAGTGGGCACTTTCGTGAAGCACTCAATGTTTTTCTAGAAATGCAGGAGTCCCAGAGTAAAGCTAATTCAGTTACCATGATGGCTATTTTATGCTCTTGTGCAAGGTTGGGGTGGCTGAGAGAGGGGCAGTCAGTTCATTGTTTTGTCATTAGAAATGCTGTAGATCCCGGATATGATTTTTTGGGGCCTGCATTTATAGAGTTCTACGCTGACTGTGGAAGAGTACATGATAGCAAGAAAACTTTCATGATAATTGAAGAGAGAGATGCTGTCTCGTGGAATATGCTCATAACAGTTTATGCACGAAAAGGATTTTTAGAGGAGGCTTTATCGACATTTTTACAGATGCGAGTACAGGGAATAATACCAGACTCATTCAGCTTAACAGTATCACTGTGGTCTTGCGGAAGCATGGGTTTTTCACAGCTTGGATGTCAAATTCATGGTTTTGTGATGAAGTCCCATTTTGAAAAGGGATTTGTACTAAATGCACTTATTGATATGTACTCAAAATGCAGTGATGTGGATTCTGCTTACAGAGTGTTTCTTGAGATCCAACAAAAAGATATTGTTACTTGGAATACAATGATTTGTGGATTTTGTCAGAATGGTTATTCTCTAGAAGCCATCCATCTTTTTGATAAAATGTACTGAATGGCTTCATAATGGATGAAGTCAGCTTCCTTAGTGTAATTCAAGCTTGTTCACAATTAGGATACCTAGAAAAGGGTAAATGGGTTCACCATAAGCTCATCATCCATGGTGTAAGGAAAGATCTCTACATTGATACAGCTCTAACAGATATGTATGCCAAATCTGGAGACCTCAAATCTGCCCAATCAGTTTTTGATAGTATGCCTGAGAAAACTGTAGTTTCATGGAGTGCCATGATAGCTGGTTATGGAACCCATGGTCAGATCGATATAGCCATCTCACTTTTCAACCGAATGGTGCAAATGGGGATACAACCAAATGATATCACCTTTATGAATATCCTATCGGCTTGCAGTCACACAGGATCTGTGGAGTATGGGAAGTTCTATTTCGGGTTAATGAATTCCCATGGAGTTGCTCCCAAGTTGGAACATTTTGCTTGTTTAATTGATCTTTCAGTCGTTCGGGAATCTTGACGAAGCATATTCAGTAATCTCTTCCATGCCTTTCCCTGCAGATCCTAGCATCTGGGGTGCCTTGATCAATGGTTGTCGTATTCATCAGAGAATGGACATTTTCCAAATTATTCAAAGGGATCTTTTAGATGTTGATACAGCCGATACAGGGTACTACACATTGTTATCTAATATACATGCAGAAGAAGGGAATTGGGTTCGATCACGGAAATTAAGGTCGACAATGGAAAGTGCAGGTTTAAAGAAAGTCCCTGGATACAGCTTGATTGAACTTGGTAACAGAACTTATAAATTTGGAGCAGGAGATATATCTGACTTGCAAATGGAGGAAATATGTAAACTACGAGAAAAAAATCTTCAAAATTTGGAAGCAGAATGATGTTAGTTGGAGAATCATACTCCTAAGTGTCTATAACATCTACTTCCTTCGTATTTCTCGCTGACATGCAAATTGACTCCTGTCTTCCTCTCATGGCTCTCTCTCTCCTTCTCAATAGAGAACTTCAATGGAGAACAAAGCAACTAATTCTTTCTGAGAGGAAGATGAATGCAGAAATCAAGACATCAAAGGGTGGGGTTTATAATTCCACCATAGAAGAAAGAGCTATTCTATGAGCCATTTTGCTAGTCCATATGCCTTGAGATTAGTAGTTGTTCTCCGAGGCCAGGTTACTGACCAATGAGGATGACTTCTAGAAAGATTTCTAATGTTGCTAACAATACCAGCAATCAGCCAAGATGGGGTTTACAGAAGTAAGAGCATGAATTGAGTGCTCACGGATCACTCTCAAACATGACAGTACTCTGGCCTTTGTGTTGAAGATGCTGGATGGTTAGCAGCGAATCAGTTTCTTCCGCTTGCAGCAAGAGGCTGCAGTTCAACTTGCTGCTGCTGCTGCAGCATCCAACAAAGTCTCATGATGATATCTGGCAGTTAGAGCTGAAGCACCATTGTGTGGGGATGAAAGTATCATCCACATTAATCTTGGTCGTATCTCCTGTTGGAGGTACTCCAGGTCTATTGGTACATTGGATCTGCTAGGTAGGCCTCAAAATGGTATTCCTTCCATTAGCAAGCTCGTCCTAGGTGCCTGCAGTTGTTTTATGATGCCTTGAAATGTCTAGTCGTGTGTTTGGATCGATGAACTTATCACGAAGTTCCCACAATCTCCAATGCATAATGCCCCGGGAAGCTGTTTTGGGAGTTCAGTAAGCTTTGTTAAGGAAATCTCTCCCCAGCAAGTGACTGCATATGAAGGCTCCAGCCTACCTGAACCCAAGTTATTATAGTTGCGGGACAGTTGTGCACAACATTAAGTATTATGTTGTTCTCTGTGTAACATGAAAGGACAGTATTCATCCACATAAGACATGCCTTCTGAAGTTCGCTCTGGAGTGGTAGGTCCATTCTGCAAAAATGGGTCTTCAGTGGCTCGCAAATTTTGCATAGGATATATTTTTCAATAGGCGAAATTTCTGGAAGAATAACCATATGACAGCATGCGGTTCTGTAGCCTTGTAAGTTGTATAAAGTGAACGAAGAATGAAACGAATATTAGTTACAGGTTTAACAAATGTACAGATTTCCACTCGTAGCTATCTGTGTTCTTCGCAATTCATTAACATATGCTGCATGCGCATCTGGTTTTTCAAGATTTAGAATGTGTTTTTCTTTGGATTTTTGTGCAGAGGAAATGTAAAAAGAAGCAAAAAGGGAAAAAAAAAACTGAAACTTTGGAGTAGTGCCGAGACTTTTTACAGTATCGCATATAATTCATGCTTGACTTTATTCCACACTAAGAGATTCACAAAAAACTTTAGAATAGTTAAAAGGGCCGCACTAAATCCCCCCCCTAAAATGGCTCCATCCATCCCTAGAAAATTTAAAGGACAAAATTACCCAAATCATGAGTTCCACTCCCCACCTTGTCTGTCTCTCATTAGCTCCTTGCATCTCTCCTTTTCTCCTTCTCTCTCTCTCTCTCCCTGTTGCTCTCACCCATCAATCCTCGCCCTTCGAGCACAAAGCCTGCACTGCTCGGGTCGAGGTCATTCAACCAAAATCCTTCGGGCTATTTGCTTGGTGTTCCAAGGTCCAAGAGGAAAAATGCAACTGGAGACGCTTTGTGATTGGCCATTCTTCAAATGCGAGTCTTTCTTTAACCTCCATACTGAGAGTTTAACTCTGGTTCTTAGAATAATAGCTTATTTATATTATTTGTCTGGTTGAATTGTTCATGGTGTTAAAATTGATCCAATAATCTATTGCAACGTCAAATGAAAAATGACATCATTTTCTTAAAAAGAAAATATTGGGGGAAAATTGTTGAATGACAAAGTAGGTAGGGATTGCAAGTCTGGAGAGGAAGTCATAGGGTTGGAAGGATGCACGTTGAAGTTGGGACTGAGGGGGGTGGGGTTGAGCGTGGCGGAGAGGACAGCTGCGATGACGAGTGATGCGGGACAAAGGTGGAGGTCAAGGGTGGTCTCATCGTTGGTGAATTGGTGGAGGGCAGATTTGGTATTGTGCAATGCTCAAAGGTACGTGGAGTGTGAGATTGAGAATTTCTCTCTTTCACGAAATGTTTTGCGTCTCTTCCTCACCTTCCAACAAGACACCACTTTCTCTCTCTCACCCCTCGAGTGACAAGCCCTGAAGAACTACCTATTTTATCGACCAAATTTTTCTTATCATCTTCTCTTTGTAGGTTTTCACTGGATTTTGTCAAGCTACTTCATGAATGTCGCTAGCAATTTAAGTGAGGGGCTCAACATTAGCTCATGGATACAGGTTTGAATATCACACACTTTGTTTTAGTGTAGCCAGAACGGGAGAGAGAGAAAGAGAGGAGGGGGCCTCCTGCCGGCCATTGTTAGGAGGAAATAAAGAAACAAAATAGAGGTGGATTGTTGAAGCACGAAGACTTGGTGGAGATAAAGAAGGCGAGGAATGAGATCCACAAGTCGGATAAATTCGTCCTTTCCATCCTCTTGGGGGTGGAGGAAGCCATTTCAAGGATGAATGTAGAGTCACCCTAGTTAAAACTTAAAAGTGTGATAAAAGAAACTGTCTTTTCTGAAAAAGTTAAAAACGTATATATACGATTGGTTATAATCACAAAATGATTCGTCTACACTAAAAAAAAAGTTAAAATGGCGCTATTACATTTGGTTATGGCAATGTCTTTAAAAATTAAGACTAGACTGTTAAAGAGTAAGTTTGCTTTTCAGCCTCGAATCAAATTTTTTGGCCAGCAATTGAATAGCATTGTGCACTCAAAATTGGAAATTAACATACAAGCCTTTTCTCTTCCAATTTTGTGTGTGGATTTTAGACAATTTTAAGTATAGTTTTGAAGAACAACCTTATCCTTATCTTAAAAATAAGAGATAATGACACAAATAATCCATGAATTTTGACTTAATGTGCACTGTAGTGCCTAAATTTTTAATTTTTTGCAATATAACTTCTAAACTTTAGCTTAATATTTAATGTTGTCCTTGGAGTTTTAATTTATTCAATAAGTCCGTAAACTTTTGGTAAATATTCAAATTAGTCATAAACTGTATGAAAATATTCAATTTTATCCTTCAATTAACTTAAGTTCAGAGATAATTTAGGGATCATATTGAATAAAAAGTTAATATTTTAAAAAACCCAAAACTGATACGCCTATAACAAATATACTTCAAACTTTTTTTTTAACCAAAGAGAGAGACAGAGACAGAGTATTGTAGTTGGAAGTAACCGCTACTTCGTGGAGGCAAGCAGAAGAAAGTAATCCATCCAGTCAGATGCCCCGATAGCCAGAAAGCAAAACTATTTTCAAATACCACAGCTCATTCATCCAAGAACACAACGAGAAACAGATAAACTTTATTCTATCTTCAGTCAAACAAATCGACAATCTAAAACACTTACACTTACAGAGAGAGAGGGGAAGAAAGAATAAACAAAAGCTTATGATTTTGTACATAAATGTAGGCCGAAGACACAGCAAGCCAGCTTTAGAGAGAGAGAGAAAGAGAATTGCGCTGCTGCTTGTCGCCAATCAAACTGTAGTTGGTACTACTATGGTCGTTGATACACGTATTTGGTCCTGGGATCCACAATAAGACCCTTGCCACCGTTCACTTCTAAATCGTGCCTGCACAAATAAAGACTTTTATTTCTCTGACCTTTGTAATTAAATGGGACAAGAAGATCCCTTCACATAGATCACGGCCAGTGCTACTAAATTTAATAGCCACGGAATGCCCTGACCATTTAAAAGCTTCCTGCAGTGCTTTGGGTTTAAAAAAATCAGCTAGTCAAATAAGTGCAACCTTGATCCCCAAAAGAACCAACGCTTTTGTTGTTATTGTAACGGTTCCAGTTCCAATCCAGTAATACATTGAAAGAGTTATGCGCATGCCATGAGTAAATATATGCAATTAGTGCAAGCCATGAGTAAGTTGATGTATATGCAGGGGTATCAAAATATGTAAAAAGACGGTACCGAGAACTTAACTGGAACACAAAATCGGGTATTGTCAACTGCTCACGAGGAACATATCTGAATAATTGCAGAAGTCGATCAACGTACACCACTTTCTTCCACACCTAAAATTTAAATTATCAATGCTTTCACAAATGATAGATAGCTGACATATAAACAGGAAGAATTCAGACATACCACATTGTCTACAAACAACTGCAAGGCAAAAGTTGTGGCCTTTAGGTGAAAAGTTGGGTGAAGAACATAGATTGCCTGCAAAAAGGCAGTGAAGGTTAATGTACTTACTACTACATATATGCATACATTTGCAGCAAAATCACGTAATAAAGTACTGCATACATGCAAATTACGCTGGTGCTTACGACCGAGTATCTGTTGCATCCGCCTCATCCATCCCAGATCAGGTTGACTGCGAAAAATTGCATATGCAGTAAACAAAGTAGGTCACACACCAAATTGAAAACCTACAGTTCCATTTGCATACAAATGTGATTCTCAGATATGTAAGAGCTCACTCCACATCGAAGCAATCAATTTACTTGCTTTACATGAATTTAATGTATTACTCGTCTCATCCCATATTATCTATTTAATATACTAACCAAAATTCACCCCCACAGAGGATTTCCCACTGTGTAAAGTCACGATAATGACTAGCAAGATGATTGCGCCAACAGTGAATAGAGAAAGACAACTCAATAGATGACTTCAAAGAGGATGGAAACTCTTTGCAAGGCTTTCATTAGAGCCTCTTTTTGGTAGAGCCTCTTTACTTAATCATGATGAAGCTTTCGCAGAGACTAATTATTCAATAGGTGTTGCAACTTTATCTAACACTTTTAAACTACTGATAGGCAATCCATAAGCCAAAATCATATAGAAAAGTTAGAAACATGGCAATTAAAAGACCCTATCCAAGCCCTTATACCTCACTGGCATTCATCACCAACATATCATGTCATGATTATGGCTTTCAATAGCGTTTTGTTGCTCCATTTTTTTCTTTTTATAATCTCTTTCTAGGAGTAACGTCGAGCTATGCTGCTTCAGAATTTCAAAATGTTTCTCAGTAGTTACTCGAGCTTGACTGAAAGTTACCGAGTCTAATTATAACTGGTGCTGAATTCAATATAGTTACCACTAAGTGAATCACTAAATAATTGGATCATTGATTCTAAACATATTTTAGATTTAAATTATTCACTTCTAATAATCTAGACTAAATAAATTCAAGACTTTTCCATTCTATATGAGTTTTCATAATAATTTTCCTGATTATTTAGTCTCATCACACATAAATGGATATCGAGTCAGTTGAGTAGTTAATAAAGTTGGAATAATCATGACAATGATGCTCCAGCAAAGCCAATTTTGACTTTTGTCTACGACTTGACCCAATCGCACATCCAGACCATGCTGATCACAGTTCAGCACTTGCAAAGCTCATAATTATTCTGCGAGTCATTCCAAGTAAACAATACTTCATGATTCACATCTGTCACATAATAAGGTACTTACAGCTGCAAAGATGCCGCAGAATGGAAGTATACAATAGTGTAAGGTTTCTTTATCACCGCCTCAAATTCCTGAAAAACCATGATCACAAAATTTGAGTTAGTTCCATATCCTGTAAGTTCTAATTCAAAGCTTGAATAAATTATTCAACACCAAATTATGAATGAAAGCATTTTAGTGTCAGGGACGACATAAAGGTGACTAGCCTTGCATCAATCAGGGCAAACCACTGAACAGACCGTATTAATCAGCATGTTGTATTATATATATGTGTCCCTTTGCTCTGTAAAATCTAGATACAAGTACCAGAAGTATAAGACAATGGATATGACACCCTGATAGGAATACTTTCAGTCAGCCTTAATAGAAAGGTGGTGATCAAAATAATCTCACAAGATATTACAAGCTAAATGCATATATAATTAACTAACACAGAAACAGCTTTATGCAAGTTTATACAGGTTTATTTTGGTTTTCCTTTTCCAATGATCTAAGAAGCACATGAGCAACCAAATTTCTGAACAACCAGATTGAACAGCTTTTTCATAACACAAAACGTATGTAATGGCCAGGTCTCAGTCATGTCAAAAGAACAAGTAACAGCTGTGAAACTGTAAAAACTGACGCCTGTTACCTTTACAACATAGAGGACAAATCTTTCTAGATCAAGACAGCGCAGCAGAAAATGTGCTCCCACAACTACCATCACAGGGCGACCCTCACTGTCCACCCCACCTCGGTAACTGAAAACAGAAAATCCAATACTTAATCAGGAGATATGTAGTTTGGATACAAGGGGATAAAATTCCTTCATCATTGTCATCTTCTTCTCTCTCTCTCTCTCTCTCTCTCTCTCTCTCAAATGTGTGAATTATGGATCACCTTTAATCTCAACAGGGGAACCGTGGAGAGAATAAAAAGAAAATTGAAGATGGCAGAGCCGCGACCTAAAGAAAAACTGCCTGACTTGTCACAACAGCCGATATGTTGAGGCACAACCCACCAACTAAACTAGTCTAAGCTTTCTTTCCTCTAATAAAGTTTAACCTAAGTTATAGTTTATGGGAAGGAAAACTAAGCATAGAAAAAAGGAGTAGGAATAGATGCATACACAATCTTCATCTCTGCAATTTCGGATAGATTAACAGAATTGGCTTTAGAGAGGTATCTAGAATGAAGTGAGTATTCTTCAGCAACAGATAAAGGAGGTCCTCCGAGATCACCCAATCCAAGCAATCTAGCACAATTCCAGCCACTCTGTGCTTGGGCAGTTTTTTCCCATTGCTCCTTTCGCCGTTGATCTGGATCTTTAATTAATGACATGAAGGCAGGATCCAAGTATGAGTCCAAATATGAAGAAGTCCTGTAAGACACAAGAAACTCAGTAAATTCAGTTGATACAAACAAATGAAGGACAAAGTCAAATGGAAAAAAACACAAACTTTACAATCAAAAGTACTTTAACCACAAGCAAGCACACCAAGTAAAGTGCCTTATATATGAAAGAGTAAGAAAGCATTAGCAAAATGCTTTTCAACTTAATTGGTTGCAAGTTAAAATCCTAGAGAATCCTCCTTAAAAGAAGAAACAGATATATAAAAAGCTCCCGTTAGAGAGAATCACAGAGAAGCAAATGAACAGCCTCCTTTAGACGACAGATGGTCTTAACTCTCAAAACTGCTTTTTATTGAGGACTATAAGTAGATTTGCCTCTTCAGATGTCACAAGATGAAAACAAAGTCATATCATACAATATGTATTCCAAGAAAGCTGGATGTAGACAAGTCATAACCTACTAAAAACAACGTTGCCATCATATATCAGGTAAACCAACCTTCTAACCAAGCCAACATCACTGATGGGAGGATCCTCAGAGGCTCGTGGAGGTTTGGGTATACCCTTCTTTGGCAAAGGCTTGATTCGGATTTTACGTTCGTCAATAATTGTCTCACCATTTTCATCCCCAACATCTGCAGGAAGCTTGGAAATGGCTACCTCTTCCTCATGTTTATCTCGGGGAAAGTAAAGTGGAAGCAGTCTGCATTAGTAGTAAAAATGAGAACTACACAAGAAACAGAAGCACGGGGAAAAACAAAAAACAGAGATAGGACAAGGAAACCCAAAATCCATGTAAAGGCCTCATAACTGCTTGTGCATTTAATCTCAACTAAATTACAACAATCTACACACCTTTTATAGATCTCAGTGTCAACTGCAGTCGTGGTGCAAAATACAACTGCTTTGATTCTGTCCTTTTGCTTCTCAAGAAAACGACGAACAGTCCCTATAGGAGTAAACAGAATGCAGAACCACAAATTTAAGAGGGAATAATAACCCTTATACAGAATAAGCACCAACATAAGGAGAAAGAGTGCGGGCTTGATCTAGTGCAAAAGCTAAATCAACACTCTAAGGAAGTTAAGAGGCATGTTGAGGAATATGTCATGATAGCCTGGTTTATTCTGGAAGCCAGAGTCAGATTTGCGGATCCCAGAGCCACCAGGGATGCTAGCCCACAAAATTAGCTCAAGAAGTGCTTTCTTCCTTACTATAGAACTGCTGTGCATTTGCTTTTAGCTGACATGTTACTTCAGTTTTATGCATATGAAGTGAAATCAGTGAAGATGGAATTGCAGGATTATCTTTTGACTTCTAACGAGAACATAATCTGCCAACTTTTACTTAATGGAACTTATTTACCAGATTTGCCAGACAGAGAAAATTAAGCATAGGGCATGGATAGAAGAAAAAAGAGAAAACCCACAAAGAGGAAAGATGAAGAGCCAGCATTGGCAAATAGATTCCCATGGGGAAAAGGAAAGACAAAAAGAAAAAAGGAACTAGCAAGTAATACCACTTCAGTTCAATTCTTGATAGCATTTTTTTTTTCTTTTTTTCTCTTTGCTAATACAATGGAATTCAGGCTCATATATATAAGCTTGTACTCGCTCTTCAATGTCCTATCACTACCTTTACATTTAGCAAAGCCTACAAATAACTCATTTGGAATGATGTCCAGCTATTGCCAGATGGAGATTAGCAAATTAATAAAAGGAGATCATTCAACTACAGAGAATATTTTTGTTAAAATAGTAGATACTCTTTTATCTTATCCGAGGTAGATATCCATTTTCTGAAAGATATATTTTAAAAACTGATCATGCCAAATAACTTTTAGAACATTAAATGAGACCAAATTCTAATTGAAAAAATGGGGAAAGAAATTTGATGCAATTGAAAAGAAAATTATACAGGATCAGGTTATAAAATTGTAAAATACTGGAAAAATTCTCACTTATAGCCACATGTGCTGCTGGCTCACGCGGATAGTTCTTTGAGTCTGTGTATATGCAACCCATGGCAATGCTGTATAGTATATGAGAAGAAAAGTCAGACAAACACTTCAAGTTTCAAGTAAAAGAGGACTAAGGTCGAGGAAATAATACAGCTTCTAATCTGGCACAACCTTTGAAGCCCATTATCAATAAGAAGTTCAAGGCAAGAGCGGTAACAATGACTTAATGCATTCTCAGCAGCAGTATGATATTTGACAGCATATTTAGGACCAACAGTATGAATCACCCTCCTACAATCGAAAACAATTACATTAGTTAGCCACTTGATCGCATAATGCTAAAGTTTGATTAGAGTGAGGAATTTCACAAAAATCTTTAAATGGCTGTGGCCAGCCTGTTCAATACACAAAAATATACCAACCTTGCTGGAAGATCATATGCGTTTGTAACTTTTGCCATTCCAGTCCGACATCCCCCCTATGCCCAAAGGATGCAAATAAAAAGTTAAATCCACAATGCAATTTCATACGTCTAGAGAAAACCTTCATTCCATGAAAAGAATGGCAAAGTGCTTGTTTTGCAAATATTCTAGCTAATCAAGGTGCAAGGTGATCTTGATGCCCATAAATTTCATGTTTCCCTAAGTTCTGTCCATATCAACTCAGCTTGACAATCAAATATAGTTGATAATGCCCGTAAGACCACAGATTCCACTCAACGCAGCACTACAGAACCAATAAAATTTCACTCACCAGTGTCGCACATTCTTCAGCGAGACCAGGCCCAGCAGCAGCATGTAAACCAGGACTACTGTGTGCTTCATCCATACTCTAACAATCATGAGAAGAGTAAACATGTCATGCCTTTTTCTCAGAAGAAAAAAATAGTCATTTCGCTTGTTCAAATGAATACAAGGTCCAGTCACTGAACTCAGTTAGTTCCATACAATGCAATATTTCATTAAAATGCATGTTTAAATATGAAGCCAATTGACCTGCAAGTACCAATAATAGGCATGTAGTGACTGAAAGGAAAACAAATATGACATATGCGATGAACAAACTATTAACACAATGAAGCTTTCACGTGATGCTCAAACATGTCTATCAATGAAGAACTTGCATCAAAGGATACAATAGTTGGCATCAATAATCCACACAACAGAAGAACAGTTCGTTCGCATAGTTAGCAAATGGGACATACTTTGAAACTCAACTCCCTCACAAACAGAGCCCTGAACAAGAATCAATCATGAACTTTTTTTTCCCCAGGTGAGTGAGTTACTTTTATTAGCTTAGCTCGATACCATGAGAAGCAGAATAGTCCTACACAAGCCCAAAGCCAGCCCAACTCACCAGCACAAGACTCAAACTCATACAAACAATAACACTCACCCAATATGGCCCAAAACCAGAACCAGAGAGCTCAAGTGATGCAACAGAAATCAAAGCAGAGAAACAACACCAGAATCAATCATAAACTTTAGCACTGCACAATCAGAAATTGCAAGTTTCATTGCATCCATCGGCAAAATTTCACAAACTCAATCAGGGGAGATGTTGTGCCGTAAATAAGAAGTCAAAAGGAATCACACTGCGGAATATTGCATTCTGACATGCAATCCTAAGTTTAGGTTCCCAGTTTAGGAGCAATTTCTTTATCCAGTTATGACTATCATAAAAAAGTAGCGTGAACAAGAAAGCAGCAAATGAAAAGCTAGCCATCATAATAACAAACCAAGGTTCTAACTAGCAGACAGCAAAAGAGTAATCACCTCGTTCGTAGAATTCACGACTGCATCCACCTCGAGATTCCATGGGTGTCCCCTCCACAGATATACCTTTGAGTTAACTTCATGTTGAACCGGAAACCTCGACATCGTCCCATTGCCAGTAATTTCAGAATATGACGTCAGAGGATCAGCAAAATATGAGTTAGAAAATGAAGGATCCCCATTTTCATAATCCAAGGACGATCTATATTCTGTATCACTCCACCTCGGAACCTGATCCAAACTCACTACATATTCCCCACTATCAGTTGGTAATCCACCAACAGCTGTGGCAGTGGCCACAGTACGGTACATTTTCTGCGTCGGAGACTGGACTCTCAACTCAAGTCACCAATGATCAGCTCTTCTGGATTAAAGAGCGGACAAGCACCCGTGAGCAAGCACCTCCTGAATTCAACTTCCAATAGCCCACACTATTTCACAATAAAAAAATAAAAAAAATCCCCAGTCAACTATATTTCCCTGGTAACGACCAAAAAACCAAAAGGCAGAAAATAATTATGCAGGGCACGGGTTGCACACCACTTTAACCTCCCAATCTACCAAGTGCAATTCAAACTGACAGACGCTTATTTTCACAGTCGTACTCCATAATTCAACAAAAGGCCGCAATTTGCAGAACTGATCGACACGTCCAAATCAACTAAACACCCAATTCATGCATTTCCGCCGCAAGAACGCCATCAAGCACCACTAACAACACGAATCCTACAGACGCATCGCTGGCGGCATCTCGGAGTTTGGAAACGCGGAACTCCGACAAAATCCCGGAGCTTGATCTGGCGGAAGCGCCAGAAGTCACAAAAAAACACAAAAAACACCCAAAAGCGAAAACGCAATTCCTCCCCCGCACCCTCGTTCCACCTCCGCACTCGCACAACACGAGAGCCGCGACCAATTCCGAAAGCCTCGACCGCCGCAAGCCGCGGCTCCTTCGACCCGAGATGGAAAGGGGAATCGACGATCAGCGCGACGTGATCGAACCGGAAGCAAGAGCGCGCGCGCGGCCGAGCGGGGAGAGAAGCTCGGGGCTCACCGACCAGATTGCGGGAGGATTTGGGGGCGAATTGGAACGGCGAATCCGTTCGTACGACCCGTTTCCGCTACAGGGGCGGTGGTGATGACGGTGATGATGATGATGAGCTTGCAATTTCGCAATTGCAGAGCTCGGCTCCCCCACCTTTTCTCATCTGTATTTTGTCTTCTTCCCCATTGTTTTCGTTTGTTGTTTTCTCGGGAGCCCATTTCGCAAAATGAAAAATAATATTAGGGGGAAATAACAGGAAAAAAAGCCCTCCGAAAGTCCCGAAATTTCTCCCCATACCCTTGATTTTCATCCCGAATTTCACCTCCGTCGCTGAGGAAAGGGAAGGGAGAGACACAAGCAAATTGGGAAATTTCTTCTATAGTTTAGATTCAAAATAATACATCACTAGGTCCCGATCATATACTATGAAAGAAGAATAGATGGAGATAGGATGAAATAGGGGGAAAAAGGCATTTAATGCCAACGTGAGAGCTTGTTTTAGGCCCAATTTGATAATTCGAGAGATATTTTTTTTTTTTTTTAAAATTGTGTCAATTACGAACAATTGATGCAGCGCTTACTTTTGGCCCTCGACATAAACCAAGTTCGTAGCATCGTCCCTATTATCAAATCGGACAATTGAGACACGTACAAATGGGAATTTGGATGAATATAGATCAGAAGAATAGTAATCGACGACATTTAGGCTCTTGATAGCCTAAAGAGCACCTCAGTAATGGTCTCCACTCTTCATCTCCAATTCCTTCGTCATCAACAATAAACACGGTCCCCACTCCTCATCTCCAATTCCTTTGTCATCAACAATAAACGTTATTTTTTCTTTACAGTGTAGTCCAGCGATACTTTAAGTTGGCTTTCTCCAGTCTTGGATTAAGCCCTCGTCTCTACTTCAATCAAAGAAATATTGCCCACGTCGGGATTTAATGATATAAAAGGAGCATGACTTCAGATGAGTGCACCTAGAGTGAGTCAATCGATGTCTTACATTTCTTCATATGAAAAGATCACGAGCATTTTTCACTTAATTAATCTCTTCTAGATTGCACATTTTTAACATCATTTACAACACCATTTTGTGAGAAATACATTGCCCTCCTCCACATTTTGATGTGGATAATTGGATAAAATTTGAGAGCGCCATTTTCTATTTCAATATGACCACAGGGGAATCTCTTCACGATAACCAAATCATCATCATATTTGCCCTTAAAGACCGTGATCCTATTAAGGCCTATTTCTATTTCCTTGAAAGCAGACCAAAGTATTATAAATAAATATTGTAAGCTACAGTCACATAGCTCTTATATGAATAACCAAAATCTCCTAGAATATTATACTTTGCGACAAATACTTGCATTCTTATGTATTAGAACATATAAGGCAATTTAGTTACACTGATACTTCTTGCACGAGATTTTCACACATTTTATTTTGGAACGAAACGAGTCCCAATTTAGTTTTAAAATTTTCAATTGTTCCAATTTATTCATAAATATTTTGATGATTTGTCAATTTAGTCCTAAAGTAGATTAATACGCTTTTTCAAAGTATTTTCCTGATTTGACGGGTCAAAAATATTCGGCTACGGTTTTCGGTAGGTGCGAACATCGAATCAATGAAATGTTTTCAACATAACTATAGGGGAATCTCTTCGTGGCAACCAAGTCACCATTATATTTGCCCTTAAAGACCATGATCCTATCATAACATTTTCCTATTTCCTCGAAAGTAGACTAGAATATTGTAAATAAATCATATTAGTGTGACATCCGAAGTTTTCTTTGTAGTTTATGATATTTAGGATATATAATTAGTATAGTAACTGATTGATATGCTTTTAAATACGTATCGAACAAATTTCAAATATTAATATTTTACTGAGTTAAGTTTCCATATCGTTTTATATTTTTTGTTTAAAATTTTAGTGGTATCAAAATAATTTTCTGATTTACCGACATTTTAAACGAATATCGATTTTCTTGATTATTTTGCAATGTGAAGTATCTATCCAAATTAACACAACATCTCCATCTTTTTATTAAACCATGCTATTTGTCACAAATGTCTTCGTCTCCACCACATTTTTTATCCACATGTTTAAATTAAATCATTTGAACTTATCCATATGATCCTATGCATGACATAATCTTAACCCTAGTTATTTTTTTGTCAACATTTAACTCTAGTTAATTCACACAAGTGAGAAACCCAACATGCTATTAGCAAACTTACTCACACATGTTCATAAAACTAAATAGTCAATAAGCAACCAAGTTAAGTACTCATTAGAATAACTTAGCTTAGCGGCTAGACTTTTCACTTACATTGAAAATAGCTTGTGCAAAAATCCAAGCTTTAGCTTTCCTTTTAAGTAAAACAAAACTGAAATCAATAATTTTTGTTTTGAAAGCAACAAACCCATTTATGAAGAGTAGAGACAATTAATGACTTTACCTTGTTCAAATATGAAAATAAACTCATTACTTAAAAAAAAAAAATGTATGTGGGATCTTTTACTTTTACTCTCAGAATTGAAAGCAAAAGTTAAAAAGGAAGTGGAGAGTGATTGCTGAAGTAATAGAGTGGGGCCTTCTTTTGAAAATTCTCTCTATCCTTTTGTTTTTTTAGTTTTTTTCGTTGTTGTTGTTGTTTTTTTTTTTAATTGAGCACTTACCCTTCGATAGGATAAATATTTAAGAGTGAATTAATGGAGTTGCTTAATTAACTAAGGGTAAAATCATGATGTCTAAGAGTAGAGAGGCTTGTTGTTCCAATTAAAAGAGTTCATATGGCCCCTAAGTAGATAGTTTATACACGTGACACTGTTTCATAAGCCAATAAAAGAGATATTTTGGAGGGATTCGTCTCTTTTGGCCAAATAAATAGAAGTTAACATAGATGAAATAGGCATGGCATCAACAAGACCAAGTTTAATACCTCAATTTGCCAATAGGAGAAAGATAAAAATATAAGTTCAAAGAGAGACTTGTTGATGGAAGAAAGAGTTAAAAGAATAACTTTCCAAAGTAGCCTTTTTCATCCCGGTTGAATCACTAAAATGTTAAGGGAATTAGTACATAAAGTTGAACCGGTGTCCATTCTAAATATTAATAAAGCCGAAAAATATTGTGGACCCGTCAACACAATTAGCGAAACTTTTCGAACATAAGCTAATAATTAACTTAGTAAATTTCTATCATTGCTCAAACACAACGGTCATATTAATTGATCGCATAAAATTTCTAGCACATGATATTAATTGCAACCCAATTCCTACTTATTAATAATTTTTAGGTGTCACATTTCCTAGGGGCTTAAGCTTGTTGGGGAAATGTTGAGGTATTTGGCAAGCATATTGAGATAGCTTTCGACCAAGTGCTAGTCTTGAAAATGCTAAAAGTCCCAAGCCGTTCTCACTTAGCATTTTGAAATAGCATTTGTGAAATGCTGAAACTATGATTACAATACTCTTCCTTCCAAAATTACCCTCACTAATTCTTTAGTTTTCTGAATTTCCCTATTTTGTAACTGTTCATCTTCTTTGCAAGATTCTTCAGTTTGGTTGGTGAAGGGTTGGTGAGGGGTCAACGAGTGCCCAGCGAAAGATGAACGAGGGTCATGCAACCCAAGCGACCACAACCAGAGGTTAGGCGACCTTAGTCGATTGCTATTGGCACTAGATCTTGGCTCACCGGCAGCTAAAGCACTTTGTTAGGAGTCGACAAAGGGTTTTGAGTTTCTTTTTCTTTTTTTATAATAAGAAATATAAAAAGAAAATGTATCCAAAACCCATTGCAAAAGTTCTTTTACCAAACATTACTCGAACCTAAAGTGGTTTTGCAAAGGCTTTTTACCAAACGTAATTCGCATTCTCTCAAAAAGCTTTGACCTTCAGCATGCCAAAGTCCGTTCTCAAAGACGAACAAAACCCATCCTAAGAAAAACTAACTAATGGTATTGACCTTCCGGGCTGACCACGAGGAGAGGAGTGATCAAAATCTTGGGCTTGCAATCAAACATCATGCGCGTACAGTGCGCGTGGGCTTAATCAATTTCGCTCGCCAATCGCCCCGTCACGCCCGCGGCCCAAGAGACTAGAGTCCGTGTACATGTCGCGGCCGCTCAGCCCGAAGCTCTCCCCACCACCCGAGAGCCGCCCACTTTCACTGGTTTATCCTCGCCTCCTCTATTTAAAGCCCCCGAAATCCATGCTTTCTCCTCCGTCGCAATTTCCCCTTCCAATCCTCCTTTAAAAAGTCGTCCTCTTCGATCCTCGCTCCTCGATCTTCAGCCGCGACCCACCTCCGGCCAGATGGATCCGACCCACGCCACCCACTCTCAGTCGCACGGCCACGCCCACCACAAGCCCGACAACAGCGAGCTCATGGCCAGCGCCAAGGTCGTGGCGGAGGCCGCCAGGCACACCTTCAGCCACGAGACCAACAAGATCGACCGGGCCAGGGTCGCCGGAGCCGCCTCCGACATCCTCGACGCCGCCTGCCACTACGGCAAGCTCGAGGAGAAGAGCTACGGCAAGTACGTGGAGAAGGCCGAGGGATACCTCCACCAGTACGGCTCCTCCAACTCCTCATCCGCCGCCGCCGCCCGCCGGCCACCACGCCCCGCACGCGGAAGCCCCTGCCGCCTCCGCCGGCCACCACGCCCCGCACGGGGAAGCACCTGCCGCCGAGGCGCCGCACCACCACTCGTCGGGCCATTCCGGGGGCGAGGAGCAGTCCGGGAGCGGCGGGGGGTACGGGGATTACATGAAGATGGCCCAGGGGTTCCTCGGCTCCGGCGGCCAGGAGCATTCCGGGAGCGGCGGGGGTTACGGGGACTACATGAAAATGGCTCAGGGCTTTCTCAAGAAGTAGCGTGATCGTTAGATAAAATAAAACCCTCATAAGTTAGTCGGCCATGTGTTTGGGCTGTATCTCTGTCTCCCTCCCTCTCTCTGTTTTCTCTCTGTTTATGTCGTTCGTGCTTGTCTTGACTTGTGAATCGTGATTGTAATCGGCCGGATCGTATGTTTTTAACTGATGTGTTCTGATCGTTCGAAAGATTTCGATTCCTTGCTTGATTTCTCGTTCGTCCGTCGCGCGGTCGAGGCCGATTCGGTGGATGATGCGAATCGCGAGAAGCGATTAGAGATCATCCGGGCCGGAGGATCTGGGAAGATTTTCTTGCGGTTTCGTCGAGGCGAGGGGCTCTGATTTGTTGAACGGGTCAAGGATGGGCGAAAGGTAGCGAATGGATTGGCGATAAGGAAAAGAGTCAAAACAAAATGGGGGATTTACGTGGTGGCGCTTCCACCACACGACGGAGTGGGAGGCCACCAGCGAGAGCGACGTGTCGGTGGTTGCATTAATGTCTGGGAGCGGCAACTTTCCTGACGTTGACCCCCAAAAAAGCTTTAAAAAAAGCTGCACACGGATAATGCCTTGCTTGCTTTGCGAGGAGCTATTGCCCGCCCCGGGCCCATTAGATGGTAGTATTAAACTGGCATAATACCAAGAAACTACCCAAATTAGTGAACTGGTGATAAATTTGTATCAAATTATCCAAATTCATACAATTGCAATAAATTTACTATTTATTAGTTTTTATCAAATGTTACCGTTAAATTATTGAGTATGACGACTTGTGGCAATTAACGAGCGTACGAATTTGAGATTTTACCTTATATTTATTGCATGTGTATCAATTTATCACAAATTTATCAATTTTGGATTTTTTTATAGGAATTTATCACGAATATACTAATTTAAGATTTTTTTGTAATATTAATCTATTAAATTTGTGCTGGAAAAGTTGTTGGGAGGCAAGGAAAATGGGATCGTGGAAGATGAATGTGAAGAAGGAAAGAGAGGTGAATGTGAAGAAGGAAAGAAAGGTGAAGGGATGATTTCTTTCTTCCTCGGTTCCTTTTTTCGAGTGCCATCTCTAATGAAAAATATAGCCCTGCAATAAACTCCGATTGTGATGAATCCTATGATGTATGGGTGATGGGTATGTCACGCAATTTGAGTCGTAAACTCTTGCGCTCGCTATGAATGCATAAGTAGGTAAGAGTACATGTGTTAAGCTATTGAAAAAGTAGTAATGCTATTGAAAAAGTACTAACACCTCAAGAGGCTAGAGCAAGGCCTAATCGAAGATGATTAGAATTATTGATTGATGCTGTTTTCAAATTCTTCATATCTTATTCGGAATAATACTGATGATGTAAGATTGTCTTAGATCTTATTCGCTATAAATTAGTCTCCCAAAAGGAATACGCTTCTGTCTTTTAAAATTACTGGGCGGACGGACCTAAGGGGGAGTTGGTGGTGGCCCATCCCTCTGGTTCCATAATCTTTCTTAATTGAAAGGAAAAAGGTTCGAAAGATTATGCAAGTTACTTTAAGGAAAATTTTGTGATTTGACCTCTCTAAGCTTGGATTCTCAATCCGTCTTTGCTTAAAACTTGCAGCACACAATACTTTTTCCCTTAGGTTGTATTTTTCCGCACTCTCACTCGTTCTATTTTCATTGCTCGTGGCAATTTCATCGAAATTTTCATTTGAGTTTTCTCTCGCCCGAATTTAGTGACTCTGCATAGAGTACAGAAAAAAAAAAAAAGGAGGATGAAGATTGGTGAAGGAAATGCGTATCGAGGGAACGATTCTGTTAGTCCCATTTTTGTCCGTGGACCATCCATTTCAGCCCCCATTTGATTGATTACGTGCAAGAAAAGGGATGCGAATGAGAAAAAAGAAGAAATTCCGGGACTTGAAAAACGATACCGGATACAAACTTCAGGGCTCGCAACTGTAATTCCGCGTTTCCTCAGGGACCCCTTCGCATCATCACGCAAATTCCGCTATCCGAAGGAACCGGTGCAGCGTGTGGGCTCATGCCACGTCGTTTCGTAGTATCTCCTGCCGAATCGTTTACCAAATTTTTTTTTTCTTTTTTTTTTTTGGGCGTTTTGGTGTTATTTTCTGTGGGGGGGTTAGATTTGAGGGACGGAGAGGTCGAGAGAGACGAGAGGCCCCCCGTCCTTCGATCGCCTCTTCCCCATCTCCGCGCCGATTCCCCTTTCTCCTTCCTCTGCAAATCCTGCAATCGCCGCAATCTCCTCTCCTTCTCCCTCCCTCTCTTTCTCGGTCTCACTCCAATTCGAGGTAATTCTCGCGTTTTCAATTCGGGGGCTTTTCCGATCTTTTTCGCAGGCGGCCCCCATCTCATTTTCGAGATTCCGCGAAATCGTTCGCTCCAGTTTATAGGCTTCGCTCCTGTGAGGATCGCGCGTCGGTTTGTGTTGATGAATTCGGTGGACGTGGCCGCGTGTTGTCCGCGATCGCAAGCTCGCGTCGTACTTTTTGATGCATTAAAGGAGCTGCTGAATCATTGACATGTTGTTGCTGTTGTTGTTGTTTTCCCCCCCATAATGGCGGGCGTGTTTTTGCGAATTTTTTTTTTTTTTTTTCTGGGAAAGTACTCTTCTCTTTTTCTTTTTCTTTTTCTTTTTTTTCGCGAATTAGTAATGTAGGGGATGTATTTTCATGATGTCAGCTGGCTTTAATGGTCTGTTTATTCATAGTTGGTTGCAAGTTCCAAAATTTAATCACGGGATGCAGTTCTTCTGTCAGGAGGATAAGAACTATGGTAGAATTAGAGAGATAGGGTGGCTTGAGAATGCGGTTGCATATAATTTGGCGGGTAGCTCACGAACATCAGTGTGGCTTTGAGAGAGTGCCGCCGCCAACAGGAAATGCATGCTTATCCCCTCTTTTTGAGTCCAATGAAATCAATGGCAGTTTATAAATCGGGATAAGCAGGGGAGCAGTGTGACTTTTCTTGATGGCATTGCAGTTGTTCTAGAGAATAATGTCTGTTAAGCTGTCAACATCTTATGCTTTTTGGTGAATGTTTACCATTTCATCTGAGCATGAGCGTGATCCAATATTCCCCATTAGTTCCATTGCATTTTCGTATGGAAACCGTAGTCGTCAAAAATAAAATATCATGAGTAGTATGCATGAGGTTGACTGTTTTCCTTGCGTTTAATTCAGGTCGGGTTTGGACAAACAAAGCTGTTGCCTCGCCAGTGAGTCGGAGAAGGGAGCTGATAGAGAAAGTTACAGGCTGTATTCTGCTCGAGATTTTACCTTTGAGAGTTTCTTAGGTTAGATGGCATGCAATTCGCGGTTATAGCCTTTAGGAAATTCCTCCTTGAGCAAGTTATTTGATTGTTGCGATGTGGAAGTTTACGTCAAATGTCATTTCAAGCATCGGATTGAAAAAAAGCTCTAGTGAGCCAACTCGAGTATGTCAGGAGTGCTCAGATGATGAGGTTGCTTCAAATGTGAGCAGGGATGAAGGCTTGGAATGCCCTATATGCTGGGAGTCATTCAATATTGTCGAGAATGTGCCGTATGTCCTATTGTGTGGCCATACACTCTGCAAGAACTGTGTCCTCGCCCTTCAATCAGCTCTTTTGAATTTTCCGGGACAACAAATTAAGATACCCTTTCTCATTTCCTGTCCCTGGTGCCACTTGTTGTCGTTGAGGTGGATTCATAGGGGGAACCTAAAGTTCCCTCGCAAGAACTTCTTCCTTCTTTGGATGGTCGAGAGCTTGAATGGGGACCGGACCAAGTTTGCTTCCAGTTTATCTCTTGAACATCAATCAGTTAGCTCTCCAAGGCGCAATCTACCTCTTGGAAATCGATCTGGCAACGGTAGCCTCAGAAGGCAGCCAAGTTCTCGAAATTCCGGGCAATTGTCCCAGATGGAAAATGTCAGCCGCAGTTCCAATGGGCAGCATTCCCCTTTCCCTAAATCTCTGGATATATTCATTGACATTATGTCTAAGTTCCCATTGGTTATCGTGTTTCTCCTGATTCTGTTTTTTGTGCTGCCCAGTTGCGCTGTCATCTTGCTCCTGTATCTTCTGCTCACCATTCTTTTTGCAATACCCTCGTTTTTGGTATTGTACTTTGCATACCCCGTTTTGGGATGGCTAGTGAAGGAGATAACATCGTGAGATTTAGGTTTTCAATCACAAAGCCTGGGATCCTGCCTGTTCAAGATGTGATGTAGCTGGCTGTTTTCTCTGCAGTGGCCATGCGAATTGATTCAGGTTGTTGCTTCACCTATTTGAGTAGCTTTTTATAGAGTGGAAGTTTGAGGTGTTTCTTGGAAATGTATCTATTGCATTTGGGAAGAGGTTGATATTTATTTCAATGGCATTGATTGCACTAAGCAGCTGGTGGTACAATCTAAGTCTGTTATATGTTGATGTACATTAGGTGCAATAAGGGTATCCAAAAGGTCGTTCACTTTCTTGGTGGCCATGATGGAGATATAGCTAGGGACAGCACTTGTATGGATGTTTTATTGCAACTTCTCTGCATATTGCGCTGGCTATGCCGCAATTTTTGTTCTACTATTGCTGGCTCTTCATTATGGGCTAATGTTTTTAGTGAAATAGTAAAATGTACTGCTGTACAACCGCCACCCCCACCCCCAACAACAAAAAACACCAAAATTTAGTCTTGGGTGATGAAATTTATCATATCCACTGTTACCTTAACAGCAAATGATATGAAGCGGTCGTGTAACATATTGCAAACTCAGACTGTGCAAAGGTATCCTTGTGATCACACTGAGAGAAACGGATAGGAAAAAATATATTTTACGTCCTCAGCTTCGAGTATTTTGGGAGAGGCAGTTCAGGACCGACGATTTCTAACGCAGAGACATGTAATAGGAAGTTTCCAAGTGGTTGTGGGTCTATTTGATTTATCTCTAGCCTTCAACTCTTCACTCCTTTGCCTTTCCTTTGCCTGTGCTCTCGCTGCAGCCGTGATCAGTTCAATCCTCTCCTTCTGGGTCCAATATGTTTTCGATGCTTCTTCTCCTTTTTTCTCCAGTTCCCTCTGGATGGACCGATGTATTTGCGATGCTTTGGCTTTTTTTCTGTCCAGTTCCCTCTGCAGCCACATTACAAAGAATATAGGAAGAGTAAAAAAAAAAAAAAGAAACTTTATTTGATAACTAACTGCGGACTGGTGGCTTTAACCGAACCTGCGTCTCGTCCAATTTGCGTTTGGCCTTTAGCTTCTTTCGGCTCTCCCACGTAGCTATAACTGATATCAGGTTGTCGTAACTGGGAAAAAGAAACTGTGTTAAGGGAAATTGGTTGGAACTTTTTGACCGAGATGTTTCAGCCAATGAGCAATTCATTTTCTCCAAGAGAGGCAAAGATGATACTGAATTAACTATTAAAAAGCTGACCTTTTCTTGATCCAAAACAAGTCCTGTCTCATCTGGTCCTTCTCATTCAATTCGCTTCCATTGGGTGGCGGTGGAGCTGCGGGTTTGGTGGTGGGAAGCGGTTCAGTCGATGAGATCTCGGCTGTCATAGCGGTGACCTTCTTGAACTGTTTATCAGCTGATAAGGAGGCCTTCTTGATGAAAGGGGATGGTTTTGGCGGTGTGGGTGCTCCTCCTTTGGCGTCCTCGGTGCTTTCCAAGAGCTTCTCGGCAAAACTAGGACGTTTTTGCACGGGTTGCGCGGGACCGGTTATCGGTATTTTTCTGTCTAGGCTCTTTATTGATTCTTCACCTGTCGATGTAAGAAACTAAGGTTCCCATCAGTTGACGCCACATAGAATCTTTTATAAGTGCACTTTTCTTATATTAGTGGGCAAGATCATCCCAGATGCCGTACCAGTTTCTAGTTGCGTCAATACGTTATGCCTTTTCGACTTGGCCTTAGATAATGTGCTCTCAGGGCCCGCACTCGTTGGGCTGCGGTCGGGTGTGGCTGAATTTTCGATCTTGTTGGCTGCAAAGGCTGCGGCAGCCACGGCTGCAGTGGCCACGTCTTCGCCTCCAGGTCCATCGCTCCAGCACATTTGTTTGGTGAATTGTCTCTGCAACCAGCTTTGGTTTTTGAAGGCTAATCACCATGTTTAGACTTTATCAATGACATGAAAGTGGATTCATTAGATAGATTATTATAGATATGGACATGGTAAAATGACTTTTCTCTTTAATGAAAGAACTAGTGCTTTTAGCAACAAGGTATTTGCTAAGCAGCACTAAGCGAATGACATATTAGTAAACCGAGTTTGAATTACCTCCTTTGAAAGATCGAGTCTTCTGGGCTGGTGTCTTTCTGTCCTTGATGTTGCTGGTTCCTTCTGAGAGAGAGAGAGAGAGAGAGAAGAAGAAGAAGAAGAAGAAGAAGAAGAAGAAGAAGAAGAGACTTGATGACTTCTGTGATACGTAGGAGTTTTGCAAGCAAAGTTCCATATGCTTTGCATGCAAAGCCTGGTTTGGATCTTCTCGGCAGCCAACATAAGGTCAAGCAAAGTATTCTCTCTCTGCATGCCTCTGCCGCATTTTGACTTACTTTCTGCTGAAGGAAGACTCTAACTTTTGTGCCCTTTTCTCTTGTGCTCTCTTTTGCAAAACGAAGCACCCTAAAGCCTTAAAGCCATCCAAGATTTTGCACGGCGGTATGTTACCAGAACTTATGGCAGAAGAACAATGAAACTCTTTTTAGGTTTGTCTAAAAGGTTGGAGCGCAAGAAGACTGAATAACTTGGAGCTCACTCCAAAATTCCCCATAGTTCCATTGCATTTTGGTATGGAAACTGTAGTCTTTGAAAGTAAAATATCATGAGTAGTATGCATAAGGTTAACTGTTTTCCTTGTGTTTAATTCAGGTCAGGTTTGAACAGACAAAGCTGTTGCCTCACCTGTGAGTCGGAGAAGGGAGCTGATAGAGAAACTTACAGGCTGTATTCTGCTTAAGATTTTTCCTTTGAGAGTTTCTTAGGTTAGATGGCATGCAATTCGCAGTTATGGCCTTTAGGACCTTCATCCTCGAGCAAATTATTTGATTGTTGTGATGTGGAAGTTTATGTTAAATGTGATTTTAAGCATCGGATTGAAAAAAAGCTCTGGTGAGCCAACTCAAGTTTGTCAGGAGTGCTCAGATGATGAGGTTGCTTCAAATGTGAGCAGGGATGAAGGCTTGGATTGCCCCATATGCGGGGAGTCATTCAATATATTTGAGAATGTGCCTTATGTTCTATTGTGCGGCCATACACTCTGCAAGAACTGTGTCCTCGCCCTTCAATCAGCTCTTTTGAATTTTCTAGGACAAAAAATTAAGATACCCTTTCTCATTTCCTGTCCCAGGTGCCACTTGTTGTCATTAAGGTGGATTTATAGGGGGAACCTAAAAATCCCTCTCAAGAACTTCTTCCTTCTTTGGATGGTCGAGAGCTTGAATGGGGACCGGACCAAGTTCACTTCCAATTTCTCTCTTGAACATCAATCAGTTAGCTCTCCAAGGCACAATCTAGCTCTTGGAAATCGATCTGGCAATGGTAGCCTCAGACGGCAGCCAAGTTCTTGAAATTCCAGGCAATTGTCCCAGATGGAAAATGTCGGTTGCAGTTCCGATGGACAGCATTCCCTTTTCCCTAAATCTCTGGATATATTCATTGACATCATGTCTAAGTTCCCATTGGTTATTGTGTTCCTACTGATTCCGTTTTCTGTGCTGCCCACTTGCGCTGTCATCTTGCTCCTGTATCTTCTGCTCACTATTCCTTTTGCGATACCCTCGTTTTTGGTATTGTACTTTGCATACCCTGTTTTGGGATGGCTGGTGAAGGAGATAGCATCATGAGATTTTGGTTTTCAATGATGATACCTGGGATCCTGCCCCTTCAAGACGTGATGTAGTTGGCTGTCTTCTCTGCAGTGGCCATGCGAATTGATTCAGGTTGTTGCTTCACCTATTTGAGTAGCTTTTTATAGAGTGGAAGTTTGAGATGTTTCTTGGAAATGTATCAATTGCATTTGGGAAGAGGTTGTCATTTATTTCAATGGCATTGATTGCACTAAGCAGTTGGTGGTACAATCTAAGTCTATCCTATGTGGATGTATAGGAGATGCAATAAGGGTATCCAAAAGGTCACTTTCTTGGCGGCCATAGTGGAGATATAGATAGGGACAGTACGGTTTTTTTTTTTTCAAGGATAGAGAGGGACAGTACATGTATGGATGTTTTATTGCAACTTTTCTGCATATTGCACTGGCTATGCTGCGATTTTTGTTCTACTATTGCCGGCTCTTCATTATGGGCTAATGGGTTTAGGGACCTGGTAAAATGTGCTGCTGTATTTTCTTTACGTGCTCCTTTAGCTTCCCCCCATCTTCCTCCCCCATAATTTAGTCTTGGGTGATGAAAGTACCTTCACAGTGAAGGGTAAGAAGCGGCCATGTAACATCTTGCAAACTCAAAACCGTACAAAGGTATTCTCATGATCACACCAAGAGAAGTGGATAGGAAGGAATATATTTTACATCCACAGTTTCGAGTATTTTGGGAGAGTCAGTTCAGGGCTGACGATTTCAGAAGCAGAAACATGTAGTCGGAAGTTTCCCAGTGGTTCCGAGTCTATCTGCTTTATCTTGGGCCATCAACCCTTCCCTCCTTTGCCTTTCCTGTGCCTGTGCTCTTGCTGCGGCCACGATCAGTTCAATCCGTTGCATCCCGGTTTGATATGTTTTCGATGCTTGTTCTCTTTTTCTCTGCAGTTCACTCTGCAGCCACATTACAAAGAATATAAGAAGAGTGAAAGAAACCTTAATTTTATACCTAACTGCGAACTGTTAGCTTCGACTGAACCTCTGTCGCGTCCAATTTGCGTCTGGCCTTTTTCTTCTTCTGGGTCTCCCAAGATGCTATAACTGCGTTCAGGTTGTCGTGACTGGGAAAAAG
Organism: Eucalyptus grandis; assembly: GCF_016545825.1. Classification (NCBI taxonomy): domain Eukaryota; kingdom Viridiplantae; phylum Streptophyta; class Magnoliopsida; order Myrtales; family Myrtaceae; genus Eucalyptus; species Eucalyptus grandis. The sequence continues at coordinate 50,284,081 of NC_052613.1, read as the reverse complement.
AAACTGTGTTAAGGGAAATTGGTTGGAACTTTTTCACCGAGATGTTTCAGGCAGTGGGCAATTCTTTTTCTCCGAGAGAGACGAAGATGATACTGAATCAACCAATAAAAAGCTGACCTATTCTTTATCCTAGACAGCTCCTGTCTCAACCAGGCATCCGCTTTCGATTCGCTTCCAGGAATTGCCGAACTTTGCCTAGTTTTGAATTCGGGTGGCGGTGGAGCTGTGGATTTGATGGTGGGAAGCGGTTTGGACGATGAGATCTCAGGTTTTATACTGGTGACCTTCTTGAACTGTTTATCAGCTGATGAGGAGGCCCTCTTCACGGAAGGGGATGGTTTTGGCGGTGTGGGTGCTCCTTCTTTGGCGTCCTCGGTGCTTTCCAAGAGCTTCTCGGCCAAAGTCGGACGTTTTTGCACAGGTTGGGTGGTACCGGTTATCGGTATTTCTCTATCTAGGCTCTTTATTGATTCTTCACCTGTCAATGTAAGAACCCTTATTTCCCATCAGGGGACACCACAGAGAATCTTTTAAGAGTGCACTTCCCTTTAATTAGTGGGCAAGATCATCGCAGATGTTGTACCAGTTTCTAGTTTCGTCGATACGCTTTGCCTTTTGGACTTGGCCTTGGTTAAGGTGCTCTCTGGGCCCGCACTCGCTGGGTTGCGGTTGGGTATGGCGGATCCTTCGATCCTGTCGACTGCCAAGGCTGTGGCAGCCACGGCAGCAGCTAGTTCGCCTTCACCTCCACGTCCATCACTCCGGCTCATTTGTTTGGTGAAATTGTTTCTGCAACCAGCTTTGGCTTTTGTTATCCGCAAGACCTTGATGAAGGCTAATCACCATGTTTAGACTTCGACGGTGACATGAAAGCGGATTTATTCAATAGATTATTATAGATATGAACATGGTAAAATGACTCTCTTTATTGAAAGAATTAGTGCTCTTAGCAACAAGGTATTTGCTAAATTGAACCTTAAATCGAAAAATTTTGCATTCCAATGGCAGCGCTAAGTGAATGACATACTATTAAACTAAGTTTGAATTACCTCCTTTGAAAGATTGAATCTTTTGGGCTGGTATCTTTCAGTCGTTGATGTTGCTGGTTCCTTCTGCCTTCTCTTGTCCTACACCAGAGAATTTTAACCTAGCAGAGAATAGCTACAATTTGGTTAATACATGACCTATGACTGACATAATTTGATTTTCTGAGGTCCGACATCCAAAGATAAATCATAGTCTGCAATATGTATAGCTGATTTAAGATTTGAGAGAGATAGAGAAGAAGAAGAACACACTGAGGCTACCTCGTTTGGTTAAGCAACTGCTCCATTGAGTCGGTGATGCAAGTTGAGAAAGATGGAATTCATGGTGGGTATTACATGAAGGACAAACCCAAGAGAGATTTAAGGTTTGTTTAACTAGATGACGTCTGTGATGCGGAGGAGTGTTGCAAGCGAAGTTCAATATGCTTTGCATGCAAAGCCTGGTTTGGATCTTCTCGACAGCCAAACTTAAGGCCAAGTAAAGTATCATCTCTCTGCATGCCACTGCCGCATTTTGACTTACTTTCTGCTGAAGGAAGAGAATGCTTTCTTGAACTTTTGTGCCTTTTTTCTTGTGCTCTCTTTTGTAAAACGAAGCACCCTAAAGCCTTAAAGCCATCCAAGATTTTGCACAGCGGTATGTTACAGGAACTTATGGCAGAAGAACAATGATACTCTTTTTAGGTTTGTCTAAAAGGTTGGAGGGTGAGAAGACTGAATCACTTGGAGCGCGCTCCAAAATTCCCCATTATTTCCGTTGCATTTTCGTATGGAAACTGTAGTCATTGAAAGTAAACTATCATGAGAAGTATGCAAAAGGTTAACTGTTTTCCTGTGTTTAATTCAGATCGGGTTTGGACAAACAAAGCATTGCCTCACCAGTGAGTCAGAGAAGGGAGCTAGTAAAGAAACTTACAGGCTTTATTCCGGGCAAGATTTTTTCTTTGAGAGTTTCTTAGGTTAGGTGGCATGTGATTCGCGGTAACAGACTTTAGGAATTCCCTCCTCAAGCAAATTATTTGACTGTTGCGATGTGGAAGTTTGCATCAAATGTCATCTCAAGCATCGGATTGCCAAAAAGATCCAGTGAGCCAACTCGAATACGTCAGGAGTGCTCAGATGATGAGTTTGCTTCAAATGTAAGCAGGGACGAAAGCTTGGAATGCTGCATATGCCGGGCGTCATTCAATATTGTTGAGAATGTGCCGTATGTCCTATTGCGTGGCCATACACTCTGCAAGAACTGTGTCCTCGCCCTTCAATCATCTCTTTTGAATTTTCCGGGACAACAAATTGAGATATCGTTTCTCATTTCCTGCCCACGGTGCCGCTTGTTGTCATTAAGGTGGATTCATATGGGGAGCCCAAGGTTCCTCGCAAGAACTTCTTCCATCTTTGGATGGTTGAGAGCTCGAATGGGGACCGGACCAAGTTTACTTCCAGTTATTCTCTTGAACATCAGTCAGTTAGCTCTCCGAGGTGCAATCTACCTCTTGCAAATCGATCCAGCAATGGTTAGGGACGAGATCGGACATTTATCGATAATTCAAGGACCAAATTGAACAAATTAAAAGTCTAGAGATGGGATTGCACATTAAGTGAAAGTTTAGGACCTGTTTGTGACATTTTCCCTTATTTCAATGGCATTGTTTGCACTAAGCAGCTGGTGGTACAATCTAAGTCTATTCTATGTGGATGCATAAGAGGTGCAACAAGGGTATCCAAAAGGTCGTTCACTTTCTCGGCGGCCACAGTGGAGATATAGATAGGGACGGTACTTTTATGGATGTTTTATCACATCTTTTCTGCATATTGCACTGGCTATGCGGCAATTTTGGTTCTACTATTGCTGGCTCTTCACTATCTGTGAGACGTGCTGCTGTATTTTCTCTACATGCTCTTTATGTTTCTTTTTTCCCCTTCTGATTAGTCTTGGTTGATGAAATTTGTCGTATCCGCCGGTACCTTAACAGCGAATAATGAGAAGCGGCCATGTAAAATCTTGCAAACTCAGACTGTACAAATGTATTATCGTGATCACATCGAGAGAAAACAAATATATTTTACATCCGCAATTTCGATTATTTTAGGAGAGCCAGTTCAGGGCTGGCGATTTTAGAAGCAGAGACATCTGGTCGGAAGTTTCCCAGTGGTTCTGATTCTATTTGCTTTTTCTTGGGCCTTCAACTCTTCATTTCTTTGCCTTTCCTCTGCTTGTTTTCTTGCTGCGGCCGTGAATTTTTCAATGCTGTCCATCTCGGTCTGAAATGTTTTCAACGCGTTGTCTCTCTTCTTCTCCAGTTCACCCTGCATCCATATTATAAAGAATATAGGAAGAGTTAGAAAAACCTTAATTTTATACCAAACTGCGAACCGATAGCTTCAACCGAACCTCTGTCTCGATCAATTTGCTTTTGGCCTTTTTCCTCTTATGGGTCTCCCACGTGTTTATGGTTGAGTTCAGTTTGGCGTACCTGGGAAAAAGAAACTGTGTTAAGGGAAATTGGCGGGAACATTTTGACCGTGATGTTTGAGCCAAAGAGCGATTCTTTTTCTCCGAGAGAGACGAAGATGATACCGAATCAAACTAATAAAGAGCCCACCTATCGTTGATCCTAGACATCTCCTCTCTGATCCAGATATCCGCTTTCTGTTTGCCTCCAGGAATTGCCGAACTTTGCCCAGTTTTGAGCTGGCGTGGCCGCGGAGGTGGTGGTTTGATGGTGGGAAGCCGTTCGGACGTCGGGGACGGCAAGATCTCAGGTTTCATACTGGGGACCTTCTCGAACTGTTTACCAGCTGATGAGGAGGCCCTCTTCATGGAAGGGGATGGTTTTGGCGGTGTGGGTGCTCCTTCTTCGGCGTCCTCTTCTTCCGAGTCCTCGGTGCTTTCCAAGAGCTTCTCGACAAAACTAGGACGTTTTTGCACGGGTTGGGCGGGACCGGTTATGGGTATCTTCATTGATTCTTCACCTGTCAATAAAAGGACCCTTTTTTCCCATCAGGTGACACCACACAGGGTCTTTCGTTAGTGCACTTTTCTTTAATTAGTGCGCAAGATCGGCCCAGATGCTGTACCAGTTTCTGGTCGCCTCGATGCAGATTGCCTTTTGGACTTGGCCCTGGTTAAGGAGCGCTCAGGGCCCGGACTCATTGGGCTTCGGTCGGGTGTGTCGGAATCTTGGATCCTCTCGACTGCCAAGGCTGCAGCAGCCACGGCAGCCGCCACTTCGTCTTCGCCGGCGGGTTCATCACTCCGGCTCATTTGTTTGGTGAATTGTCTCTGCAACCAGCTCTGGCTTCTCTTATCTGCAAGACCTTGATGAAGGCTGGTCACCATGTTTAGACTTTGACAGTGACATGGAAGCGGATTTATTATATAGATTATTATAGCTACGAACATGGTAAAATGTCTCCTCTTTAATGAAAGAACTCGTGCTTTTAGTAACAAGGTATTTGCTAAATCGAATCTTAAATCGAAATTTTTTTTGTTCCAATGGCTGCGCTACGCGAATGACATATTAGAAAACCAAGTTTGAATTACCTCCTTTGAAGGACGGAGTCTTTTGGGCTGGTGTCTTACTGTCCTTAATGTCGCTGGTTCCTTCTGCCTTTTCTTGTCCTACACCAGAGAATCTTAACCTGGCAGAGAATAGCTACAATCTGGTTAATACATGACCTATGACTAACATAAATTGATTTTCTGAGGTCTGACATCCAAAGATAAATCATAGTCTGCGATATGTATGGCTGATTTAAGAGCATGGCATTCAAATGAAACTTGCCACGACATGATCATCAAGAGAGAGAGAACAAAAAAGAAGAGATTGAGGATACCTCCTTTGCTTAAGCAACTGCTCCATTGAGTCAGTGATGCGGATTGAGCAAGAATTTGGAATTCATGGTGGGTGTTATATGAAGGACAACCCCATGACAAATTTAAGGTTTATTTAACTTGATGATATGTCTGCGTCTGTGATACGCAGGAGGGTCGCAAGCAAAGTTCAATATGCTTTGCATGCAAAGCCTGGCTTGGATCTTCTCGGCAGCCAACATAAGGCCAAGCAAAGTATTCTTTCTCTGCATGCCTCTGCTGCCTTTTGACTTCCTTTCTGCTGAAGGAACAGCATGCTTTCTCTAACTTTTGTGCCTTTTGTCTTGTCTTTCTTTTGCAAAACGAAGCACGCTAAAGCCTTGAAGCCATCCAAGATATTGCGTAGCTTTTAGTTTTTGAAAAAAGGTAAGCTTTTTCAGTCTGTTACAGGAATTTATGGCAGAAAAACAATGAAACTCTTTTTAGTCTTGTCTAAAAGGAGATGTGATTTGTTAATGCAATTAATTTAAAGCTCTCTTCAAGTCTTGCTTGGATCCCTAGCCTAAAAGTTGCAAACAACAGGAAATATACAGAAAAAAGGGGACCTCCATTGGGGGTTGTACCAAGTCAAACCGAGGATAACCCTTCCGAGTATGGGGAGATATGTGAGTTAGTAAGATTTACTTATATCATGCTGAGAAACTCGCCAACGGAATAGTGAAACTTACAGACACCAAATTAGGAAAAATAACCGTCACCCATCGAAATTTACCATTTTCTATCACGGAATTGTAGGGTCCTGCCGTAACTTTTAATTGAATGCCATTCAAGTCCTACATTAATACTACGTTATAGATTCAAACCAAAGTCATGTATATAGGTGTCATGAAAAGATCTAAGTAAATTCAACTGGCAGATTTGCTGCAAGATACTAAGATCCACGATATTTCCTAACTAAAAGAAGGGCAAAACAGAAAAGTGTGATCTCCTAAACCTAACAACTTAAGCTTAGTTACATGCAGGAGCCTTGAAGCCTTGCAGCCTTGCAAAGACAATTGAATCGGCCACCACATGGATCGGTTGCGATGGGTCCACAGTGGTTGGATTAAGTTCGGGAATGTCGGATGAGTCGGTGAGCTTCAGCGGGGTCCCATTGAGAAGCAACACATCACTTCGAATGTTACCATCTTTTGGCGTCAAGTGGTACTCCTCTCTTTGGGCATGACTGCCTGAAGCTATCTTCTTCTGCTTACTAGGACTCCAGTTCGGATCATCAACTATAGAAACGTCAAAGGAGGTCGAGTTCGACATGTTGATTAGGACCACGGTCACCCCAGGCTGCAGATGCAGAATTCATGATGCAGAAATTATAAGCAGATACATCTGCAGTAATGTGACAATACAGAATGTTTCTCTACAGTTTGCATTAGTCTTCCCAGTAGTTTCATGGGACACCGTGTGGTGCCACCCCCTTGAAATAAATAAATTCGAATCAAAGTATCCAAAGAATCGACTAAAGCTCCTAGTATTAATTGACCCATCTAATCTGCAATGAAAAATTAAAGTACACAAAAGAGCCGGGGTAAACACTTTTTGTATGGACAAAGTACATGTTTACGAAGAATTCAATACCGTGTTCCTTGAACAATGAGCATATGCACGCAAGTATGGAGAGCCGCTGTGAGTGGTCGAAAGAACCTCCTTTCCCATGAGGCGATGCCACAGAAGTGCTCTGTCGAGGGAGAAAAAAACAGAAGAAAAGGAGAATAAATTTGTGGAACAACTTTCATGGAGATCTTCTGTTTTGGTTGCTAACTCAACAAAATAAAGTAGTAAAGAGGCCGACCCATAAAAGTCCGGGTTGGGAATGAATGTTGTGGTGTTGAGAAGAGCATAGTTCCCTCCAATCAAGGCTTGTCTGCAGAATACCTTGTGGTTGAATCTAGATGTCATCCCTAGTTGGTCCAAGTACCTAAATTTCATATATCCTTGAAGTTCACATCCTCCCTTTTCTTTGTATAGTTGAATGCATGAATATGAAAATCTACTTTCAGAGCATTACTTCATGCCAGAAGCCCTTATAAAAGTAAGGTCAATACCAGAAGCCATTGGCGAAGGTATTTGATACACCTTTGCCTCCACTATTATAAGCCCCTCCAGCTTCTCCGACCCACGGTGTGGTCCAAGGCCCGAATTTCTGAACCGTATCCAAGACGACTTTGTATGTCGTATCAATCTGATCTAGGTAAGATGGATCTTGAACCTTGTTGATTAGCGTTGGGTCGACACCTGCACCATTTAACTTAATCAAAAGATACTAAGAAATCTCGGTTCTGTTCATGTTCAATATAAGAACTTGCTATGTTGTTACCTGCGCCGAGATTGTATATGTGGTGGGTCACTCCATCAACAACACCCGGTCCAGTGGCCTTAAGAAAGGTCTCGAACCATTTCCTGTCATAGAACCCGGCAGGACCCAGAACCTTGGGCCGCGACGCCTGGTCGGGGTACAATTTCGTCAGGAATTTCTTCATCTTAACAATGTCCTCCGTGTACTGTTCGGCCGTCAGTCTCCCAGAGACCCCAGACCCACACAGCTCATTTCCTAGGAAGGAGCATGTTAAAGTCATGACAGGATCCAACCATGCAAGTTTTGCAGGAATATGGACATCAATGGCTTATATATGGCCTCTCACCTAGCTCATAGGAATCGATCTTGTAACCTTTATGGTGCGTGTACCGCACCAGATGGTGGGCGTTGCCGTTTTTCCACTTCCCGACGTAAAGGTTGTCGGATTGCTTGGACCTCATCCTTCCATTGAGGGCATTCAAGCCAAACGTTACCAGAGCACTGCAACGTCACAACAAGAGTAAGTACTCACATTTTACATTTCGCCACCTATCGGGACTGGTATTTGTCTAAGGAGGCAGAAGCAATACCCTGTTTGGTTGAACAAGTGATTGAGCTGGTCCCATCTCTCCGTGCGGAGGCAACCCTCGCTGAATCCAAACATGCCGCCGTCCTCCTTCTTGAACTCGGAGCATTTCTTGTTGTACAAATGCGTATGCTCGTACACGACCTGGTCTTGCAACGAGCCTCCAACTCGTATTCTCAGAGGGTTAAACGCTGCAATTCGCGAGGATAACGAAACCTTACAGTCACGAGATGCACAACAATGAAATTCTCTCCAGTTTGGACTTGGACCAGATACTCAGCCTAAAGTTATGGGATGATAAATTGCCAGCCAAGACTGAACTGAATTCCATACAAGTTTCTTTACAGAGTTCAGAACGTCTTCAGCAGTATCCAAATTCCATATAAGTCTCTTGACAACAATATACTTTTCAACTACCATATTTCATGCTACTCGATACATCTAGAGGGGCTGCACTTCTACTTTTTATGAAAGTTTACACATAATAATCAGATTATCTATTGATATCGATACATGAAAAGGATTTACGATGTTTGCTTAGTTATTGCATATTACTTGATGTCATATTATTCTTATCCTCGTATGAAAATAGAGAAAAAAAAAGGATCGTATACTTTGCTTGAAATCAACATCAACCCTTCAAATTCTCATGGGGTTGCTTCCTTCTTTACAGACATTGCTTATCCAATTCAAAGATATTTGTGCAACAACTTAACTATAAAGAAATTTTGCGTCATCATAATTTTTCAATGACTTCGATATTTCATCTCGATTGTTTAGCGTGCTAAATGTGATTAGCCATGTAATGCTAACATAGTTTCCCTTTCTATATTCTTTTAGTACAAATAGGAAGAACCAAATAACTATTGTATATAAATAACGTATATGCGTTCTTAACCGGTTATGAAGTTTACTTTAACTATTGAAAAGTAGAAAGTAAAAATAAGAAAAGAAATTAAGAAATTCTTTTGATATAAATCCTTTTTTTTTTCGTGAAGAAAGTATTTGATAAAAGGACCTCAAACTTTGAGTAATTGCACAAAAGTCCATGAGAGTTGATATGAAGGTTTGTCACCATCCATTACCACGGAAAAAACTATGAACTTCATATAGTTGAAATAATCAGCTCATTCCCTAATTCCATCTCTGTTTTAAAATCAAATTTAGGTTTGTTCAATCATAATATAAATCTAAGTCCTTTTTTTCCCAAAGGAGATCAGATCTGCAAAAGTTTATTTCTTTATTCTTTTAATTTCCTTTTCCCTATTTGTCTTTACACCAACGCCCATGCTATTTTATTTACTAGTTTAATATAAGGATAATCCAATGAGCAATTATATAAACTAACTCAACAAAAATAATATGAGACGTCAATAACTATAGATCAAAACTGTATCTAATCGACCGATAATAAAAGTCGTGTATGCTAATTAGGAACGAATCTATAGCTTCAACACTAAAACCAGATAAACATATTAAATAACTTTGAACACATAAACTAATGAGAATGAAATTTACCTTTAATAGCATTGGAGAGGATCTTGTTATCTAAATCCTGTCACACCACATTCACAAACACCCGCAAAACAAAACATGTTTATTTTCCGCTTTTACATATTCCCAAAAAGGAAAAAGATTTGAAGGTATTTTCATGGACAATAAGAATACCAGATTGAGAATGCCGGCCAGTCCCCAAGGACATTGGCCGTAGTCGCACTTGTCGGACGGCCACCAGTCCAAGGTGGCGCATATAAAGCTGTCGTCTGTCGCAGCAATGGAGGCCCCTCCTTTCACCGCCACCTTCACATTATCTGCTGAAGAAGACGACGACGAGAGCAGCGAGGAGAGAAGGAGAAGAGAAACCCAACCAAGCCCTACCTTGGACTCCATCGTCGATTGCTAAACAAGAAAATTTAGAGCATCCCATCATGTATTTATAAATACTCTTGAAAAGATCGGCAACGACATGTCTGATAATTGTTATCCTACAGGAAGTTGTTTTGATGTTAGCCCGTGTTGTCATATCTTCTGTTTCATGCATATCCAGAAAGATATGCCTCGAAACTCTACTTATTCCACGGAAGAGATTACTACCGCTGTATTTTAAATCTCGTTTTCATTATCTTTTTCTTTGAAGAGATTACACAATCACAGTGGATACAGTTCGGTTTTTTGTTATTTGAGGTGGTTCTCTATTGAGTAGAGAAAATACTCAATTATGAAATAACAAAAGGCAGCATGAATTTAAACAAAATCAAGTTGAAAATAGAGATAAGGTGAAAAATATTAAGAAAAAGAGTTTGAATACCATTAGCCAGATTGCAAATTCAATCTTTTTTTTTTTTTTTTTTTAGTTATTGTCTTATTAAAAACATCTATCTTTGTACCTTACCAAAAAAAAAAAAAAAAAAAAAAACATCCATCTTTGTATTGGTTCGTTTTACTCCTTTTAAAATAGAATTAAGTCAATTAATTTATTCTGTAAATTATATCCATTTACTGAAATAAATTGCTCGAATATTTGTTATAACTTTTCCCCGGGAAAGAATCAACAATTTTAGTTCAAGTGGACTATCTAATTAGTTTGTATTGTTCGGTTCTTATGTGAATAGATTTTCTTGACTGAAGTAAGCTAATACTTAATTAAGTGAAGTCCAAAAACATAATGTATAAACTAGCGAAGAGTTATTTTTTTGTATAAGGTAGGATCTTTTGATATTTATAATGTTTCGATCTCATCGTAAATTTATGTTACTGAAGCAAGTAGGATAGATGACTACATACGTGTTCTAAATGAAGTGAGTTTCTAAGTACAATTTATTCACTTAATGAAAATAGATATTCTCTAAATTATTAAAAAATTATTTAGTAGGAAGATATATTTTTAGCTTGCTTGATTCTCAATTTAATTCATAAATTGTTTGGAATTATTTATTTACACTATAAAATGAACTATACTTCAAATTGGGATTATTTTCTGTGCTATAATTATGTCGTCCATTCTAAATAACTTCAAGTTAAATACATGGATTTACTATCATAAGTAATATTTGAAATTACCTAATGTTTAAATAAAATAAAATTGATTATCGAATGATGATTGCTGGATGAGAAACCTGCAAGCATTAAAGGAGCCATAAAAACTTTGTGATAGGCTACATAGATTTGAAGAATGGAAGTTATTAAAGACTTATGTTACTTTATTGTGCGTTTTGATTGTGTTTATGATTACATGTATGATGCTGTTTTGTTTTAGTCATTAAATTTGTAGGTTGTTATGTAATTATTGGCGTTTGTAGTCGTGAGTTGTAAATTAAGCCACAAGCCATAATCCACGAAGACACAAATAAGAGAAAGCATTCTCAATAAAATTTCTTCCTCAAATTTCTAGTGTTCTTATTCCAAGTTTCCAAAGTTTATTGTCATTCTTTTGGTTCCAACATTTGGTATCAGAGCTAGAAATAGCATCCACTAGGTCTGTTCAAATGCAACTTCCAAAGTTGAACGGAAAGAATTTCAATAATTGGTATGTCCAGATGAATGTTCTTTTCAAATTGCAAGATTTGTGGAATCTTGTGGAGAATGGCTATACTGAAGCGGTTGATGCTAAATTGATGCTTTAAGAAGGGAGAAGAAAGATATTTTGGTGAAATCCAGGAAGAAAGGTAAAAAAGCATTGTTTGCGATCTTTCAATCTGTAGAGGAAGTTATATTTGAACAAATATCAAGGGCGGAGACCGCAAAAGTGGCGTGGGATATTTTGCAACAATCCTACAAAGGCGATGATCGCGTCAAACGGATGCGGCTTCAAACACTTCGAGGTGATTTTGAGTCTTTATACATGAATGACTCTGAATCAATCTTGGTGTACTTTGATCACGTGCAAACCATTGTCAACCAACTGAGGGTTAATGGTGAAGAACTCCAAGGTGTTTGAATTGTAGAAAAGATCTTGAGGTCTTTGACTAAAAGATTTGACTACGTAGTCGAAGCAATTGAAGAAGTGCAAGATGTGTCAACCATGACGTTAGAGCAGTTGATGGGTTCATTATGCTCGCATGAGCAAAGAATGAATCAAAAGTCCATCGGTTCGAATTTTGAGCAAGCATTGCAAAGTCGGGTCGCTCAATCAAGTTGAGGAGACCATCAAGCTGGCTAAGGTCATGGAGGTGGTCGAGGACACGGACGTGGAAATACGTGGAAATTTCAATTCCATCGGAAAATATAAAACATGTGACAAATCAAAGGTCAAGTGTTTTAGGTGTAACAAATTCGGACATTACAAATCCGAATGTCAAGCAAATGTGGCATATGAGTAGGTAGAATAGGTGCATACCATTAATGCTGAGGAAAATGTGGTGCTAGCATGCAAGAAGGATGACTCAAGCATCGTGCACACCAACCTTTGGTACCTTGATATTGGGTGCAGTAATCATATGATTGACTGGCCGAAAGAGTTATTCTCTCACTTCGCGGTGAAGTTAATTTTGGGAACAAATCCAAAGTTCTTGTAATGGGCAAAGGTGATGTTAATATCAACTCAAAAGATAGTACTAATGTTACTGTTGTAGATATTTATTTTGTGCTAGGACTTTTTTGGAACTTATTAAGTGTTGGGCAACTTTCCGAAAGAGGCCACAAAGTCCACATTGAAAATGGAGTTTGCACTATTATGGGTGTAAACAATATATTGATCACGACAGTGCGGATGACAAAGAACCGGATGTTCCCTCTTACTCTTCAGACAAATAATCTTTTGAACTTTCAAGTGGTGATGAAAGATAGTGACTAGTTGTGGCATCTTCGATTTGGTCATTTAAATTTTCGTGGACTAAAATTACTGGTCCAGAAAAAGATGGTGACCGGCATGCCTTTGATTGACATTCCAGATCGCTCATGTGAAGGATGTCTTGTTGGAAAACAACATCGAGAATCCTTTCCAGTTGGAAAAGCCAGAAGAGCAAAATAACCTTTGGAGTTGGTACATGCAACATATGTGGCCCTGTTGAGGTGGAATCATTCACACAAAAAAGGTATGCATTAATTTTTGTGGATGATTTTACCAAAAAAACATGGGTATATTTTCTTAGAGAAAAATTTGAAGCTTTTTCGAAGTTTAAAGAATTTAAAGTCTATGTTAAAAAGTATAGTGGCTTTATTTTAAAGACATTGAGATCGGATAGAGGGGGAGAATTCACTTTGAATGAATTTGATAAATACTGTAAAATTCATGGAGTGAAATGTCAATTGACTGCCATCTATATTCCCCAACAAAATGGTATAGCAGAAAGAAAGAATATGACAATATTTGAAATGGCAAGAAGTATGCTAAAGGCTAAAAATTTGCCCAAGAAGTTTTGGGCAGAAGCTGTTGCATGTACTGTATTTATGCTAAACAAGTGTCCAACAAGGAGTGTTCTGGGAAGAACACCGGAAGAGGCTTGGAGCAGCAACAAGCCAGATGTTTCGTTCCTATGAGTATTTTGGTGTGTAGCATATCCCCATATACTAGACGAATAGAGGAAAAAATTAGATGACAAAAGCCAAAAGTGCATCTTCATCGGCTATAGGGATATGACTAAGGGTTATAAGCTATATCATCCAGTCACTGAGAAAGTTATCATTAGCAGGGATGTCCAGTTTCTTGAAGACGAAGCCCGGGACTAGAACCAGAAGATTGACCAAAAAAGCATCGCCATTGAAGATGAATCATTGGCGAGAGAGACAAAAAAATCTTCAACTAAAGATCCATCCTAGTAGTTCAATTTCTTCACCAAGAACAGTTTCAGAACCACTGATACGTCGTTCACAACGATTGCGGGTGACGCCATCAAGATTCAAGGATCATGTAATCACAAGAGATGATGATAGTGATAATGAAGGAATCACTGATGAAACTATGATAATTTTTCATTTATTTGTAGAATGTGACCCCATATCCTATGATGATGCATCAATAGATGAGAAGTGGATCCAAGCAATGGATAAAGAAATCGGCTCCATTGAAAAGAATGTCACATGGGAGCTAACTTCTCTACCACCCGATAAGAAGCCCATTGGTGTCAGGTGGGTGTACAAGACGAAATACAAGCCAGACAGTCAGGTGGACCGATATAAAGCTAGGCTAGTCATAAAAGGCTACAAGCAAAAGTCAGGTATTGATTATTTTGAAGTATTTGCACCTGTGGCTCGAATGGATACCATTCGGATTATTTTAGCACTCGCAACTCAAAATCGTTGGAAGATCCACCAAATGGATGTGAAATTAGCGTTTCTTAATGGTGTTCTTGAAGAGGAAGTCTACGTGGAGCAACCATGGGGTTATGAGAAGAAAGGGCATGAAAATCAAGTTTATAAACTAAAGAAAGCATTGTATGGGCTAAAACAGGTGCCTCGAGCATGATACACAAGAATTGACACATACCTGTTAGAGCATGGTTTTCGAAAATGCCCATATGAGCCTACACTGTATGTCAAGTCAAACACTAACGGTGACATAATAGTTGTGTGCCTTTATGTTGATGATTTGATATTTATAGGGAGTTGTGAATAGATGTTTGCTGAATTCAAGGAGACTATGACTAGTCATTTCGAGACGACAGATTTAGGATTAATGTCCTATTTTCTAGGCCTTGAAGTGAAGCAGACAAATGATGGCATATTTATTTTACAGCAAAAATATGCTAATGATATTCTAAAGCGATTCAAGATGGAATCGCTCAAACCAATATTGACTCCCATAGTAGAACAGTTGCAGTTGAATAAAGAAGGAACCGATGAAGCAATGACCCCACTTATTTCAAAAGTATCGTTGGCAGTTTAAGATATTTGGCTTCTACAAGGCCAGATATTACTTATGGTGTGGGAATTATTAGCTGATTTATGGAGAAACCATACCAATCACATTTGCAAGTAGCAAAAAGAATTATACGGTATGTCAGTAGAACTCGTGATCATGGGATTTTATTCTCATACTGACAATTTCAGTTTGATGGGATACACAGACAGTGATTGGGTAGGTGATACCAAAACTTGAAAGAGTACTTATGGATATACTTTTTTCCTCGGATCAGGAGTAATTTCTTGGTCCTCGAAAAAACAAGAAGTTGTTGCACTCTTGACCGCTGAAGCAGAATACATAGCGTTAGCTTCGGCGGCATGTCAAGCAATATGGCTTCGTAGGATGCTATGTGAATTGATGCACGAACAAGCAGATCCTACGAAAAAATGTGTGATAACAAATTGGCTATGGCTTTGGCCAAGAATCCTGTTTTTCATGGCAGGAGCAAACACATCGATATCAAGTATCATTATATTCGCGAGCAAGTCAAAGATGGCAAAATTGAGCTTAACTTCTACAAATTGGAAGATCGGATTGCAAATATTTTGACTAAATCATTGAAGGCAGATTTGTTTGAAAAATTGAAGATGATGCTTGGAGTTGTTGAATTCCAAAATCAATTTTAAGGGAGGTTGTTTAAATAAAATAAATTTGATTATCAGATGACGATTGCTGGATGAGAAACCTGCAAGCATTGAAGGGGCCATAAAAACTTTATGGTAGGCTACATGGATTTGAAGAATGGAAGTTATTGAAAACTTCTATTACTTTATTGAGCATTTTGATTGTGTTTATGATTACATATATGAGGCTGTTTTGTTTTAGTCATTAAATTTGTGGGTTGATGTAATCATTGGCGTTTGTAAACTTCAATTCCTATATAAAGGGATGGAGTCGTGAGTTGTAAATCAAGCCACAAGCCATAGTTCACGAAGACACAAATAAGCATTCCCAATAAAATTTCTTCCTCAAATTTCTAGTGTTCTTATTCCAAGTTTCCAAAGTTTATTGTCATTCTTTTGGTTCTAACACCTAATATACTATTGCACTTTCTTCACTTTCCAAGGAATTAAATTCAATATGTTGAAACTTGATTGAAAGCAAACAATCATCAGAAATTGTCATAGGAATTAAATTCAATATGTTGAAACTTGATTGAATAGGTAATTAGATGACGAATTTCTATATGTGTGCCATATTGTGATTCTTTTTTTAAATTAAAGTGTCAATATGTAGAGATAAGAAGATTTTAGGCATTAGATTGTTTATAGTGATTTTAAAAATATATTGTTCTTTCACATTAGTTTGTCTAAAAAAGGTATTTCGAGATATTTCAATCTTTATCCCTTTTCTTAATTCAATTTATGTCAACGTGTATCTGTTTCTTAATTTAATTTATGTCAACGTGTATCTGTTTTCCGGCATCAGTTTTTCTCCCAAAAACAAAAAGAGAAAAGAAATTGTGCTTTCATTGAGAGTCGAACTCAAGACCTCCCGCTTACTAAACGGGTGCTCTAACCAACTGAGCTATGAAAGCTTGGACGTTAGATTCTCTTTACTAATAAATTAATTATTGAATACAGTCATCCTTAGATAAACACGCAAAGGCTCAAAACCTGGTAGCGAAGCGACGTGATATAGGATGAAAACTAATGGTGCGATTATTTCAAGAAAAATCACCGTTTAAGGAAAATGTTTTACTTTAAATTTATTTTTCTAACTTTATTTACTGATGTTTTTCAACAAGTCAAACACGTTGAAAATCTGGAAAACTAATTTGCGAAAATATAGGAATAAATGTGTGCTCTTGGGCATAGAATCTTTTACCTATCTGTAGGTGCTTTTCTAATAAAACTCCCATTATGGATCTGGAGATGACAATTAGTGGTACTTCTCGCTTTGTTTGCAATTTTTTAAACTTTCCCCAATGCACACCCTCAAAAAATGGCGTGACCGGTTCATTCCTTTTGTCTAACCTTTGTGCTACGAGATCACAAAAACGATGCTTTCTTGCCACACGAGATGCGCCCATTTTCAGTATATCTGCTGGGTAGAGACACACAACCACCCTCTTAACAGTTCAATGTCAATATATTTTTCAGCGATTCCCAAATGTCACAGGCATTTGTAGGATACGGTGTGCGCGACACCTCATCGGCTCGCGCTGCAGTAAACTGGAAGTTTAAACAAAGCTGATTTCCTGAATCTTAATTATAATAATAAAAAGTGAAGAGAAGTTGAGACCAAATTTTCAAAAAAAAATCCCTAAATCATAAATTTTTTTTTTTTTTTTATCAATTGAGTCTCAATCATTTTGTAATTTTGTCAATTCAATCAATTCGGTCAAATTTAATGAGCCGCATCGGCAACAATTTTTTAAGTAATATTTTATTTTTCCAAATTATTTTATTAATTTTTTTATCATTTTTTTCTTCTCTGTATTTTTTTTTCTTGCGACCAGCCAAAGGGAGGATTGGCTACTTGCCGAACTAAGGCAATTGGGTGAGCTCGCCTTGCTGTCATTGGGTTTGGCAAGGTGAGTCCTTGCCGAATCTAGCAAGGGCTCGCCTTGGTCCGACGATTGGCTAGAGGGGAGGGTTAGCCAATCATTGGATTGAGGTGACCAAGTGAGCTCACCTCGTTGTCCCAAGCAAGCCCCTATTGATTTGGCAAAGGCCCTTAGCCAATCGATAGGCTCACCCCGCAATCGCAAGACAAGCCCTTGCCAGATCTAGGAAAGGGCACCTCACCATTGCTAGGTTTGGCATGGTGAGTCCCCATTGAATTTGGTGAGGACTTGCTTTACCAATGGCTAGGTAAACTTAACCTCGCCAAGCGATAATGAGGCAAGCTCGCTTGGCCACCTCAATTCGGTGACTGGCTAGCCTTCGCCTCTGGCCAATTGTTGAAGCTAAAGGGAGGAGGGAAGAGGGGGAAAAAAAGGAAAAAGAGATAATTTTTTATTATAAAATAACTTGAAAATATAAAATAATATTAAAAAAATTGTCTCCAGCACCGACTGATTGCCACGCCACCAACCAAATTTGAACAAATAGATTGAACTGGTACAATTGCATAAAATTTAAGACTTAATTGGCCAAAAAAATAAATTTAAATCTGAATTAACACAATTACAATAAATTCAAGACCTTTTTTTTATAATTTTCTCCCAAACTTAGTTAACCACTTGGGAGTAGTAACATCGACAAGTTCTTTCACTGGTAGCTCTAAGTACAATGTCTCGATCACTTCAAATGATGATACTGGATTGGACTGATAAAATACATCGCAAGTTCCCCACCTCAAAAGATAATGACAATTGAAGATGATGATTGGCGTCGCTTCAGCTATATGAACAAAATCAATAACCCTATTGCACAAAAATATTGCATACCGAGCATTACCATTTGGCTTGCATCAACTAATCATACTAGTTTTCCCCATCTATTGACACGATCCTATGTAATCAAAAGCTCGTCGTTCTCTTCAACTAAAACAGAAATTCTGAGTCAGAAAGTTCAAGGACTCTATGAACTCCGATTGGCTTTACACCTGGTCGGAATGAGTTCCCTTCGATGTACCTGCACAACATGCAGATAATCATAAAATTAGTGCCAGGAGTCGCAAAGTTGGAGGGCATCGAGCAAATGAGAGATTCCGATCACGTGCAAAAAGGGACTCACATTTCTTTCAAGAATGGGTGTTTGTAGAAAGCATCAGGAATTCTTCCGGAAAATTGATTGTGATCCAAATATCTGAGATCAACAAAGAAACTCGACATGAAAAAGTTGTAAATAGATTAAAGTAAAAAAAAAAAAATGTCATTGTTTTAGTTAGCTCATGATAAGATGGCAATCATGCTCACACATGGATATAATTAGAAGAAAATGACAAAGTTAAAGCTCAAAAATCCTTACATACCAAAAACAAGTCAAATGGTGTATATAGAAGACAACCGAGAAGTCAACCTCAACAAGAGGAAAGGTTCATTGGCTCTTTACTTCGACTATTCATTAAGCAAAAGCATTCCAGGAAATATTATTAAAAAGGCAAACCATTAGACATCCAACATGATAATGGGATTGAGCGTAAATGACATTTATATTACATAATATTGATAGTCTTTCTTTTACTCTCTGTTCTTTCATGTCTCTGATACACTAAAACAGTTTCTCTTCACTGACAAAGTTCCATTACCTACATCATATACAGCTATTGTATACACCATTCATGTGTCTAAACGACATTGCTTTACAGTACTACTACTAATATTGCCAAAGAAATGACTAGTGTTCTAAATATAATGCATATCCACATACAAAACTGACTAGTCATGATTATAATCCTTTTTTAAATGAATCCTCCTGGGAATCCAAAGCGTTATAAGTACGGAAAAGGCAACTTACAAGAATGTTAGTTTAGGAATACGAGCAATTTCGGTTGGTATAATTCCTGACATTTTGTTGTAGGACAAATACCTGCAATTGACAGAGCAATCAATGCCATGACAGACTTAGGGTAAGAAAAGTAGATCCAAAACAGCATGATATGGACTGATGGGTATTTTAGATGTTTACGCATATAAAAAGAAAACAACAACAATGAGAGGCGCCAAATGATACTTACAAGATTTCCAAGTTGGTGACATTAGCAAGTTGTGCTGGAATACCTCCAGTAAAATAGTTGTTATTCAGATAACTGTCATATTCAGAATTTCACATGGAATGAGTTTGTTAAAAGCAAAATCATACCAAGCTTCCACAGTTAATAACTACAAACTTGCCAGCAATTGTACTTACAAGTTCCTCAAAGCTGGAAAGCAGCCTTCATTTCGTGTCAGTTCCCTCAAAGTACCTACCAAATGATTGTTACCAACATCCCTATGGAAGCAAAATTTAGCAATGGGATTAATAACAAGTAAGAATAAAATTAGTGCTCTATTAAAAGATTTTCTAATGAAAAGAAAAATTTACAGGTGACGCAGATTTGGCAAGTTGCATAATCCTGGCGGAATTCGTCCCGCCAAACGGTTCTCTTGCAGATAGAGATATCGAAGTTCAGGAAGATTAGCAAGCTCCGCAGGAATTTCCCCCTTAAAGTTATTGAAGCTAAGATATCTGCAGAAACTTTGGCTTGTCAGGCACATAGGAAGGTAAGAAGTAGCACAAAGTGAAGTGCCCTTGTTAAAACAATCCACTATCACCTTGCAGGGTACAACATAATCATTTTACTCATAGTCACAGAGGAGAAATAACTTACAAATGCGTCAGACTCTTCAATTCACCAATCTCTGGAGGAATCACATCTTGCAGCTTATTCCATCGCAAGTTGCTGGCAACATAACAGAGATTCAGTGAAATCACTTAAAGGCATGGATACAATATACAGTGACCAGTGCATTAAAAAAACCCAAGGAAGGCAGTTTCCTGTGAAAATTATCATATGGCAGTCATAAGGCCTTAAAACCTCAACAGGTAGTCCACTGATGCTCACTGGACATGATGTTCTACTATATCGAGCCAAACAACATTACAAAATTTGCTGCAGCATTGAAGCAAAGCAAAAATGAGGAATTATTCATCCATAAGCCAACAATCTTACAGTATTTTGAGACGCTTTAACCGTCCAATCTGAGGAGGAATAGGTCCAGTCAATTTGTTGTTATGGAGATCCCTGCCGGTGGAGACAGACATATCAGTTGATAATATGATAATAGATAACCTAATTATGCTGTGCAATTAGGACACAGAAAAGTCAAGGACTTAACACTGTTTTTTTCAGAAAAGACTCTAGTCTCCTCATATGTTGTTTAAGATATAGTAATTTATAAGTGGAACTGTGGAACAACAAATGTATGCACTGGTGCAATTTTAATAGGAAACCAAAGTCATCATAATTTCAGCACTTTAGTATCTTGGATCATGGTACAAATTCACACGTTACACGTTTAGTGAACTAAACTCATGACCGAAAGAAGCAGCAATGACACACAGGAACTTACAGGCTAGTCAGATCCAGCAAATTAGTAACAGCTGTTGGAAAAGGCCCTACTATCGAGACTGCATAGACCTCCCTGTAGGAAAAAACCAGTCGAGTCCAACATATAGACATGAATCAAACCAATCTATCTGATCACGCAAATGGCGAAGCATATACTTCGAACCACAAAAATGACATCAACAGAACCCACTAACGGCCAATTCACAGGAAATCCCAAATGGAGAACAATCGTAAGCTTACAATTCGGTCACGACCCTATAGTCTCCCTGGGAGGAGCACGTCACGCCAGACCAAGGTGGAAGATCGCCGTCGCCGCACGGATCATCCCCGACCCACGAGTACACTACCCTCCACCCGAGCGACGCCTTAATCTCGTTCAATGCCTTCACTGCAACCACATTTCAAGCGAAGCACCGCGTTAATTTTTTTTTTCTTAAAAAAAAAAAGCATTCGCAGTATTTGAGAAGTCCGCAAAGAAAACACAACAGGCAATCAATCAAGCAGGAGGAATGACCCTCGGCTCTACTCCCAAAACATCCCAATTTTAGCTAACTTCAACTAGAGAGGAACGAACGAAAGACCGGCCAAATCCAAGCGCCGGCGAGGGGATAACAGAGGAGGACAAAAGCGGAAAATCTGAAGCGAGAGATCGCGCGGGAATCAACCACCGGCGATCGGGCTTTTACCGTCGCGCTTGAGGGTTTTGGAGAAGGCTACGGCGGAGAACAGCAACGGCGAGACGAGGATCGCGAGGATCGCGAGCGGGAAGCGCGCCATGAGACGGGGGCGCGCTCAGATCTGCGGAGGCGAGGGATCGACGCCGAGAGGGAGATCGATCTTCTTCTTCTTCTTCTTCTTCTTCTTCTTCGTGTTGGCGGAAGTGGGGATGTGAAATTATTTCAGTCCGCAGTGGGGATTGGCAGATCTGAAATGCGACGGGGGTCGAGGATCATCACCGACGAGCTGGGTTTCGATTTCTCTTATTTTTATGTGAAATTATTGGAGAAAATAATGATGGGCGTTAAAAAGGAAAATTGAGAAATTGGCTTTACTACGCGTCTAGACGCGGAAATGCTCGCCTGCTCTTTATATTTTTATTCATTTGTCGTCCACATTTCAAATGCTCTTATTTTCTCAACTAAAATCTCGAAATGAATCTTATTTCAAATTAGAGTTAAAAGTGATCAAATCATTTCAAATAAGATTTGAAGTGGCTATATTGTCTTGAATGAAGGTCTTTAGCTGGTCGGTGACTATTCCGACCATTAAAGAATGATATTTTGGTCATTAAAATTTGTAACTATATTTTTGTAATTTTTGATTTTTTTCTTTCTTTTTTCCTATTTTCCTCTTCCCTCCCTTAACTATCGCCATTGACGGTGAACAAAGGTCGCCCACCTCAAGTGAGGGCCGGCCTCATTGGTGTCAGGCGACCCTTGCTAGATTCAACAATGGCAGCCCTTGCTCGACACCGATGGGGGCTCTCCTTGCCTGAGTCCAATAACTTGCACCATGGTCATGGAGGGAAGGGGACAAGGAAGAAGGAAAAAAGAAATAAATAGGAAAAAAATTGAGTTAAAAGACAAAAATGCCCTTCGATCTAAGAGATTAGACTATTTTTTAAACTAATATGGCTATTTAGGCCCTTATTTAAAATAAGTTCAACTTCAGACCATTATTTAAGACGATTTGGTTACTTCAAGCCTTTATTTGAAATAATATTCATTTCGGGCCATTATTTGAGAAAATAATGACACTTCAAGCTAATATTTGAAATTTTCTCTAACAATAATGAGGGATAAGTGTATTAAAAATCTTAAAATTTTTCATAAAAATATAATTGAAATCTAAAAGTTATAAAAAGTGTAATTAAATCATAAAACTTATCAAATTGGTATAATCAACATTTTCGATAACTCGGTCCAACTTGATTGACATAACATTCCAATGTAATTTTTTGAAAAAATATTTTCTTTCTCCTATGTGACAATCATGCGGCTAAAACATGAAATTTAAGGTTAAAATGCATTATTTTAGCCAAAATCTAATTTTTAATAAGTAGAATATTTAAATTAAATGAAAAAAATAAGTTACATCAAAAAATTTAAAAAAAATGGGAACATAGGGGGAAAGGCAAACTGGCAAGGGCGCCTGGCCATCGTGATCACCGCTCCACCATCGCCTGAAGCAGCAATTGTTGTGGATGGCCGATCAACAATAAGCGACGATCATTGGGCCCCTAGTAGCCAGCAACCTTCATTGATTGCAAACAAGAACCGATAAGCTCTCCCAAATTCCTCCCCTAGACATGAGCAAGGTTGCACCAATAGTGGCCCTCGGCCAGATCTAGGTGAGGGTCGGTGACCTTCACTCGAATTTGGGGAGGGCTACAACCATCGCCGACCATTGGCCGCCATCCCCAACCATTGTCGGCCTTTTTCGCAATAGTGGGGTGGATTAGCCCTTGCTATTTTCCTTCTTCTTCCTTCTTTTTTTGTAAATAAAAATTTAGCTTGGTTTTTCATTAAATTTAAATAAATACTTATTAAAAATAATATTTTGGTCAAAACTAGTCATTTTAACTTTAAATTTCATATTTTAGCTAAGGCATCACCACGTCGAATAGAGAAAATACTTAAAAAAGTTACGCTAACATTTTTGTTATTAGAGTTAATAGAATAACTTAATTGTACAAATTTGACAAGTTTTATGATTTTTTTTTTCTGTCAAAGTAATTCATTTCCATGGAAATACAAACAAAAAATATTGCAATCTAACTGCTAATCAAGACAAATCCAAGAGAACTTCAACACAAAATGAGTTATTGATAACAAGAGGAATCATCAAAACAATATTATGAGTCACCTGCTCAAAGAGCATATAAGATATTTCTTTAAACCAAAATCAGCCGTTGCACCGAATCCATCTTTAGTTATGAGCACACACTAAGGTCCATTTATTGCTATTGCTTTGCCTTTGGTGGTATGGCTTGCCTGCTCTTTAAATTTGTATTTATTTTTCCTGAGATTAATAATAATAATAATAATAATAATAATAATAATAATAATAATAATAATAATAATAATAATAAAACCACAAAACCCTAAACTATCCCACATTCACACAATTGCCTAATTTTTGTTGTTAAATCATTAATCCTAAACTTGTACTCGTATAACATATTCACTCTCTTTTTTTAGTGACACAAAAAACCTCAAATCTTATGTCCGTTTGGCATATTTACCCATCATTAAAATTCCATTAGTAGATGCCGTTAAAAATCTTATGTGTTTGCCTACATCGATGATGGAAAGTAAATGGTGATGACATGGCAAAAATATATAAACTTAGTGTATGTTTTGGTTTCTTGTTATCTTTTTACTCTCTTTTTTTAAACTTCCTCCTTGTTTTTCTTCCTTGGTTTGGCGACAATAAGGATGGTGACAACGGGATGATAAGCACTGTAGCAGTGGCAAGGGTTGACAGATGATAAATGTGTGGTGCAAATCTAAATTTGTGATTTTTTGTGTCCCACCGGCTGTGGTGACTTCGCTAGGTAGGCTTCAATCCTCTGAGGGAGGCTAGCGGGTTACTAGGTGATTTACGTGTGGCGTCGGGGTGGTGGGTCATCTGCTAGCGTCACCTGGGGGTTTACGTGGTGGTTGTTGACCAAAGCGGTTCCTCCAGCAAAAAAAAAAAAAAAAAAAAGAGCTTATAATAAACGTGTCATATGGATACAAGTATGAGATTTTTTTTGTAGCACAAAAAAAAAATTGAGGTAAATGTGTCCCATAAATATAAGTTTTGAATAAATTGTCCAATGAGTACAATTGAGATTTTTAATATTACAAAAAAAAAAAAATCTTGAGGCCAATGGGCATATTCTAGAGTTCTTTTTGTAGCTTTTGCCCTAATAATAGTAAGTATTCCATAGCTAGTCAATGCTCGTGTTAGAATATTTATATGTTAAACCACTCATTTGTCCATAAAATTTCACTCTAGAATTCTAGTAGACGGTTTTTAGAATTTTTATAAAAAAATTAATTTTTTATATTTCTATTTTCTTTTATTTTTTCCTTTTTTTTCTTCTAAGTTCAGCGAAGGTAATCGGCTAACACTTGCCGGTCATAAGAGGCTAACCATTGCCGACCATAACAGACCTCCTTGGTTGTTGGGTGAGGGTTGCAACTCTTGCTTACATTGGACGAGAGCCACGACCCTTGTCCCTTGTCAATGAGGGTCATTGGACTTGGCTCCATGGCTCCATGGTCGGCAAGGTTCAGCTAGTTGGACTTAGAAGAAAAAAAGGAAAAGAAATAACAAAAATTAAAATATATAAAAATTGGCCTCACATTTCTTAAGTCCAACTTCACCTAATATGTGTTATAAATGAGTTTGTTTTTATATTTTTCATATTAATTAGAAGTGGGCTAGTTATCAACTCATTTAAGACCCATTAAGTTGTTAGATGACCTATTTAGGACCTGCTTAAGCCTTCTTTTATAACTTAAGGCAACTCATTTTGCCAAATATAAGTTAATATATGGGTTTTAGACCAATTTTTGCCACCTGTAGTTGTGAACTCACAAAATCTCGTATGCTCAAAATTTACTTACCTATATTTTTTTGGATTTTAATAATTAATTGAAAAGGAAAATCAAAATACTATGTGATGTAAAAAGTAAAAATGAATATAAATCGTTTTGCACGTGAGATCCCAATTACTAATATAACAAAAGAAAAACATGATTTTGAATATGATATGAGTTTACTAAGACACATGAACCTAAAGCTAACACGCCATAATACAATGTAGTCAGCTAGAAATTGACACGAATTGACGATCTTTGATAAATTTTTGGTAAAAAAAATTGTTTGCCATCGAATTGAAATAGTTTGATCACAACATGAAATGACATGAGTATCCAATATCGATATAATAATACAATATATTATCGAAATTTGATTAGGCTCTTTTTCTTTTGTTAATCATGGAAATTTAAATCCCGCTCGGCGTAATTTACTAGCGTACAAGCAAACCCAACCCATTTCCAATTCTAATCTTTCCAAGGAAATCGTTTTAAGCGATTTGTACGTAAGCCACCGTTTCTTATTAATGTTTTCACGGTACGGTTAGCTCAACATTTATTAAATTTTTCAAGTTTTAAAGTTGCTTATTTGTGGGGTCATCAATTCGATTTTTTTCGTTGGCATATTAAATTTACTCTGAATTATCCTGCCGCAGACACTTGAGTCATTAATATTGGGTTCCACATGCTTTTTGTTGCGTTTACTAATTTTGTCAGAAAAGGCCCCCCCACAAGGAGGAAGGAGCTTGCATCCTCAGTATTTATCTCTAGTAAAATAGAATTTCATCTTGATAGCATGACAGGTAATTAACATGACGAATATACTCAGTCCTTACTTTTTGCTTAATTTAGATTTTGCGACATACACCTGTTGACTTTTCCTTTATATCAATACGCAAATTCACATATATTTTCTCTATGATTTTTTGAAATTCAAATAGTATCTTAAGTCTATTCGCCCGCACACTACCGTTTGTTGCTTTCCCCGCTGCATATCATTGCCGAGAGAGAATGGAGCCCGCGCAGGCGCATTATTTAGCGTGGTCGTTCACGGGTTTTTTGCTTTCTCGAATTAGTAGAGTGAACAAGGCCTAAAGGACACTCTCCCGCCGTTGCCTATGTACCCGAAGAGCTTCACCGGAAAGAGATGTCATATTGGAGAATTGGCCTATGGAAATTGAACCCATCTCGATTTAGGGACACCGTGTCGAACCCCGATTTATCCTTGAGATCACAACACGAGGCCCCCCTACTAAAGGTGAATAATAACGTCTGGGAACCGTGATTCAGATGGCACCGTAGGTGATATTGCGATCTCGTGAAGGTAAATCAACCCGAAGTGCGCCTCCGGATACCGTCACCCACGGGACACTTGATCGGGAAAGAAATTGAGAAAAAAAGGGATAAACTGCGCGCGGCTTAAAGAGCAACTGTAAAGCAAGAGCTGTACATATATCGAGTGCAGTAATTGCGAGAAGATGAAAAAACCTAACACCTCTCTCTCTCTCCTCTTTTGGCATGCACCTTTGAATCTTTGACCATAACACAACATCCAACTAAAAAGTGACATGACAGCTCCTTAGCGGTTAGCCGTAGCAGCCTTGAAATTAATTGAAGTCATGGGCATCTCTTGAACCCACCAACGCCAACGCCAAACCTCTCTGTCTCTCTCCCCAGAAAAACCCAGACAAGAACCAGCAACACAGTAAATACACGATCTATATTTGCTAGGGTTTCGTCGACCATTTCCATGCTTGTTTCTGCTCCATCCTCTCCTTCCATGAAACTCTCTCTCTCTCTCTCTCTCTCTAGCTTTCATGGAATTAGCCAAGACAAAGACAAGCGTGGAAATGGGCTCTACTACATGCTACACGAGCATAGAGGGAAGAAAATAAATACATAAAAAACCTCGAACGATTGAAAATGACGGTTTGTAGACTTTTAGCATTAGCCGTGCATGTGTGCCCCTCTCCGATCTTCTTTCCTCGTCAGCAATAAATTTGCACGTACCCCGTCGAGCCTTCCTTAATTCCTCCCTCGCTGACACCTAAGGGGAAAAAGAAGGTCTGTTGCTGCAAAGAGCGCATTTCCTCTTACCATACTTATATCAAAGAAGTTCAAACTACCCAAAAAAAAGGACTGGAAAATGCAAGAAAAATCTTCTTGAGTGTACTTTCAGTTGTGAAGGGGGTTAGGCCCGGAGGGGACGAGCCTCTTGTTGACGCCATATCTGGGGTCGATCTCGTCCGGAGGGGGCGGCGGCGGGGGCTGGCGGCGGCGGCGGATTTGTTCGAGATGGAAGCACAGAGAAGAAGTGTAATGCGGCGGATTTTCGCCGGACGAGGGATCGCAAGAATGATGGAGGAGGTGGTGGTGGTGGTGGTGGTGGCTGTCGTGGCTCCTCCAAGATTTTCCAAATGAACTGGAAGAGCGGGAGATCATCGCCGAAGTCACCGCCGACGTGGACATTACGGGGTGGAGGCAGAGAAGCAGGGTCAAGATCAAGAACTTGGTTGAAGTTGCAGAGTTGCAGGGGGTTAACGAAGAAGATGAAGATGAAGGTCTCTTCATGATTGGTGGCTGCACTTTGCTGCCGAGAGAGGCCTTCAGAAAACTTTCGAATTGGGGGGTTGATGTGAAGACGGGCGCTTTAGAGAGAGAGAGAGAGAGAGAGGGATGGAGGTGATATGAAGGAGTTTAAATGCGAAGCGAGATACACATGAAGGCAACATAAAAAGAACTAGGGCTTAGGGTTTTTTAATTTATTGCCCTTTTGTGGATGGGGGTACCTATAGTCGGTAAAGATTCAACCATCCCACTACTGATAATAACACTAGTCACGTTCGATGTGTTGGCTTGTGGGGAATGCGATCGTACCATGGCTTATATGCGAGACCAGAAGAATGTGAACTTAAATATTTTTGTTTGATTTGAGAGAATGAATGATGAAGTTGAGCGTAGAAAATGGGGAAAACCAAAACTTAATGCCATCACAATTTCACCACCTTCTCTCCATCACATCCATAGCAACATTTAAGTCTCTTAAGTATTTCTTTCTTTTTCTTTCCCTTTTTTTTAAAGAAAAATTTGTTTCCTCTATTAGTACCAAGATGAGGTTAGGATAAGGCCCAAATTTGCCTATATGTAAGTGGCAACTAACCTTTAGACGTGCATATCACGCATTCAATTATGACTATGTAAACCTCACAATGTTGAAAGACCCAATCAAATATGCAATGTATGAGTACCTACATAGAGCTTAATCAGGCATGATTTTTCGTTTGTCCTCGAACAATATATCTAGACCCCCTCAAAGCATCTTCCTTGTTAGGGACATAATGAAGTTCTCCATTTGACGATTTTGGATGATAAATGAAATTTCGATTCGGGAATAATTGTGTTTGACTCAAATTATAATTAGAACTAATCCATTGAGACCCCTAATTCTCTGTGTATCAGATAATCGTTCATTTGGGTCAAACAAAAATCAATTGTATAATTCTTGACGTAAAAATCTAGGTTGATTCATAGAGTTTTAGATAATTTAAAATTCAAAACATGTATCTCATAGCATCGATATCCTATATCTTGTTATTAAAAATAAATAAAAAAATCGATCGATTTGCTTGATTGCCACAAATATTAATACTAGAATTATCATTGAGGAAGTTTAATTTCATGTTGGGTCTAAAATTTAGACTGAGTTTGGTTGCTTCATATCTAATGTATACAACCCTCGTTTCATGAGTGTCAATTAGCATCTAGAGTCGCAAAATTATATGAGGATTTGCCAAATTCCAGGAGAGTAGTATTGCATAGATGCATGCTTTGGTCCCCCACCAT
The DNA here is from genome assembly GCF_016545825.1 of Eucalyptus grandis. Lineage (NCBI taxonomy): Eukaryota > Viridiplantae > Streptophyta > Magnoliopsida > Myrtales > Myrtaceae > Eucalyptus > Eucalyptus grandis. The sequence goes on along the minus strand of NC_052613.1, from coordinate 50,255,012 downwards.
TATTTTAGCATCTTGAGTTAGAATTAATGAGGACTTATGTCACCGGAATTTCTTCCGAAACGAAATATCCTTCATTGAAAGTCATTTTTTGACTTATGTATAAAGAAACAAGGGTTCTACATCTATTTCAAACAGAATATATCACAAGCAAAAGGAACCAACAACTTATGTCAGATTAGGACCATAAAAACACAAATTAAGCTGGAATTTAATCAATGACGAGGTTTGAAAGATACAGACTCAATGAAGTAGCTAGATATAAACAAACTAAGCCAAAATTTAATTGACGGCACAACTCAGAGTAAAGATGCACGCTAGAATTTAATCAATAATGTGAATCTGAAAACTAGAACAGGGAAAATAAAGTGCAGTACAGAAAGATAAGAGTACTAAAATTATAATAAATTTGTTTGATTTGTGGGAGGTTCCTAATTGACCACCAGTGGTATTTATAATGGTTGCGTGATAACTATTTTCTAGAGGTTTTTCTAGAGATTTTCGACAGTTGCATTTCCTGGAATTGGTATCCGTTGATGGCCTCCATGTCCTTCTATATCCGCAAATTTCGTGCCCTCGATTTAATAAAACCATGCTTCTATTGCTAAACGATCGGTCCTCCTAGACGGTGTGTTAACTACTTACTTTTGCCTGATCGTTATTTGTCTCGTGATCCTGCTCATAAGTGATAACTGTTCCCTCAAGAAAATGTAGACACATTTGCAGATTTCGAAACCGTGATTCATCCACCGCCTCAATTGCTTTGTTTAAGTAAACAGTTGCCGGTTCTTCTCCAGCCATATCAACGGCCGTTCCGAGATCGTCACTGTTCACCGCCACCGATCGACGCAATTGTCCATCCTCCAACGCCGTTCATCCGAGCTCGACTCTACTTTGTTTCTCGGCCGGAAACGCGAGGCGACTCGGCTCCTGCTCGAGATCCCTCCGCGGGGGCAAATATTCATCGCGGGCGCACATTGAAGCTTCCTTCATCGATTCCATCAATACTCGTATCTTCGCCTTGCTTCATTAATTGGGTAATCTTTCCTCTGTTTTGCTTTGCTTTGGTTAAGGCCGACCTGCATTAAAACGCTTGGGTACGGATCGCTTAGAATCGAAACTGTCTCTCCTTGATTTACTCAGATCTGAAGGTTGCAATACTGAGTTTGTATTCAAAGCTGCACTGATTTCGAATTTGAGATATGTTTTGGAAGCATACACCACCTGTTCAATAAATTCTCTACGGAATCTGGAGGGACTCAATTGATAAAAACATGAAAAAATTTAGAATTCAATTGGCACAATTAAAAAGACTTATGACTAAATTGGTCAAAATATAATAAATTTATTACTTTTTGAACAATTTTCCTTGTATTACCACCCTTCATGAAACATATTTTTTTTCCTTTGTAATTTATGGAAGGATGATAGCAATTATAAATGCCTATGGGAGCATTACTTCCTTGCGTAGGCATTTAACACAACCTATGAACTTTTGTAGGATGTCCTTTAGCAAATTACTGACATATACAAGACTGACTTCGGGTGCGCATGGTAAACTTCCCCAGCCAAAGAATTTCTATTAGGGGTTGCATGGTAATGTTTCTGTTTCCTTTTCGTTAGGGAACGTAAAACAAAAAAGTGTTTGTTCAGGGGAACAATTTTTGAACAAAAGAACGCGTTTGGTAACGTTTGTTTAGGGAATAAAAAATGAATAGAAACACGTTTAGTAAATTTTATTCTTTTTTGTTTCTTTTAATTTTTTAAACATTTTTATTTTATTTTTCAGTTTTTCCTTTCTTTTTTATTTTTTATCTTTTCGGCCGGCCACCGCCTCTCCGGCGATCGGCCGACGGGGGGCCGGGCGGCCTCGCCCGGCCATGGCGAGGCTCGCCGGCCTCGCGAGGCCGAGCCTCACCGTGGTTGGGCGAGGCTCGGCCTCGTCGGATCCGGGCGAGCCCGAGCTCGCCCGGCCAAGGCGAGGCTCGGCGAGAGCTCGCCCAACCATGGTGAGGCTCGGCGTCGCGGGGCGGCGACGCTCCGGCGAGGTCGCCGACCCTTGACGGCGTCACCGGCCCTCGACGGCCTGTCGCCGGCCATGGCCGAGGCTGGCAACCGGCCAAAGAAAAAGAAGAAAAAAAGAAGAAGAAAAGAAGAAGGAAAGAGAAGAGAGAGAAAATATGTTTCTTCAAAATTGTTTGGGAACAAGAAACAACAATTTGTTGTTTCTTTTTTTTGTTCCGGAACAAAAGACAAAAAAGAATGTAAACGCGACCAAACGCATTTTGTTCTTTTTTTGTTCCCTGAACAAAATCCGTACGTAAGTGTTCCGGAAACACTTCTTTGGAGCGTTTCCATGCACACCCTTATTCTCTTCCTCAGAACAAAAAAAGAATAGAAACCTGTTTGATAACGGCAAGTTAGTTTTTGTTAGGGAATAAAAAGTTAGCCCGGGAATGGTTTTGGAATAGAAATGAGAAGTAAAAAAGTTGCTTCTTGTTCCCAGGGAACAAGTTTAAGAAATAAGTGAATTTTTTTTTCTTTTATTCTTCTCTTGCTGACCACCATTGACCGCCCTTGACTGTTGCCGCCGCCGCCACCGGAGGCCAACCGACCGTCGCGCCGCCGGCCGCCGCCGCCGACCGTTCGCCCGCCGTCGCCAGGCCTTGCGCCGCCGCACGCCGCGCCGTCGGCCGACGGCCGGGCTGACCGCCGCCGCCCGCCGCCGCACGCCGGCGGCGATCGGCCGGCGGCGACGTGCGGCAACGGCAGCGTCCGGCGGCGGCGGCGGTCTACCGGCAAAAAAAAAAAAAAAAAATATAAAAAGAAACTATTTTTTACCAAACGCATTTCTATTCTTTTTCTATTTCTAGATTAAAAATTTTGTGTAGTTACCAAATGGGCTTTTTTACATAGAAATTGTTTAGGAATAGAAATAGAAAAACTATTTCGAAAAAAATTGTTCCTCAGCCAAGAAATGTTGCCATGCGCAGCCTTCTTATCATTTGGGTAGAATGACTTTCTTACGATGGCCGTGAAACAGTTATTAAATACCTTAAAAAATCTAAAACGTCCTTTTTCAATTATAAATACAAAATGAAGATTGCACCAAATACAAGTCAATTTTTAAGTAAAGTAATCTGATCAATCTTAGTCATGTCAAATTAATTTGATATGCTCTTGCATTAAAATATTATGGACCATCATTTTGTATCCAAGCACGATGATATGAGGAAATATCCTCTACAAAGTGATCATCGAGGGTGCCGGAGCTAAAAGAGTCTAATGTATTGCCCCAGCTTCGCCAATGATATTTAAGTCACATAAATTTTCAGGCTAGACCCAAGTCCTAGTTGGGCTGGTCGAGCTTCCTGATGCAATGACATTCTCAAGCCCGCAACATTTGCCTTTACCGTCTGGACAGCCGCCTGCCCTTTGATCATCTTTACTTCTTGTTTTCATGTTTAGAAAATACGTACATTAAATTAATAATTGAATTTCTCCTCTATCATTTAGCAAATCGAAAAAAATGAATTGTCACATCTACTAATAACCCATTCATATAAAAAAAAATTTGTTACTCACTTTTAGCCTACCCATCCAATTTTTCGCTTGACGAGTTGTCAATTTCTTTTATTTTTTCTCGTAAATTCATTGTAACGTCATCGGATTCAGTAATCTAACTTTTCATGAACCATGCGAAGAAATAAGAAGATCTAAGGAGGATCACTTATCAAATTAAAAGCCCAGCCCATGTCTCATTGAATCCATAGGCCCAAAAACCCACAGAACACCCGACCCGGGTCGGGCTCCTCATCTGCTCGCTCCAGAGAGAGGTGGCCGAGATCGTGAATCCGGTCGGAGCCAGTCGTCTGAATTCTCAGGTAACTCGAGCGTTCTTCTCTTCCCGTTCATCTCGCCCATCGTCGGGGTTGGTCTTCGATGGGTCGGTCTCGATTGATGCTTGATTTCCCTGTTTGTCTTAGGTTGCGGGTTGTAGTGGGTCATGATTCCGCGAGTTTAGATGGGTCGGTTCAGTTCGTTTCCCATGCTCTCATGTGGCCGATCGAACGCGTTCGCCGGAGACGAATCTGCAGTCGTGCCGAACCTGATCCTGCTCACCCATTTGCCATCTCCGACGTGTGGGTCGAGCCGGCATTAATCCGCTGTCGATCGTCCTGATTCTAAACTAGTTTGCTTTGGCTGAAGATCGGATTTTTATTTACTCCCAGTTTTCTTCGGTTGGTTCATCACTGGTAGGGGTGTCAAAAGACCCGACCCGACCTGAACACGACCCGAATACAAAACACGTATACGTGTTTCGTGTTCGGGTAACAAATATAAAACAAGAAAAAAAGAATGTGTTCGGGTTGGGTCAAGGTTCGAACATTGTTCGACCCGAAACAAGTTTTCTAAAGTCCAAAGACGCCAAAACCCAAAAACACAAACGCTTTAGGCTTTAGGCTTTAGCCCCAAAAACGCGAACAGTCGATCACAATTCAAGCACTGAAGGCTGAAGCACATACCTCGTCGGCTCCGCGTTCTTCTCCGACGAGTGCGCCTTCTCGTGGAATCCGCTGCCGCCCTCCGATCGACGCGCCTCCGCCTCCGCCTCGCCGTCGCCGTCGCCACCCGTCGCCTCCGCCTCGCCGACGCCGAAACCCTTGCCGCCGCGTGTGGCCGACCATCGTCGACAGCTTGGGGACTGGGTTCGCTCGGCGATCATGGCGCTCGTTTCTCGCCTCGTTTCCAAGTCCCGGCAGGTGAGGAGCCCCCCCTCCAGATCCACGCGCCTTCCCCCCTCTCGCCGCTCGTCAAATGCCGTCCCGAATTTCTGCTCGATGGCGCTCAACATTGGCCGTGGAGATCGGGAATTTTGCGTTTCGCAAAGTCGCCGCTTTCCGCTCGGGCGATTGTTGATGATTGTCTGTTGCTCTTCGTTGCGGGGCGATTTGATTCGGCGATTGTGTTTCTGTGCGCTTGAATTTTTAGATTCTTGTATTAAGGAAATTGCTTGTCTGATGCATTTAGTTGTCTATGAAATTCTTTGGGTTCAGGTTAAAAGTTAAGCTGAAGCAGCTAGCTGAGCAGTATGTGCTTTCTGAACAACATCATGAACAGGAGGTAAAGTTCTTTAAAATTGATTGATGGGTCTTTCTTGTTCGAGCAAAACTGTTAAAATGAATGGTTGGTTGGAGTGTGAATGGGCGGTAGGAGAGGAAGAAGGCTGTAGGCAATGTCTTTCGCCTTTTATCAAGCTTCAGTGTTTCAGTATCTCATATTAGCCTCGATTCTGGGGCCGGAACAGTTTTGCTCTTAGAAACTATTTTTGTACTTTTGAAAAACGGCTAGCTGGAATACTTACAGATGGAAGTTTCTGGAGAATTATGGCATTTGTGGTTCGTGATAATTGCATTTGAGATTCTCAATTATGGATTGACAAGTTCTGGAGAATAGAGTAATGTATATTTGTTTTCCTGTGGATCTTTTGGTCTCTTCATATATGTGGTGTTAGAAAGTTTGCTCTCCACTGCAGAGCGAGGAATACGAAGATTAATTTATGGCAATCAAAATCTTGTCACGATCAAGGTCACATTTTTGTCCTATCACAAAAATAAGGTTACTTTCATGGAAAAAAATAAGCTGATAGACTTGAACTATACATTCTGAAAACTTATGCCATATTTACGTCTTTTAATTTTCGTCGTGAATTTATTGTAGAATTGCCAAATACGACCACGGAGTCAAGCTCGATGTTGTCTTCTCTCGATGATTGACGTATTAGAGGTCAGTATTTTATAATATGCAACTTGTGTAAGTCCTCCTTCTCTTTTTGCGCTCCTAACAATGCTGCCCTTCCTGAATTTATTATTGGAAGCTTTGGACAGAAAAGGTTATCTCATTCTTGAATTTGTACGGGCAATGCATAGTATTCCTATGTTTGAGCGAACTTGGCTGACGAACATGACCCATAATGCTATTTTTTAAGAGAATGTTTGGCGATTTTAAGTTGGGAGAGAAATGATATGGGAGAAAGGCAGAAGGCAATACCTACATCTTTGTTTTAGATGTATAATGAAGTAAATTGATGTGGAGGAGAAAGAAGATAGGACGCGAAAGCTCTTTGTATTATATTCGTATGAAAATAGACTGGTAATACTGCAGTATATGCCTTGGGAATTGATTTACTTCCATTCCCTTGAAGATCCCATGTGGCCAAGAACGAGTCTTTGGTCTTTAGGGTGGATTTGGCCACTGCAGTGAGGTTCAAGATCATGGTTTGGAAGACCAAGAGGTATAAGGTAATAGTGGTGGGTGCTAATGTGACTCTCAATGATCAGGCTGCTAAGAATTTAGGGGGTTGTTGCTTTTGGCAGGTGGGGACTTCTGTTGTTGCTTTAGCTTTGATTTTGCTTGACTAAGGGCTGAGTTGGACTCTCCCTTGTGTGAGGAAGGCTGAGAATGAGAGTAATTTTCTGGTATTCCTGGATAGTGGGCAGTGTTGGTTAATGTTTGCATTAGAAATGAGTGCTGGTTAGCGTTTGGATTAGAAATGATTTATTTAATGGAAGAGGGAAAAAAATCATTGTTTTGGGATGGTTTCGTTGAATGAAGATTTGAATGAATCATGGTGTTTGGTTCTTATGATATGTAGTCCTTATCCTTCATTACATTGAGTTCTTCGGGGTTGTTCAGATTCCTGGTCTTTGCAAACAGAGTGAATTTTGTTTGCCTTCTTAAAATTCTCGCGTGAAAGACTGCATTGGGAGGAGAATCTGGTTTTGTTAATTTTTGTGTATCTTTGGTGTGTGTCAGATCAATTATAGGACAGATGATGGCCAATCTTGCACGATGCATGATTTCATTTTTGTCCAGAGAAGTTCTGGCAATAGCATGAGATTCTTGCTGCACAAGAAGTTACTACAAAATTAGACAGCTCGATTCTCCATGTGTAAAACCCTTTTCAGCATATTTACCGAGCTCACCATACCTTATGAATTCTTGGGCATTGGCAAGAAGTGCAGCTTTTCTTATTTCTGATTCTCTAGCATCTTCTTTTTCAATTGTATGAATGTATTTCTTAAACATTTACTTCTCTCCGACCCCATTTTAACTTCTTTCTTTTCCCCACATGCATATGCTTGTGCTCATTTGTAGAAGATACATTCATTTGCGGCCCGAAAAAGAAAAGAAAAGGAAGACCCGAAAACCCGACCCGATCCGAATTTCCTATGCTAGTTTAATGTGTTTCGGGTCGGGTCGGGTAACATCAAGACCCGACCCGTTTACACCCCTAATCACTGGTGATGGGTGACTCTTTCAGCTGGATTTAGCTGGTTGTTTTAACGACGTATGTGTGTTATTTTCGCAGGCACGAGCGGGCATCATGTGGCTCTTGGCTCTCGCGTCGCTAGTTTTTCTATGGTTTGCGTCTCTAATAGCATACTTCCCCAGAAAACCTGCGTTTCTCATCAGTGGTTGGTGATCCAGTTCATCACTTGTCGTCTTGTTGAGTCATTTATCGTTTTGTTTGTAATTGTTTCATGTGGTAATAATCAGGCGAAAATGCTAACAAGAGCAATGCATTGCTGGTTGTAGCCCACCCTGACGACGAGTCCATGTAAGTTTTTCTTTGAATGTTTCTAATTGTTGGCTGAAAAGCAAAGCTACTTTTAGTGCATATTGTTCTGTTATTCGTTCTGAATACATCCATTGTCTAAGGCTCCAAGCTCAAGGCTGAGTTTTTTCCCCTTGTGCAAGAAATGTCACCTATCACTTGTGCTAATAATCTATGAATGCCTATCATGTATTTAGAGCGACAAACTTCCTTAGTTTCAAAGGACGTTCTATAGTGCCTTTTGTGAGTTGCGAAACTTACTTGTGTATATTGATAATAACCATTTATAGTTGAAGGTATTCTTGGGTTTTATGAGATTACTATTATCAAGGTCTATATCTTCCCTTCTCAAGACTACTCTATAGTTGTCCAACAATCCAACATGTTCACATGGCAAAAATGCTCATAAATTTATCTGTTAAATAATGAAATGATTTTTCAGTGTATTGAAGATTTTCTGGATTATTCATTTGCAGGTTTTTCTCACCAACAATAAGTTTTCTCACTTCAAGGGGACATAACCTTCATATTTTATGCTTGTCGGTTGGTAATGTGATATTTTCTTTGTGTTATCTCATTAGGACTGTTCTTATTAGGATTCTTAATTGATTTCTTGCATTATACTGGTGTGGTGGACCAGCGCAGACGCTCTCACTGTTGTCTAAGTATTAAAATGGAAAGACTCCGAAATGGTCTAAACCATGAGCTGTAGTTGGAGCTCATATGCTTTTGAGAGCAATACTAGTATGATCTTAGCAAAAAAGAAGTTATGGAATAGAATTTCATGCATCACACTGCGAGCTTCCAAAATTTTTGGTAATTGTTTCAGTAATGTTGTTTTGTGTCATCCCATCACGTGATAAATTGGGAGTAAAAGGAATTTTTAGCACATTGTCTCATGGTGCCTTTCTGTCAAGAATGTTCTTAGAAAAGTTGTTTTCTGTACTCTGTGATCTATTGTGCACGTGCTTCTCTTGCTTAGCTTCATTTGCTTTTAAGGTGATGCTGATGGCAAAGGAAATATAAGAAAAGAGGAGCTTTACCAAGCTTGTGTGACTTTCAAGGTGATTTTCAGAACTTGTCCATACATTTTGTCCACATTTTGAACTGTCTAATGTGGAATCTTGTATGAAGGTGCCCCGCCAACAAGTTAAAGTCATGGACCATCCAGATTTGCAGGTACTACCTGATCAGTGAAGTCTATAGTTGTCTATCTTAATTTTATTAGAAATTTTGGCTTGAGTTGTCTTTAATTTTATCTATAATGTCTAGGATGGGTTTGGCAACAAATGGAATCATAACTTATTATCCAAGATCATAGAAGAGGAAGTCCTTGCTCGTGGCATTAATGTGGTAAGATATTGACTGAAAGCAGGCACTTTAATTAATCTTTGGGAAGTTAGATGCTCTTCGCCCCTGTTTCCATAATCGCCTTTGATAATTTATGCAAGCAGTCATGAAATTTCTTCATTTGTATTGTATGCATTTGCGCATCTTTATCCATTATGTCAAATTGAGAATTCTAGTTGCTCTGGTAACATAGTGAGTGATCTTGCTTATAGGATGATACTCATCAAATGGGCTTCTCAGGTTATCACTTTTGATGACTATGGTGTTTCGGGCCATTGCAACCATCGTGATGTGCATTTTGGGGTTCGGTTAGTGAAATGATTCAACTTTTGTCTTTCCCTTGCTGCATCTTATAAATTTTCCAGTGATGTCCTTTATGCATGTGAGGACTTTAATATAATTAACATTTAGCAGTATAATCTCTCTCTCTCTCTCTCTCTCTCTCTCTCGGTGCTTTTCTCAATGCACCTTATGAATCAAACATGGTCGGTGGCTTATTACTCACCTTTCCAGTTCACATTGGTTTGTCCACTGCTAATGAGGGGATTGATCTGTTCCAGCTGCAATCTTATCTATGGCATACCTAAATTGTTTATAAGTAATCTTATTCTTCTTTTCATGGCATTCTGGTGTGAGCAGGACATTCCTTCAAGAGACGGCACAAAGAGATATCGAGGCCTGGGAACTTGTATGTTTTCTTTCCCTTGCTATGCCTCAGCTCTATTTCTCACTATGGTGAGCTATGGTCTGAAAGCCTATCATCATAAAATGGTTCAACTTTGGAATTCGGCTTCTTAGACTCTTTGACTATAGACTTACTTCCAGTGATAGTTCTTGTCACTTTATAATGGACACTTTTGTTATTTTGATATGATATCATCGCTCTGTGAGATCATAATCCATCTGCCAATTGAATTTGGTATTTTTTTTTTTTATCTTGGATGTGATGTACCGTGTTGTTTGTTATCTCAATATCTTTGATGTTTTGCAGGTAAGTACCAACATCTTACGCAAGTATAGTGGACCAGTTGATTTTTGGATATCCATGTTGTTTGCCTTGCTTAGCCCCACTGGGTCAGCGCATTGCTTAATGAATGAGAATCCTCGGAGGAGCTTTATTGCTATGTCGCAACACTCGAGTCAATGGGTTTGGTACGCATCCTGTCCTGTATCAGCTTTTAATTAGAGAGAGACCACTAACATTGTTATGAAGATTCTCCTCTACTCTTTCACTCCGTGTCCTACAAATTTCCCTTAAGTTCAAGCAATCTTGGTGAAGGATTTCTTTTCTTCAAGTGGATAAAATCTTCTCCTTCACATTGTAGGTTTCGCAAGCTTTTCGTTTCCTTCTCTAGCTACACATATGTAAACACGCTAAGAAGCATCGACAGATTGGAGCAAGTGCAACGAAAGGGCAATGATCAAGAATTGTAGCATTGTAAATTTAATATTTGGCATTTTGCTGCTGTTGGGGTTCCCTTAACACCGTGGATGGAAGTTAGATGTCTGTTGTAAGCCGAAACTTTTGATGAACCCCCCTTGATATGAATGGTTCTTTTCCCTTTACAATTCCTTTTTATTGTTCATGATGAATGTCCTGTTTTGAACTTACTTTTTGGATAATTTTCGTGCGGAGGCGATGCCAACGGTTCGACTGATTACTCGGACCTATCTGTTGATGTGATAAGTACGTGGACATGTGCCTGCGACTCCCGGGGAAAGCGATCACGTCGCTCAGCTGCCGAAGGTCAACACGATAACCTGCACATATGAAAGCCCACATTTCACTTGAGGATTGCATATAATCACTAGTCACGCCTCAACAATGATATTACTGAAAACCCACTTAAAAGAAATGAGGTGGGATGGCCGGATTAATCTTGAAATTTGAACGGACGAATCGGATCCATGGTTTGGATTGACGATTCCCACTGACGGGTGTTCTCGGAAGGCTTATTTAGTGGAGAAAAAAAATTGTAGTTTTTATAATTGGATAAATGATGAAAACTCAAAGTAATTCGCAGGAAAGATTGCATTGAAAGATTGCATTGAAATTTCATATAAAGATTTATTATTTCTTTGGCAAAATTAAGATAGTTATATACTTGTGTCGGCGACGCCCTGTTTATTACGAGAAAGTTATGAAATCATAGTAATTCAAATGCACAAATGATCATCTTCAACATATATTCCCAATCTCGGACTCACAAATTATTGGTGTTAAGTTCGTTAAGCTCTTTATTTCCACGACATTTTAGAAGGGCATCATAAATGTATGGGGAAATTTTGGATCAAAATGAATTTGAATGAATGATCTAAAAAATATTTTTTAAATTAACCATTTCTATTGTTTAAAATAATTGGTTAATTAAAAATATTTTCATTATCAACAACAATTTATATTTAAATATTTCTGTAGATAATGAAAATATTTTTGCTCATTCAATTTTTCAAATGGTATAAATAATCATTTTAAGAAAATATTTTACAAATTATTCAATTTTTGATAAACAAATGAAATTGAAAATTTAGATGGCCTAGGAACGAGCGTGTGTGATAGACCTCAGCTAAGTTCTCGGGATTAGAGATCTAATCTCAAGTTGTGAAATCAAGATGTTAAAATAGAGGCCCTACTTTGAAATATAATCTACCTTAAAACTTATCATAAAAGTGTAATAAAGCCCTATAACTTTTAAAAAGAGCAATCAAATGCTTAAACTTGTTAGGAAAATTTCAATTAAGTCGTAAAACTTTCCTAAAATCTATATATATGATCTATATATGATCCATACATATGAAAAATCTCCAACATAATTGCATCCATTTGAGCACACTCGACATGAGATGGAGAGTAAAGGTGATGGAGATTGACATTTTCTTATGGTGAATGCATAACTAATTAAGATATGTCCGAAGTATATTCCTGATTTTGACATTTGTCTTTCATCGATCCATCCGAAATATTTCTATAGATGATGAAAATATTTCTTTGCTTATTCAATTTTTCAAACGGTATAAGTAATCATTTTTAAGAAAATATTTTACAAATTATTCATTTTTTAATAAACAAATGAAATTGAAAATTTAGAAGGCCTAGGAAGTTAGGAACGAGTGTGTGTAATACACCTTGGCTAAGTTCTCGGGATCTAATCTCAAGAGGTTAAAACAGATGCCCTACTTTGAAATATAATCTACCTTAAAACTTACAATAAAAGTGTAATAAAGCCCTATAACTTTCAAAGAGCAATCCAATATTTAAACTTGTCACGAAAATTTCAATTAAGTCGTAAAACTTTCCTAAATATATATATATGATCTACTTATGATTCATACATATGAAAAATCTCCACCATAATTGCATCCATTCGAGCACACTCGACATGAGATGGAGAGTAAAGGTGATGGAGATTGACATTTTCTTATGGTGAATGCTAAGTATCGTAAGCATGACTAATTAGAATATGTTCGGAGCATATTCTTGATTTTGATGTTTGTTTTTCATCGATCCATCCGAAATATTTCTGTAGATAATAAAAATATTCTTTGCTCATTCAATTTTTCAAATGGTATGAGTAATTATTTTTAAGAAAATATTTTACAAATTATTTATTTTTTAATAAACAAATGAATTTGAAAAATTAGATGGCCTAGGAAGTTAGGAATGAGCATGTGTAATACACCTTGGCTAAGTTCTTGGGATCTAATCTCAAGTCGTGAAATCAAGATATTAAAACAGAGGCCCTATTTTGAAATATAATCTACTTTAAAACTTATCATAAAAGTGTAATAAAGTCTTATAACTTTTAAAAAGAGTAATCAAATGCTTAAATTTGTCACGAAAATTTCAATTAAGTCGAAAACTTTCCTAAAATCTATATATATGATCTACATATGATCCATACATATGACAAATCTCCAACATAATTGCATCCATTCGAGCACACTCAACATGAGATGGTGAGTAAAGGTGATGGAGATCGACATTTTCTTACGGTGAATGCTAAGCATCGTAAACATGACTAAATAGGATATGTCCGAAGCATATTCCTGATTTTGACGTTTGTCTTTCATCGATCCATCCGAAATATAATCCTAAAAGTCCGACCACCATATCCCTTCCACGCCAAACGAAACCCGCGAACCCCGCCAATTCGCCCGATAAAACCACCACCAGTCTCAACTGCCGCCGCCGCCGCCGCCACCATGGCCACTATGATCCCTCTTCTCGTCATCTCCCTCCTCTCCCTCCTCGACCCATCAACCGAATCCGCACCCTCACTGTCCATCTCCCCCAAGATCCTCTCCAAATCCGGCGACCCGATCCAGATCCGATGGTCCGGCGTCGACTCCCCCTCCAGCCTCGACTGGCTCGGCATCTACTCCCCTCCCGACTCCCCCCACGACCTCTTCATCGGCTACGTCTTCCTCTCCTCCGACCCGGCCCACCTCTCCTCCGGGTCGGGCTCCGTCTCCCTCCCCTTGCCCAACCTCCGATCCAACTACTCCTTCCGGATCTTCCGGTGGTCCGAGTCCGAGGTCGACCGCACCCGGCTCGACCACGACCACAACCCCCTGCCGGGCGCGAAGCACTTCCTCGGCGCCTCCGAGGAGGCCGGGTTCGAGCCGGGCCGCGGACCGGAGCAAGTCCACCTGTCGTACACGGATCGGGAGGATGAGATGCGGGTCATGTTCGTGGCTGAGGACGGCGGCCGGAGGTACGTCAGGTACGGGAAGAGAGAGGGGAAGATGGGCGAGTTGGCGACGGCGCGTGCGGGGAGGTACGAGAGGGACGACATGTGCGACGCGCCGGCGAACGACAGCGTCGGGTGGAGGGATCCTGGGTGGACTCATGATGCGGTCATGATGAATTTGAAGGGCGGGGTGAGGTATTATTATCAGGTGAGCTCGTGTTTGAATCGTGCTCTATGAGGTTTGTGATCAGTTTTTGTTCTTTGATTATGTATAAAATGGAAGTTTTGCTAGGTTTGATTGCTTTGGTTGTTCCTTTTAGAGTTCGTTTCTTTCGTGGAAAATAATTTTTAGGAAAATAATTTTTGAATTTTTTAATGTTTGTTTCAAGAAAAATAAATTTATTGAAGAAAATATTTTCCATCAAAAGAAAAAAAATATTTTAAAGTAAGAGAAAATATTTTTCATTTTAACATTTTCCTTAGGGAAAGTCCCAAATAAAAACCCAAAACGCATTTCTTTTCTAAAAAAAAAAAAATCTTGGATTAAAGCTGTCTCAAATAAGTATCCAAAGTGGTCGTTTAATCTAAAAAAAAAAGACCTCATTTGCCGGCCTATGAACAAATGCATTTCCAATTCATATTTTGGTGGCTTGATCAAGGGTATTTTTATACATTTCTTTTAAAAATTTAAAGTTGTCTTTTTTTTTTTGGGTCGATGTTGCACTATTCATCATCTTCTCCATCCCCTGTTCGTCTTCTTCTCAAGACCATTGAACTTGGGAAGGGCCGGTGAGCGGCGAGCGCCAGCCCTTGGTAAGGGCTGACGGGGGCTGGACACCCATCGCCGTTAGTGGGCGAGGGCTTGCAGCCGATCCTCGCCACATCTGGCGAGGGTGGCCTCGGCGGCGGTAGGGACCAGCGCGTAGTTCTCAATTCCGCTAAGCAATGGGGCACCAACAACATGCACCAGCTTCACATTTAAAACAGTATTGCTCAAATTCTTCACGGTGTAATGCCAATCAAAAGCCGTGAATTGCGCGACCTCCTTATAGATATCGATCCTGGTCGCGTTTGCTCTGTTCGCCAGGGCATCGAACACCCTCTGGCCCGCCTTGTTCACCCGTGGATCGATCTCCGCAAAGTGGAACCACAGCAGGTAATCCAGCTTGGCGTCCACCTCCAATTCATACTTCACGGCCCCCATTTGACTGGCCGTCACCACGATATGGTACAATTTCATGGGGAAATAATTGGGTTGCTGATTGGTCCTTGCGATGCTGCTCGCGATCGAGATGGCATCGATGATTTTACGCGTGGCGGTGGTCCGGGCGTTGTAATCCGATTGCCAGGACCAGTTGAAGTAGTTGGCGTCGTCACTGAAACCCGGCCCCCACTGATCGGCGCCACAGTCCAGTCTCCCGTAGTTGACCAGGATGAAATCGCTGACGTGGATAAGACAGCGGATCAACCTAGACGAGCGACAGGGATCCGACCATGGGGGGGGGGGGTGTCGGTGGCAATGCTGTAGAAGCAGACGTTGGCCTTGCCGTCGCGGACGAAGGCGAAGAGGTCTGAGTAGGCGCCGGCGAGGTCAGGGAAGGGCCAGGGGGAGCGCCAGCTGAAGACGAGGGTGCCCTCGACGGAGGTGTCGAAGCTCGGAGGGTGGGACTTGCCGTCATAGTTGTCGTAGACGGTGAAGGTGCGGAGGTAGTAGCGGCCGAAGGGGAGGCCGGGGAGGACGTAACAGTTCTTCTTGCTGGAGGAGAGGGGGAAGTAGCGGAGCGTCTTTTCCTGGGGTTGGTGGAAGCGGAGGGGCTCCGAGACAACGGTGGCGGCGCTGCTGGTGAAGTAGCGGTCGGGGAGCCACATGGTGTTGAAGGAGTCGACGGTGGGGGTGTGGCCGCCACAATTGATGTGGCATGAGACGTTGCCGTACGCATGTGGAGCGGAAGCGGCGAGGAGAGGGAGGAGGAGGAAGAAGAGAGAGAACATGCTGGCTCCCTCTTCGCTGCTTCCTTCCTCTCTCTTTCTCTCTCTATGACTGGCTTTGCTTGGGTTCGCGAGAGAGATGAACGGTGCAACCACTAACCCCCCAAAAAAAAACAAGACAATCGAATTTTTTTAAAAGAAATGGACAAAAATATCCCTGATCAGGCCATCAGAATATGAGTCGGAAATCAGAATATGAGTCGGAAATGCATCTATTCACTAGCAGATGAGTGAGGTCCTTCTTTGAAACTAAATAATAACTTTAAGTCTTTATTTGAGACAGATTTTACTTCAGATCCTCTTTTGAAAAAAAAAAGATACTTTGGGTCATTATTTAGGATTTTCCCTTTTCCTTATTTGACCTCTCTTATCTTACACCTCTATAAATCATCACTTCTTCCTCTCATTTTCTTCTTCTTCTTCTTTTTTTTATTTGAATTATTATTTTTTTTATTTTTAATTTCTTTTTCCTTTTCTTTTTATTTTCTTTGTTTCTCATATTCTTCTTTCTGGCTAGTCGTCAGACTAGGTAAACCTCAAGTTCGTCAATCTCAAACTCACGCTCGTCGATTTGGCGAGCCTCGAGCTTGATGCCCACGCTTGCTAATCTGGTGAGCGGAAAATATTTTCCTTACCAAACACTGGAAAATATTTTTCAAAACATTTTCAGGTTTTAGTTGAACACTAAAAAAATATTGTCATTTTCCTGAAAAATGACTTTGGGAAAATATTTACCGGTAATGCCTATTTTTCGCAAAACGAACAGATCCGTAGACTAAGGTTCATGTTGGGTCAGCAGTTTCATTTCTTTTTGATGGTTAAGAGACAATGGTGTGGCTGTGAGTTTGCTGTTGTCCTGGTGGTTTGGATACATGTTGATGCTGGTTTAGTTGCTAGTTGCTGCTGCCTCACCACCCTTCAAAAGGCGCGGTGAATTCCATCATATTTTTGCATGTGGAAACCATGCACGGATTGGGCTTTCACTTGGTCTTTCCCATGAACGGTATGGTTCACGCAGAATTCCCGGTGTGAATGCATGATCGGTTGATCTCTCAGACAAGAAATACATGTGATAGAATCATAGAATCTGTCATGACGTTAATGGGGCTTGTCTACTTTCTCAGTAGAATTTGGTGTTCTGTGTGATTAGTCTTTTCAGTTGTAGAAGTATCATAACCGATATAAGCATGCTCGAAATTCAATTGGGACTAGTACCTCTTAGTGATTGGAATGTCCATACTCTCGCAACAGGTTGGGAGCGACTCTGGTGGTTGGAGTGAAACGTACAGCTTTATGCCTAGGGCTAAAGACTCAGATGAGACGATAGCATTTTTATTTGGAGATATGGGAACTGCAACACCATACACGACATTTTACCGCACACAAGATGAGAGCATAACGACCATAAAGTGGATCCTCCGTGACATTGAAGCTCTAGGGAACAGGCCAAGTTTTGTGTCTCACATTGGAGATATCAGCTATGCAAGAGGTTACTCTTGGTTGTGGGACCATTTCTTCACTCAGATCGAGCCCGTCGCTGCCCAAGTTCCATACCATGTGTGTATTGGCAATCATGAGTATGATTGGCCATCGCAACCTTGGAAGCCCCAGTGGGCCCGAACGATATATGGAACAGACGGGGGAGGTGAATGTGGAGTACCTTACAGCCTTAGGTTCAACATGCCTGGCAATTCCTCGGAACCCACTGGAATGAAGGCCCCGGCCACCCGGAACCTGTACTACTCATTTGATACGGGAGTGGTCCACTTTCTTTACATGTCTACCGAGACTAATTTTCTTCCTGGAAGCAAGCAGTACGATTTCATAAAGGCTGATTTGGAATCGGTGGATCGGAAGAAGACTCCTTTTGTGATAGTTCAAGGGCATAGACCAATGTACACGACAAGCTATGAATCTAATGATAGACCCATTAGGGAGAAAATGATGCAGCACTTAGAACCTTTGCTCGTGAAGAATAAAGTGACCCTTGTTTTGTGGGGCCACGTACATAGATATGAAAGGTTTTGTCCAATTAATAACTTCACCTGTGGAAGTACAGATCCAGCCAAGGATAATTGGGAGGCACTGCCAATTCACATTGTGATTGGAATGGCGGGCCTAGATTCCCAATCCATCTGGCAGCCCAGACCAGATCATCTGACTGATCCTATTTACCCACAACCTCAAAGGTCATTGTACCGAGGGGGTGAGTTCGGGTACACTAGGTTGGTAGCTACTAGGGAGAAGCTTGTGCTTTCTTATATCGGAAATCATGATGGCCAGGTGCATGACACAGTGGAAATTCTGGCATCTGGAGAGGTTCTTAACAGTGGTACTAGTGGTGCTGAACCTAACATAGAGGCACCTGAGTCCTTTTTCTCGTGGTTTGTTAAAGGTGCGTGCGTGTTGGTGCTTGGAGCATTCGTGGGGTATATTCTTGGTTATATTTTACATGCCAGGAGAGAAGCTGCGTCCCAAAGGAGCTGGACCCCTGTGAAGAGCGATGATTTATGAAGACCATAAATTGTTATGCTGGGCAATGGAAGAGGGAGCTGGACTCTTGTGAAGAGCGATGATGTATGAAGACCGTAAATTGTTATGCTGGTCAATGGAAGAGGCAGATGGTGCTTTCTTCTTTAATATCTCAGTATATTGTACTTGCAAGCACTCAGGTGTTCGTATTGGTATGGTGGAAGGTGGGATGCTTCCTTGGAAGGAAGTTTTGTAAGATATGACTTCTCTCCTCTATATATTTACAACGTTTAGTATCTTCTACACATCTTCATGTCTTGAAAAGTACTGAACTTCAGAATAAGAGTGTGTTTGATAACGTTTCTGTTTAAAAATTGTTCCAGGAAACTGAAATAGATTCCGGAACAAATTCCGGAACAATTTTTGAACAAAAAAACGCATTTGGTAAACTTGTTCTGGGAATAAAGAAGATGTGGGCCGGCAGCCTCGCCCAGCCACTGATCGCCTGGTTGTGGCTCGGCGAGGCTGAGCCTCGCCGGTGGCTAGGTGAGCTCGCCAAGGCGAGGCCGAACCTTGCCCAGGGCCGGCGACGCTTCGGCGAGGTCGGTGGCCCTCGACGGCCGGTCCCCGGTCATGGCCGAGGCCGGCGACCGGTCAAAGAAAAAAGAAGAAAAAAAGAAAAAGAAAAGAAAGAAGAAAGAGAAAATTTGTTTCTCCAAATTGTTTTAGAAACAATAAATAAGTTTTTTTTGTTTCTTGTTTCTGTTCCAAATTTGTTCTCGGGAACAAAAAAATAGATTTTGAACAAATCCGCAAACGAAAGCATTTCTATTCTTCTTTTGTTCCTCGGAACAAAGAAACAAGAATTCTATTCATGAACAAAAAATAAGAACACAAACAAACATTGCCTAAGTCTTGTATTTCAGCATGAACAAGAAATGATGAATGGTGACGCCTTTGTTTTTATTCTTCAAATTAGGGAAGCACTGACTTTGCTAGAATCTCTACTGTAAATTATATGTGAGAAACAAGCACTGAATTCATTCATTCCCTCTGTAGAATGAATAATAGAAGCTTGTGTATAATTCTCGACAATGTACATTAAGCCATAAGATTGGGTAGCTTCTATAGAGGAATGAGACTCAGCGGCCAGTACATGTCTGAACTTTTATTTTGCAACAATATGCACTTCTGACTTCTCGTAAAGATAACCAATTGGAAATTATTAAGAATGACACTAAATGTTCTTCATAACACATTGCCTGCCACTCTGCCTGTTTATAAGCATATTATCGGCCACCCTGACTTGATGTCTATGCAAATCTTGGAACTGATGTGACGTGGTAGCGTTCTCAGAGGAAAACCATGTTAAGCATATAGGAACAAAGTTTCATTCAGCCACTATAAATTCAGCAGATAACACTGATGCTGGAAGAGAAAGAACTATGGAGAGAAAGAGTTATACGGAGCAGCAAAGCGAAGCAAAGAACACGTGGGAAAAACAAAAACGGGAAAGTACCAATGAGCCGATGATCAACGGTGAAGAGCTCGTGATGTAGATCTCAACTGACACACGTGCTGTTATTCGGTTTAGAGTGGTGAAACAAATTAAGAAATAGTTAGTTGTATTCAGTTTGTTATTCTTTTCTGATATAAGTAGTCTTCTTCTTCTTCGATGGATAAGTAAGCAAAGCAGAGAAGAAAAATAGATATATAGAGAGAGAGAGAGAACTTAGAGAGCAATCATCAATGGATGCTCTGCATTGTATAAACTGATATGTGCTGTGATAGAGAGATAGAAACAGGGGATGTAAAACAGAGGATTTGTATTCATAAGCTGTCATTGATACACAGAAGCTTTGTACTACAATCATATTGAAATAGAGTGATTCAAAGTATTTCCTTTGCTGATTCCTCTGTATCTTGATTCATTTCTTCATCTTCATCTTCATCTTCACAGACCATTCGTCTCTCATCTTTGTTCGCTTTCTCCATTTTATAGCTCAACTTGGAGATGCTACCCGGTGTCATCGTGCATTCTTTTGCTGTTACAGCTTTGTCAAGGGAGACTTGTGTCTTATTACTTCGGTTCAGGCCATGGTCTTGTAAAAAATTATTGGTTGGACAACAGTTTGCAATAAAAAAGAGAGGAGAGAATCATAGAGAATGCCACTCAAACTAATATATCTACACTCCTGTCTTATGTTTTTAGGTTTTGTCCATTGTGTATTTGATGCATTGTCTGGAACCACCTTCAGCATATGAATATGCTGTTTGGTCATTTGGGGCATTGATTTTACAAATTATGATGTCTACTGTTCATCTCCACCCGTATTGAGTACCGACATATGGGCCAAATATATATACAAGTAGCAAGAAATTCAGGAATCCGAAAGATCACCAAACAATAATTCAATTTGCAGAAAGATGGGTTTATTTCATTTGCTGATTAGTTTATTTCAATTGCTGGTGCGGTACAAGCTATCAAACAAAATTCTTCGTTTTCGGCTTGGTGAAAGAAAGAGGGAGAACACACTAGAACAGCTATGGGAAGGCAAGAGTAAATGCACAATAAATAAGCCTGCTCTTGCTCTCCCTTCATTTGCCAAGCAGACGACGAGTACGTTGGTTGGCCCCTTTCACTCGAGAGTTCAGCTCATCCACATCATCACCTAGATGGTCGAGAGCTTTGTTTTGCCTGTACGCACCACATTAGCTCTATAAGTAAAGACCTATGCCTTTATAAGAGAATGTGACAAGGGCAAAGAAGCAAAACTTCACCAAACCAGAAAATTATCTTGATCAAACTTCAATCTCAAAGCTAGAAGTGTATCAGTTCAGGCACATTTAAATAGGTCAAGTAGGAAAGCATATGAATATAAGTTAGGACATATTCAGACCTGTCAAGTTCGCCTCCCATATCAACAGCCATATTCTTCAGGTCACCTAAGACATTGCTAAGATCTGATAACGCATCATCTTGCTTTGCCTTCTCAACCTGCCGTCCGAAAAGTCCTTGTGAACAGATGCTCAAAGACTGCTATTTGAGGGAAACAAACTCGTTGAACCACAAACCTCGACTTTCTGCAATGCATTTGTTGGTTCAGGCGGAGGAGTACGAGTAGTCCCTTTTCCTTTTGGCACAGGAGCCAACCCCAACTTCTCCCTCTGTTTTTTGTCACTTTTTTAGATGAATTGTCTGTCGTGCCAGGAGGAAATAGCCGATGAGTTGATGTAATCGTCGTGGAAAGTACAAATACTCAAGTTTCATCAGAAAAGCTGTGCGTACATTTAAATAAAGAAACCACGACAAAGCAATTGGGTAAGAAACCTGTTGTAACTACGGGCCCTGAAATTTCTCGGGTCTTCTTCGGTTTCCAAGTCTTAGAGAACATTCCTCCAAGGTTTCCTAAGAGCTTTTCCCCCTGGTATTCACCAAAACAATGTATGGGTAATAATTAATAATGAAAATAGAAGTCGCTCAAGAAACAATATCGAGGTGTCATCTGGATGAAAAACAGAATGTTATATAAAGAAACTGATAAAGTACCAGACAGCAGAAAACTGTGGCCATATTTTTCTAGATCATATTCTTAGCGTGCCAAGTTCACAATATCTTGCTCAAGTCCTTATCTGTATCGGCAACCATTTCGTGGGTCCTCCTGCTCGCCCTGATTATGCAACATGTCAAGGGTCCTCGTGGCATCCTCTCTTATATCCTCAGCAATCTTAAGGCAGTTGTTGACAGTACTTGTAGTCTCCTCCGCCTTGTACACGGCATAGTTCTCCAATTCTTGAACGCTCTGATTCTCTAGCCCTCCTGATTCATGAAAGTCGTTCCTGTATTCATCCCGTGCTGTTGATGAACCTGAAAGTCGCTCCTCTTCGTCCCTTATCATCATCGAAAGGAATTCCACCGAGATTTGGCACAATGAGCACGGGCTCTGAGTTTGCTCGCCTTGAAGGTTTAATGGTAGATTTCGTGTCAGATTCAGTATCGGAATCAAAAGGATTTTTTCCTGAAGATGGAAGGTCCACAGAGTTTTGCTTGGAAACCTTATTCACTGGTGATTTAAAAATCCAAACATTTTCAAAGATCAGAAGAAGTTGCTTTTTTCAATACGGTGACGTAATGGTAAAAATTCCAAGAACCTGATGAAGCAAAACAACAAGAGTTACTCACGAAGCTAATTCCAAGATCCAAGCACATCTTCATGACAAGGGATACACGAATGTAGTTTAAAAAGACGGTTCATGTCAACCCTGTTTGCAAAAGTGAAAATGTCCGAGCCCTTGAACTCAATGAATGTGGGTTGCTTCAGCAAAACATTTCATCAACTAGACAGAAAGACCAACAAAAGAAAAAGCTCAAGGATGCCCCAATTGGATCCCCTCTGAAAATGACGCACTAATGCAGACAAAAACTATGGAATGAAGCGAGGATGATATATTATGTGAGCCAAGATCATCATGGCCAGTAATTAACCGCTAATGCTCCTTTTGAAGAATAGCTACTAAAGCATCATTATGTTAAAATGGAAGGGAAGCTATGAATCATCTCATAGACCAAGGAATTGCAGAAGCTTAACTTCACATTCTCCATTCCCTCAAAAAAAAAAAAAAAAAAAAAACACTCTGCGGGATAATCCTTCTCTCTCTCTCTTTCTCTCCCCGACCTAGCAGCAAGGAGAAAAGAACGGACGGCTTCGGGGAGCAAAAACCAATCCCACAAATGCAAAGTTCGCCCACACACAACGACACAAATCCACCAATGCAGAGAGGGAAAACGAACATCAAACTGTTTCACTAAAGGAAGGATTGAAGATACAAACACACACGGCAAGAACAAGAATCAAGAATCATCAGGAGATCAAGAAACAAGCAACTAGGACATTGTTGGCCCTTCGATTACTTGCACGATCAAGGATTTTTTCTCTCCATCTTGATCCTTTCAATTTACAACTTGCGGCTCGTGAAAGAGAATGCATTAATATCTTCTCCGACCTCTGTCTTCAAGAAGAAAGTTTCTACAAACAGAAATCTCGAGTGAAGTGGTTTGAAGAGGGTGACCTTAACACCAAATTCTTCCACCATTTGGTAAATAGGAAGCATTTTCTCAATATAATTCTTTCTCTTACAGATAATGCAGGGAACTTGGTTCAAGACCCTCCACAAATCCAGCAACTACTCAGTTTCTCATTTCTGGGATCTTTTGGCCTATTCGCCTCTCTCCACCGTGCCTTCAATACAAGATGTCCGTTCGGTAATTCCTCGAGAGCTGGACGATAACCACATCCTCCACCTCTCAAGACCTGTATTGGATACTGAAATACGGGAATCCCTATTTTCCCTAGCTGCTGGAAAGGCATTGGGCCCTGATGGTTTTGGTGTGGAATTTTACAAACACAGCTGGGATATTGTTGGCCCTTCGGTTATTTGCGCGATCAAGGATTTTTTCTCTACCAGTAAGCTTCTGAAGGGATCTAACAACATTATCCTTACTCTTATATCCAAATGCCCCAATGCTACTACGGTAAATGATTTCAGACCGATTGCTTGTTGCAACACGGTGTATAAATGCATAACTATGATTATTGCAAACCGTATGGCGGTTGTTATGCCTTCCATTATTAGCCATGCTCAAAATGCATTTGTCAAAAGAAGATAGATTAGCGACAACATCCTTCTAGCTCAGGAGCCATTTGCGGGGTTTCACATCAAGCCATATAAGCCTAAATGCGCCATCAAAGTTCATTTCCGAAATGCCTACGACACACTAAATTGGGATTTTCTGGAGGTAATGCTTCAAGCTTTCTGGTTTCCCCTCCATTTCATTCATCTCATTATGACATGTGTTCGATCACCACACTTCTCTATTTCCCTGAATGGTGAATTGCATGGATTTTTTCCTAGTGGCAAAGGTATTAGACAAGGTGATCCAATGTCGCCTTACCTTTTACGTTTGTCATGGAAGTTTTCACTGACATATTGAATATGCAAACTAATCACCTGTTGTTCCAATTTTTCTGGAGATGTAAATCGACTAGACTCTCTCATTTATTTTTTGCCAACAATGTGTTGCTTTTTGTTGGGGCCTCTATGCCAACTCTATCTCTTCTTAAAGCAGGATTGGATAAATTTTCTCAATGGTTAAGGCTTCAACCGAACATCCACAAAAGTGAGATCTACTTTTAGGGGTCTCCCTTGAATCCCGTGACGCCTTCATCACACTTTTTGGATTTCAGGAAGGATCCCTACCATTCTGATATCTTGGAATTCCAGTCATCTCCTCCAGGCTTCGCAAAGTTGATTGTATCACATTAGTTAACATCATCACTTCAAGAGTGCAAACTTGGACACAACACTTCCTCTCTTTTGCAGGCCGGTTGCAACTCATTAGGTCAGTGCTCCACTCTGTTCAAGTTTATTGGGCAAATGTGTTCATTTTACCGAGATCGGTGTTGTATGACATTGAGCGAATCTTGAGACAATTCCTTTGGAAGGTCCTAACCTCAGAATGGGTGGTGCTAAGGTTGCTTGGTCTGATGCTTGCCTTCCTAAGTCTGAAGGTGGCTTGGGAATCCACAGACTTCGAGAAAGTAACACGGCTGCCATGTTAAAGCACATATGGTTGTTATTCACAGACAGGGAATCTCTTTGGTGCAGATGGATTCACTCAGTCTTTTTGAAGAATGTAAACTTCTAGTTTACCTCAAAACCTACCTGTTGCTCCTGGTCTTGGAAGAGAATCCTAGACCTCCGTGGCGACTTCCGCAAATCCTTTTCCTGGCATGTGGGGAATGACTGCTCCATCTCTTTCTGGTTTGACAACTCCTAAAGGGCCGCTTAACTTATTGTTTACCAATGCAGATATTTATCGCTCTCGGCTTCCTAAAGGAGCATCTGTTGCCGATTTTTTGAATTTTTTGGATCCCACTTCGGGCGTGTTGGAAGTGATCAACTCCTGGGATGACCCCCTTCCTGAACTTAATGATGAACCTGATTAATTCCACTGGTTGGGCAGCCCTTTTGGCAACTTTACTGCTGCTTCAGCTTGGGATAACATACGCCCAAGAAGCCTTTCGAATCAGTGGGCTCCTTTCATCTGGAACTCCTCGTTAGCTCCTCGATTTCAATTTTTGATTCGGCTAATTACGAAGAACAGATTACCAACTCAGGTTCTTCTTCTCACCTATGGTCGTATCCTAGCTACGAATTGTGGCTTCTGCTCTTATAGGCCCGACTCGGTCGACCACTTATTTTTTGGGTGTTGTATACCTTCTGCCTTAGCGATTTTCTAGGCTGCTAGATTCAATTTTGCTTGGCGGAACAATTCTTGGTTGGATAATTTGCTCTGGGCGATCAAATACTTATATAGGCTTCTTTTCGCTCTTCTCTTGCTCGGTTTGGGTTTGCTACTATGTGCAATATCATTTGGAAGGAGCGGAATAACATCATTTTCCGGGGTAGACCTCCCTCCCTCTCGGCCATGAAAATGCATCTTGAAAGAGTCATTAAGGACAAAGCATTGTCCTTCCATCACGTCCCTCCCACCTCTACAAATAGAAGACTGCTGCAAAGTTGGTCGCTCAATCCCTCTATCTTGGCAGATTAGCATACCCCAATGGCGGCCCGACTTCTTGAGTAGGGGGTTCCTTAACTATCTCTTGTTTGGAGGTTTTTCATAACTACAGGCTGCTGATGCGGAAGCTCGGATTGATGTTCTTCGCTCCTTTCGTTGGCGTCGGCAGCATCCTTTCTACCCGTCTTTGAGTGGGTTTCCGGTTTCTTTTGTTTTTGTAGCCTCTCTGTTCTCTGTATCGGAGTAGGCTAGCTGGTGCTCTTGCCTTCTTTTCTTTTGCTGTTGCCTGTTTCTACTTTCTTTTACCTCGGCCCCTTTCCACTCACTCTGACTCCCGTCTCTATGAGTGCAAGTTTCTGGGACCGAGCTCTTATTGTATAGCTATTTATAGCTTTCTGGTTAAACATCAATATATTCATACCTTTTATCAAAAAAAGAAAAAGAAAAAGGAAACAAGCAACTGGGTACCTGGAATTCGGAGAGAGTCTCAGGTGAAAAGAACTCGAAGATGGTCAAAACAAGTCCCCCACAGACGCAGACCCCCAAAGTAGAAGAAAGAAGAAGAAAAACCGCTCCTTGTTTAGAACTCTGCAAATGAAACTCAGAAAGAGAGAATGCTCGTGAAAAATGACGAGCAGCTGCCGAAGGTCGACTCGATAACCTGCACATATGAAAGCCCACATTTCACTTGAGGATTGCATATAATCACTAGTCACGCCTCAACAATGATATTACTGAAAACCCACTTCAAGAAATGAGGTGGGATGGCCGGATTAATCTTGAAATTTGAATTGACGAATCGGATCCATGGTTTGGATTGATGATTCCCACGGGTGTTCTTGGAAGGCTTATTCAGTGGAGAAAAATAAAATTGTAGTTTTTATAATTGGATAATTGATGAAAACTCAAAGTAATTCGCGGGAAAGATTGCATTGAAATTTCGTATAAAGACTTATTATTTCTTTGACAAAATTGAGATGGTTATAACTAAATTGGTAGTTTTTCCTATTTCTAGATATATACTATATAGAATAACCATGTCGATAATGCCTGTTTATTACGAGAAAGTTATGAAATCATAGTAATTCGAATGCACAAATGATAAGCTTCAACATATATTCCCAATCTTGGACTCACAAATTACTGGTGTTGAGTTCGTTAAGCTCTTTATTTCCACAACATTTTAGAAGGGCATCACAAATGTATGGGGAAAACTTGGATCGAAATGAATTTGCTTCATAGAGAATGAATAATCTAAAAAATATTTCCTAAAATTAATTGTTTCTATTGTTTAAAATAATTGGTTAATTAAAAATATTTTCATTATCAACAATAATTTATATCTAAATATTTCCGTAAATAAAGAAAATATTTTTGCTCATTCAATTTTTAAGCTGTATAAGTATCATTTTTAGAAAATTATCTTCTAAATTATTCATTTTTTGAAGAAAAAAATGAAATTGAAAATTTAGATGGCCTAGGAACATGCGTGTGTGATACACCTCGGCTAAGCTCTCGGGATTTAATCTCAAATTGTGAAATCAAGATGTCAAAACAGTAGCCCCACTTCAAAATATAATCTATCTTAAAACTTATCATGAAAGTATAATTAAGTCCTACAATTTTTGAAAAGAAAAGAACAATCAAGTTCTTAAATTTGTCATTAAAATTTCAATTGAGTAGTAAAACTTTTAAAATGTCCAATAAAGTTCGAAAATCTACATATATATGATATATCTATGATCCATAGATATAAAAAATCTCCAACATAATTGCATCCATTTGAGCATACTCGACATGAGATGGAGAGTAAAGGTGATGAAGATCAACTTTTTCTTACGGCGAATGCTAAGTATCGTAAGCATGATTAATTAGAATATGTCCGAAGCATATTCCCGATTTTGACGTTTGTCTTTCATCAATCTATCCGAAATATAATCCCGAAAGTCCCACCACAATATCCCTTCCACGCCAAACGAAACCCGCGATCGCCGCCAGTTCGCCCGATAAAACCACCACCGGTCTCAACCACCTCCGCCTCCACCGCCACCGGCACCGCCACCGCCACCATCGCCACCATGATCCCTCTTCTCGTCATCTCCCTCCTCTCCCTCCTCGACCCATCAACCGAATCCGCACCCTCCCTGTCCATCTCCCCCAAGATCCTCTCCAAATCCGGCGACCCGATCCGGATCCGATGGTCCGGCGTCGACTCCCCCTCCAGCCTCGACTGGCTCGGCGTCTACTCCCCTCCCGACTCCCCGCACGACCTCTTCATCGGCTACGTCTTCCTCTCCTCCGACCCGGCCCACCTCTCCTCCGGGTCGGGCTCCGTCTCCCTCCCCTTGCCCAACCTCCGCTCCAACTACTCCTTCCGAATCTTCCGGTGGTCCGAGACCGAGGTCGACCGCACCCGGCTCGACCACGACCACAACCCCCTGCCGGGCGCGAAGCACTTCCTCGGCGCCTCCGAGGAGGCCGGGTTCGAGCCGGGCCGCGGACCGGAGCAGGTCCACCTGTCGTACACGGATCGGGAGGATGAGATGCGGGTCATGTTCGTGGCTGAGGACGGCGGCCGGAGGTACGTCAGGTACGGGAAGAGAGAGGGAAGATGGGCGAGTTGGCGACGGCGCGTGCGGGGAGGTACGAGAGGGACGACATGTGCGACGCGCCGGCGAACGATAGCGTCGGGTGGAGGGATCCTGGGTGGACTCATGATGCGGTCATGAGGAATTTGAAGGGTGGAGTGAGGTATTATTATCAGGTGAGCTGGTGTTTGAATTGTGCTTTATGAGGTTTATGATCAGTTTTTTTTTTTTTTTTTTTAGTCAAGGGTTTGTGATCAGTTTTTGTTATTTGATTATGTATAAAATGGAAGTCTTGCTAGGTTTGATTGCTTTGGTTGTTCTTTTTAGATTAAGGTTCATGTTGGGTCAGCACTTTCATTTCTTTTTGATGGCTAAGAGAAAATGGTATGGTTGTGAGTTTGCTGTTGTCCTGGTGGTTTGGATACATGTCGATGCTGGTTTAGTTGCTAGTTGCTGCTGCCTCACCACCCTTCAAAAGGTGCGTTGAATTCCATCATATTTTTGCATGTGGAAACCATGCACGGATTGGGCTTTCACTTGGTCTTGTCCATGAACGGTATGGTTCGCGCAGAATTCCCAGTGTGAATGCATGACTGTTTGGTCTCTCAGGCAATAAATACATGTGATAGAATCATAGAATCTGTCATGATGTTAATGGGGCTTGTCTGCTTTCTCAGTAGAATTTGGTGTTCTGTGTGATTAGTCTTTTCAGTTGTAGAAGTATCACAACTGATATAAGCATGCTCGAAATTCGATTGGGACTAGTACCTCTTGGTGATTGGAATTTCCATACTCTCGCAACAGGTTGGGAGCGACTCTGGTGGTTGGAGTGAAACGTACAGCTTTATGCCTAGGGCTAAAGACTCGGATGAGACGATAGCATTTTTATTTGGAGATATGGGAACTGCAACACCATACACGACATTCTACCGCACACAAGATGAGAGCATAACGACCATAAAGTGGATCCTCCGTGACATTGAAGCTCTAGGGAACAGGCCAAGTTTTGTGTCTCACATTGGAGATATCAGCTATGCAAGAGGTTACTCTTGGTTGTGGGACCATTTCTTCACTCAGATCGAGCCCGTCGCTGCCCAAGTTCCATACCATGTGTGTATTGGCAATCATGAGTATGATTGGCCATCGCAACCTTGGAAGCCCCAGTGGGCCCGAACGATATATGGAACAGACGGGGGAGGTGAATGTGGAGTACCTTACAGCCTTAGGTTCAACATGCCTGGCAATTCCTCGGAACCCACTGGAATGAAGGCCCCGGCCACCCGGAACCTGTACTACTCATTTGATATGGGAGTGGTCCACTTTCTTTACATGTCTACTGAGACTAATTTTCTTCCTGGAAGCAAGCAGTATGATTTCATAAAGGCTGATTTGGAATCGGTGGATCGGAAGAAGACTCCTTTTGTGATAGTTCAAGGGCATAGACCAATGTACACGACAAGCTATGAATCTAATGATAGACCCATTAGGGAGAAAATGATGGAGCACTTAGAACCTTTGCTCGTGAAGAATAAAGTGACCCTTGTGTTGTGGGGCCACGTACATAGATATGAAAGGTTTTGTCCAATTAATAACTTCACCTGTGGAAGTACAGATCCAGCCAAGGATAATTGGGAGGCACTGCCAATTCACATTGTGATTGGAATGGCAGGCCAAGATTGGCAACCCATCTGGCAGCCCAGACCAGATCATCTGACTGATCCTATTTACCCACAACCTCAAAGGTCATTGTACCGAGGGGGTGAGTTCGGGTACACTAGGTTGGTAGCTACTAGGGAGAAGCTTGTGCTTTCTTATGTCGGAAATCATGATGGCGAGGTGCATGACACAGTGGAAATTCTGGCATCTGGAGAGGTTCTTAACAGTGGTACTAGTGGTGCTGAACCTAACATAGAGGCACCTGAGTCCTTTTTCTCGTGGTTTGTTAAAGGTGCGAGCGTGTTGATGCTTGGAGCATTCGTGGGGTATATTCTTGGTTATATTTCACATGCCAGGAGAGAAGCTGCGTCCCAAAGGAGCTGGACCCCTGTGAAGAGCGATGATGTATGAAGACCATAAATAGTTATGCTGGGCAATGGAAGAGGGAGCTGGACTCTTGTGAAGAGCGATGATGTATGAAGACTGTAAAATGTTATGCTGGTCAATGGAAGAGGCAGATGGACTCTTGTGAAGAGCGATGATGTATGAAGAATGTAAAATGTTATGCTGGTCAATGGAAGAGGCAGATGGTGCTTTCTTCTTTAATATCTCAGTATATTGTACTTGCAAGCAGTCAGGTGTTTGTATGTGTATGGTGGAAGGTGGGATGCTTCCTTGGAAGGAAGTTTCGTAAGATATGACTTCTCTCTTCTCTGTAAATACACCACGTTTAGTATCTTCTACACATCTTCATGTCTTGAAAAGTACTGAACTTCAGAATAAGTCTGTGTTTCAGCATGAACAAGAAACAAGAAATGATGAATGGTGATGCCTTTGTTTTTATTCTTCAAATTAGGGAAGCACTGACTTTGCTAGAATCTCTACTGTAAATTATATGTGAGAAACAAGCACTGAATTCATTCATTCCCTCTGTAGAATGAATAATAGAAGCTTTTGTATAATTCTCGACAATGTACATTAAGCCATAAGATTTGGTAGCTTCTACAGAGGAATGAGACTCAGCAGCCGGCACATGTCTGAACTTTTATTTTCCAACATTATGCACTTCTGACTTCTCATAAAGATAACCAATTGGAAATTATTAAGAATGACACTAAATGTTCTTCATAGCACCTTGCCTGCCATTGTGCCTGTTTATAAGCATATAATCGGCTGCCCTGACTTGATGTCTATGCAAATCTTGGAACTGATGTGACGTGGTAGCGTTCTCAGAGGAAAACCATTCGCCTCTCATCTTTGTTCGCTTTCCCCATTTTATAGTTCAACTTGGAGATGCTACCCGGTGTCATCGTGCATTCTTTTGCTGTTACAGCTCTGTCAAGGGAGACTTGTGTCTTATTACTTCGGTTCATGCCATGGTCTTGTAAAAACTTCTTGGTTGGACAACAATTTGCAATAAAAAAGAGAGGAGAGAATCATAGAGAATGCCACTCAAACTAATATATTTACACTCCTGTCTTATGTTTTTAGGTTTTGTCCATTGTGTATTTGATGCATTGTCTGGAACTACCTTCAGCATATGAATATGCTGTTTGGTCATTTGGGGCATTGATTTTGCAAATTATGATATCAACCGTTCATCTCCACCCATATTTTTTTTGGTCGAATCTCCACCCATATTGAGTACCAACATAAGGGCCAAATATATATATACAAGTAGCAAGAAATCCGAAAGATCACCAAACAATAATTCAATTTGCAGAAAGATGATTTTATTTCATTTGCTGATTCGTTTATTTCAATTGCTGATGCGGTACAAGCTATCAAACAAAATTCTTCGTTTTCGGCTTGGTGAAAGAAAGAGGGAGAACACACTAGAACAGCTATGGGAAGGCAAGAGTAAATGCACAATAAATAAGCCTGCTCTTGCTCTCCCTTCATTTGCCAAGCAGACGACGAGTACGTTGGTTGGCCCCTTTCACTCGAGAGTTCATCTCATCCACATCATCACTTAGATGGTCGAGAGCTTTGTTTTGCCTGTATGCACCACATTAGCTCTATAAGTAAAGACCTATGCCATTATAAGAGAATGTGACAAGGGCAAAGAAGCAAACTCCACCAAACCAGAAAATTATCTTGATCAAACTTCAATCTCAAAGCTAGAAGTGTATCAGTTCAGGCACATTTAAATAGGTCAAGTAGGAAAGAATATGAATATAAGTTAGGACATATTCAGACCTGTTAAGTTCGCCTCCCATATCAACAGCCATATTCTTCAGGTCACCTAAGACATTGCTAAGATCTGATAACGCATCATCTTGCTTTGCCTTCTCAACCTGCCGTCCGAAAAGTCCTTGTGAACAGATGCTCAAAGACTGCTATTTGAGGAAAACAAACTTGTTGAACCACAAACCTCCACTTTCTGCAATGCATTTGTTGGTTCAGGCGGAGGAGTACGAGTAGTCCCTTTTCCTTTCGGCACAGGAGCCAACCCCAACTTCTCCCTCTGTTTTTTGTCACTTTTTTTAGATGAATTGTCTGTCATGCCAGGAGGAAAGAGCCGATGAGTTGATGTAATCGTCGCGGAAAGAACAAATACTCAAGTTTCAACAGAAAAGCTGTGCGTAATATTCACTTCCTTTTGGCCACATTTAAATAAAGAAACCACGACAAGGTAATTGGGTAAGAAACCTGTTGTAACTACAGGCCCTGAAATTTCTCGGGTCTTCTTCGGTTTCCAAGTCTTAGAGAACATTCCTCCAAGGTTTCCTAAGAGCTTTTCCCCCTGGTATTCACCAAAACAATGTATGGGTAATAATTAATAATGAAAATAGAAGTCGCTCAAGAAACAATATCGAGGTGTCATCTGGATGAAAAACAGAATGTTATATAAAGAAACTGATAAAGTACCAGACAGCAGAAAACTGTGGCCATATTTTTCTAGATCATATTCTTAGCGTGCCAAGTTCACAATATGTGAATATTACCTTGCTCAAGTCCTTATCTGTATCGGCAACCACTTCGTGGGTCCTCCTGATCTGCTCACCCTGATTATGCAACATGTCAAGGGTCCTCGTGGCGTCCTCTCTTATATCCTCAGCAATCTTGAGGCAGTTGTTGACAGAACTTGTAGTCTCCTCCGACTTGTACACGGCATAGTTCTCCAATTCTTGCACGCTCTGATTCTCCAGCCCTCCCGATTCATGAAAGTCGCTCCTATACTTATCCCGTGCTGTTGATGAACCTGAATAAGGGGATGCAGAGGAGGAAGCTCCTCTTCGTCCCTTATCATCGTCGAAAGGACTGCCACCGAGATTTGGCACAATAAGCACGGGCTCTGAGTTTGCTCGCCTTGAAGGTTTAATGGTAGATTTTGTGTCAGATTCAGTATCGGAATCAAAAGGATTTGTTCCTGAAGACGGAGGGTCCACAGAGTTTTGCTTGGAAACCTTATTCACCGGTGATTTAAGAAATCCAAACATTCTCGAAGATCAGAAGAAGGCGCCTTTCTCAATATGGTGACGTAATGGTGAAAATTCCAAGAACCTGATGAAGCAAAACAACAAGAGTTACTTGCGAAGCTAATTCCAAGAATCCAAGCACATCTTTATGATGGGGATACATGAATATAGTTTAAAAAGACGGTTCATGTCAACCTCTTAGCAAAAGTGAAAATGTCCGGGCCCTTGAACTCAATGAATGTGGTCTGCTTCAACAAAATATTTCATCAACTAGACTGAAAAACCAACTAAAGAAAAAGCTCAAAGATGCCCCCAATTGGATCCCCTCTGGAAATGACGCACTAGTGCAGACAAAAACTAGGGAATGAAGCGAGGATAATATATTATATAAGCCACGATCAATAACAAATCATCGTGGCCAGTAAGTAACTGCTAATGCTCCTTTCGAAGAAGAGCTACTAAAACATCATTACGTTAATATGGAAGGGAAGCTATGAATCATTTCATAGACCAAGGAATTGCAGAAGCTTAACTTCACATTCTCCATTCCCTAAATAAAAACACCATGCGGGATAATCCATTCACTCTCTCTCTCTCTCTCTCTCTCTCTCTCTCTCCCCCTCCCACCCCCCTCCCCTCCCTCCCTCCCTCTCCCCGACCTAGCAGCAAGAAGAAAAGAACGGACGGCTTCGTGGAGCAAAAACCAATCCCACAAATGCAAAGTTTGCCCACACACAATGACACAAATCCACCAATGCAGAGAGGGAAAACGAACATCAAACCGTTTCACTAAAGGAAGGATCGAAGATACAAACACACACGGCAAGAACAAGAATCAAGAATCATCAGGAAATCAAGAAACAAGCAACTGGGTACCTGGAATTCGGAGAGAGTCTCGGGTGAAAAGAACTCGAAGACGGTCAAAACAAGTCCCCCACAGACGCAGACCCCCAAAGTAGAAGAAAGAAGAAGAAAAACCGCTCCTTTTTTAGGAATTCTGCAAATGAAACTCAGAAAGAGAGAATGCTCGTGAAAAGCGACGAAGACCCGTCTCTCTCTCTCCCTCTCTCCCCCCACCTTCTCCCTAGCAACAAGAAGAAAAGAACGGACGGCTTCGAGGAGCAAAACCGATCCACAAATGCAAAGTTCGCCTACACACAATGACACAAATCCCACCAATGCAGAGAGGGAAAAAAGAACATCAAGCCGTTTCACTAAAGGAAGAATTGAAGATACAAAACACGCGCGACCAGAACAAGAATCATCAGGAGAGCAAGAAATAAGCAACTGGGTACCTGGAATTCGGAGAAAGGCCTGAGTTGAAGAAGTCGAAGACGGTCAAAACAAGTCCCACACGCACGGGAGACCCTCAAATTTAGAAGAAAGAAGAAGAAAAACCGCTCCTTTTTTTAGGAGTTCTGCAAATGAAACTCAGAAGGAAAGAATGCTTGCTCGTGAAAGATGACGAGGACCCCCTATCTCTCTCTCTCTCTAAACGGATCGAACAGATGGAAGGCACCGAGCGATGGCAGAAGGAATTGCGCAGGAGAGGCTATTTTTGTGTCGACCGTTGGTTTTCGGCTCCATTTTAAACTGTGTCTTTTCTTATAATTTTTTTAATCTTAAATGCTTTTGGGTTAATATGTGCATTTGTAATCTTTTTTTGTTCTTTTCTTCTTCCTTTTTTCTTCTGGGCTAAGCATTATTCTCAGAAAAATGTTGTAACCTTCTGGTAATGGAGGTTGTCCTTAATTATTTATGGTGGTGACTTTTTCATTTTGGCTGTTGAAATTTTCTTGTCAATAAGTTTAGTTGGATCGATTTTCTATAAAATCACGTCGTGTTAATTTATGACATAAGTACATGGTTTTTGCAAGAACATGATAAGCCGAAAGAAGAAAGAAAAGGAGGTAGTGAAAAAGGCAGTCACTTCCACTCCTCTGTATTTCTCTATGGCTTTTCCAAAAATGGGATGTGGCTTTCCCGCAAATAAAAGCCAAAAAACAGAAATAGAGAAAAGAACTTTTTCAGAAGATTTTGCTAGGACGTTGGTCCCCCACTACAAGTCTCCCAAGTTGCAAGCCCAATTGGGAGGTTTTCTTTTCCTTTTTATCATCATCCTGGATTTTAGCTCAGAGTATATTTTCTGCAAGCCCAATAATTGTCCATATGAAAGCAGCAGAGAGACAATGCTTTTATGATGTCATTAGTACATTCCCTCTTTCTATATGTTTAAATAGGGTTTTCAATGTGAAAAGAATAGGTTGTATTACTAGCTGTAAATGATGAATACTCATTTATTTTCTCAGTTATTTTAAATACTCAATCTTTTCTTTTATTACGCACCCTTTTCA
This sequence comes from Eucalyptus grandis, assembly GCF_016545825.1. Taxonomy (NCBI): domain Eukaryota; kingdom Viridiplantae; phylum Streptophyta; class Magnoliopsida; order Myrtales; family Myrtaceae; genus Eucalyptus; species Eucalyptus grandis. The sequence continues at coordinate 50,219,293 of NC_052613.1, read as the reverse complement.
CTTTTCCTCAATAAAAACATTTTGGCTCCGTCTACCCAAAAAATAAAACTTGCAAAGCCGACATAAATTTTGTGGATACTTCTTAGATATATTAAACAAGAAATAATACGCTTTTCAAAGCATTGATTACACATAAAAGAATACAAAAAATGCAGTGGAAATTGTAAAGTTTCCTTAATTAGTTACTTAATGAGTGTCTCTAGAGTACTCATTGGTAAAATCTATATATTTAAAGTTAAGGAATGCATGAAAAAGAAGATGACACTCGCATGAAGTCAATCAATATGCTTAGATTCGTCTTGCTCTCATCGCTCCAATGCTTTGCTTAATTCATTTTTTTTTCCAATTGACCAATCCATGTTGAAAGCTCAGATGACTGAACAGTTCATTGAAGTTGCGGTGGGGGTACGTGACATGTGTAAACGCAAATATCTTGGCTGACAAAATATCTGACGGTTCCCCAAAGTTCATGCCGCACATTATCGCTCCATGAAGATCGAAGAAGTCTCGGCGTTGAGAAACGACGATTCGGTCTGTTCTTTTCTCGTTTTCAATGTCATCCTCTCTTTGGTTTTTCTATTTTGACTCGTTTTAAACGTGGACTGGTTGAAACGGCGAAGACGCAGACGGGCAAGTTGCCTACAAAGCAACGAGATAACTCCACCTTGACAGAGAATTTGCACCTCTCTCTCTCTCTCCCCCTCTCTTACTCTGTCCCGGTTTTTCGCTCATCGTTCAGTTGGTCACTACCCATTTGTGTGCTCTCACGCGGTAGGGGAGCGCGTTGCGCGGAAGGGGCAATGGCTGCTTCTCCGTTCTCAGCAAATTGCACCTTGCCCAAGTCGATTGCTCATTCCAAATCCGTGCACAGCTCTAAAGGATGTGACTTCGGAGCCCGAGTGACAAAGTTGTTCTTTTTGCAACACCCACGTTTGGTTTGTTCTCGAAGGAACTTCTATGTCAGAAACGTGGCTAGTGACCAAAAGCAGGAGCTGAAGGAACCCCTCGCTGATGAAGGTTGAGTAACTCCTTTTCTTCTTCTTCTTTTTTATGCTGTGTAGTTGATGCTGCATTTGTTGCAATGAAAACTATCAACATGTAGCCTTTAGTCAGTGATTACGTGTGCACACAACTGCTTAGAATTTTGTTTTAGGTTAGTTATTCTCTGCTCATTTCCTCGTGTACTTCTGGGTCTTCATTGAATTGAGTAGAATTTTGATGGTTTAGATTCCAATTTGCACTCAAAGAGTTGCTTAAATGTGCTGACACATTCTGTTTAACTGAAGTTGCCTATCTACTAAGATCTATAAATCGAAGTTTCTTGTTAGGTCCGGTGCATAGGCAATGTGATTCACCACACAGTGAAAAACAAATAGACATCAGCAGTGCGAAAAATGACAACTTCGACTTGACCATCCATCACTGCACGAAAGGCTCTCTCTTTTGATGACTAAGAAGAAAAAGGTCTTTTCTTGTTGGTTAGATGGGTCGACCCCTTTTCCTCTAGAGGGAACTTTAGATATATTATGAACACTTTGTCAATTTTGTTGCCTTTGGTTTCACTTCTTTTTGGACGAGTGACTCAAATCTTACTTGACTGGCTGTGTTTTAGGTTGTCCTTTGGCTTTGTTTTCCAAGAGAAGTCCTTTTCATTCCTGTGCTGGCAATTTTGTCCAATCTAGTTCTAAAACTTGTCTTTTGCTTTGTAGTTCCAGGCACACTGGATACTTCTGTTCCAGATTCAGCATCCATTGCCTCAAGCATCAAGTACCATGCGGAGTTCACCCCCTCTTTCTCTCCAGAGAAGTTTGAGTTGCCAAAGGCATATTTTGCCACTGCAAAAAGTGTTCGAGATACCCTTATAATAAACTGGAATGCTACTTATGATTATTACGAAAAGCTGAATGTAAAGCAGGCATATTATCTGTCTATGGAGTATCTACAGGTTTGTGGTGAAATATGTGCTATATTTTCGTTCATACAAGCTTTGGGTTTTGCATGTTATTTGTTCATGGATTTGAAGGAAAATATAAATTATCCAGGGCAGAGCACTGCTAAACGCAATTGGTAACTTAGAGCTTTCCGGAGCTTATGCAGAGGCTTTGAGAAAGTTGGGGCATAATTTAGAGGATGTGGCTAGCCAGGTAAGGCCATTGAACGACCTCAACTAGCCCATGCTGGGGTTTGGTCTTTCAAGTACCGTTGGCAACTTCTGGTATCAAGTTTCAGTTAGGTTTCTTTTTCATCCAAATAGTCTCAGTTGGCTCATCACATCTAATTCCACTGTCAAATGCCATGGGGCATCCTCTATATGTTGCAATGTTGGTCTGTATAGCTAAAACTGACATCCATTAACTACACTTGTTTATGTCTATACCCAAAGTATGCCACATTAATAGTGTTCCCATCTTTGGTCCCTCATCAAAATGTGGAGATGCTACAGATTGAATAATGTGCCTAAACTTTGAGATTTTATTGCCAGTTTGATGTAGCCTCTCACGGTTGTTGAATTAATTTACTCTGCCTCACCTATAATCTCTTGTTAAAAAGCTTTACATTTGGTCAGTCTATCTGTAATACCAGCATTGTGTCCATTTTGTGTACCGTACTTCAGGGATCTGGATGATGGAGACAATCTGATTACTCATGTATTGCAATTGCTATTCCAAAAGAACTGTCATTTTGCCTGTTGAGTTTTGTCTCTAGCTAAAATCCTCAAGATGATGATACCCAGGAACGAGATGCTGCACTTGGAAATGGGGGACTAGGGAGGCTCGCTTCCTGCTTTCTTGACTCTCTAGCCACACTCAACTATCCTGCATGGGGATATGGGCTTAGATACAAGTATGGCTTGTTCAAGCAGAATATTACAAAAGATGGCCAGGAGGAGGTTGCAGAAAATTGGCTTGAGGTAGAAAAACTTTTTCTTTCCACAAGCTAAAGCGAAATTTCTTTGAATGAAGACATTGCTCAAAGTATCACTTTGACAGTGGCTTGAATTTGCTTTTTGTTGACTATTAACTGTTCCTAGCAGATGGGAAATCCTTGGGAAATTGTGAGAAATGATGTTTCTTATCCAGTGAAGTTCTATGGTGAAGTCATTTCTGGACCTGATGGGAGCAAAGAATGGGTTGGGGGAGAAAACATAGTGGCTCTTGCCTATGATGTTCCCGTTCCGGGATACAAAACTAAGACCACCATCAATCTTCGACTTTGGTCCACAAAGGTTGCTTCCGAAGAGTTTGACCTGTGTGCTTTTAATGCTGGAGATCATGCCAAAGCATATGCGGCCCTCAAGAACGCTGAAAAGGTGCAAAGGATATTTTGGAGAGCTTATACCTCCTTTAGAACTTTATATGTAGAACTTGCACAAGGACAAGGTGTCTAAAAAGAAATTGTATTCATAAAATAGACAATGTTTAGAGGAGTGTCTTTCTTGTGGATTCTGCCGTCACCTCACTGCATAAGTGAGTAAATTATAGGAACTGCTTTTCTGCTTTTTACCAGTCAATTTATTCTTTAGATGTTCCACATGACACAAATATTTATGGTTTAGTTACACATTACAAATATTTCTGTTGTGATCAGATTTGCTACATATTGTACCCTGGGGATGAGTCAATTGAAGGAAAGACTCTTCGATTGAAGCAACAGTACACCCTCTGCTCTGCTTCTCTTCAAGATATCATCACTCGTTTTGAAAGAAGATCAGGGGATGTTGTGGATTGGGGGAAGTTGCCTGAGAAGGTTGCTGTCCAGATGAATGACACTCATCCTACGCTCTGCATCCCTGAACTGATAAGAATATTAATGGATGTGAAGAAGTTGAGCTGGGAAGAAGCTTGGAACATCACTAAAAGGTATTACATGTCACGATGGTGTTGTGATTTTTTGATAGCTATTTATCTGCATGTAAATGCGATCATCGTTTCCTGATCACTTCAGACATTCTGTTTTCACAGCCATCCCATGTTATTTTGTCTCTCTGATTTCTTGTTTTTGACATTTCTTTCAGGACTGTTGCCTATACTAACCACACTGTTCTACCTGAGGCCCTAGAGAAATGGAGCTTGGAGCTTATGCAGGATTTGCTTCCTCGACATGTTGAGATCATCAAAAAGATTGATGAGGAGGTAATTGTAGAAAGTCCATAATAATTGACTACGTGAAAACATCAACCCCCATTCTAAATCCTAACAAACTTTTCTTTGTTGAATGGTTTCTTGCTGGTAATATCAACCCAGTTAGTTCAAACTATAATAGATGAGTATGGCAAGGAGGATCTTGACCTGCTGCAGCAAAAGTTGAAAGAAATGAGGATATTAGCTAATGTCGAATTGCCTGGTACAGTTCTAGAATTACTAGTTAAACCAGAAGAAGATCCTATTGAGGAAGTTGATACTGCCATTGAAGAAAGTAAAGTAGTTGATGAAGTAGACCAACCTGAGGAAGAGGATGATCCAGAGGAGAAGAAGGTGATTCCTGAACCAGATCCAGAATTGCCAAAGATGGTTAGGATGGCCAATCTCTGTGTTGCTGGTGGATTTGCAGTAAATGGTGTCGCTGAGATCCATAGTGAGATCGTAAAGGAGGAAGTTTTTAATGATTTCTTCAAGGTGATACTATCAAGAAATTTTTATAATCCTGTTATATTGTTTCTCAGTGACTATATTGCTTCATTAGCTACTTCCGCTCCATGGTCAAGTAATCTTTCCATTACTGTTTTCTGGCATGACATGGTAACAGTTATGGCCAGAGAAGTTCCAGAATAAGACGAATGGCGTGACACCGAGAAGATGGATACGTTTTTGCAATCCAAATCTTAGTGAAATCATAACCAAGTGGACTGGAACTGATGACTGGACTATTAACACTGAGAAATTAGCTATCCTTAGAAAGGTAAAGGAGTCAGACAGACCTTGTTATCATTTTGATATTTAAAACAGTTCAGTTTATGCTTAAATGGCGACGTTAGGTTTAATGAAAGTAGTTGTGTGATTTCCTTTAGTGATGCTTGGTATATTTGATTGGTCTATTCCACATCCCTTCAATTTTTCAGTCAAATGTGAGACTAGCTAAAAAAAGGTCTATATCGTCTTCCTTAAGCACAGATTTCCTGATTATCTGACTTTTCAAGGATGAGATTTCTTCTTTTTAGGACTACAGTAATGGTTGAGGTCATCATGTATGGTCTGCCATTTGTGTACACATGTAAAATTTCTTCTGGTGATAGACTTTTTGAATCAAATCCTTTTAAGAAGTTTACGAGAATGGTGAAGTTGTGAATTACTATAAAATAACAGGCTAGTCATGCACTTGATCTGAAAGGCTGGTGTGTTTTATCCACAGTTTGCGGATAATGAAGATCTCCAATTGGAATGGAGGGAAGCCAAAAGAAGAAACAAGATAAAGGTCGCAGCATTTCTCAAAGAAAAAACTGGATATGTAATCAGTCCCGATGCCATGTTTGATGTCCAGGTTCATTCTTCCTCTGATTTCTTTCTGCATCTGTAGACAAGCTCTGGGGGATATGCGGCTTTTTCCCTCCCTTCTGCTATTGGTGGACTCTTGCACAGAAAGGCCAACTTATGGCCGTCTCTCGTCCCCCTGCCAGTGGGGATTCTACTCCGGGTGTTGCTTTGCTGCTGCTTTACCTCATGTCGGCCTGTACCTTCCTTAGGTGGCCCTCCACAAAACACCTCTGGAACCAGCATAACTCCTTCAGATTCTTCTCATTGCCTTGGCTACTTGGCATGTGTGACTCTGCTTTCATGATAGAACCAGGGGCCCTTCGTTTAAGTTGTAGTAGTGAGCTAATTTATGGAGCTGCAATTGAGGCAGCAGAATCAACTCACTGACTCACTAATTCCCTTAAGGGGTTTTTTTCCCGTTTCCTGATAATAAGCTGGTTATTGGGGTAAAAACGTTTAACATCCATAAGGTAGTCCAGGGGAGTTTTCTGTATATACTTCCAAACCCAGTATAAGACAAGTAAAGACGTGAAATCTCAGGAATCCTATGTGAAAAGGACTAACAATAGATATGTAACTGATGAAGGGATCACGGTAATCTCTATGCCTGCAATTGATCTGGTCTAGCGACAGTGAACATTTTATAGGTGGTGTTCTAACAGTTTTAGTGGGTAGGCTTAGACTCATATCTCAGGAGACATTAGAGATATACTATATTGCTCTAAACATGCGTGTCCTTATCAAAATATGTTACTTTCAAGGCATGTATGACTACGTCCAAATTTTCAGTCTTCAAAGTTTAATTGAGAGATCTTGATTATGTATGTTCAGGTGAAGCGGATACATGAATACAAGAGGCAATTATTGAACATCCTGGGCATCGTTTATCGCTACAAGAAAATGAAGGAAATGACACCTGAAGAAAGAAAGACAAGGTTTGTTCCTCGGGTCTGCATTTTTGGAGGTAAAGCATTTGCTACATATGTCCAAGCTAAGAGAATTGTGAAGTTCATCACGGATGTGGGGGCAACTGTTAACCATGATCCCGAAATTGGCGATCTCTTGAAGGTGATTTTGTCTATTGGCTACATTTAGTGTCTCATTTGATATTTGCCCAAACTAGTTATAGACTGGTTGGTTTTTCCCATTGGAAGTCAAGTACAATCTTATATTCTGAAATTGATTGTATTCATCTATACAGTGGAATGGCTAGTTATGTTATAGACATCTAAATGCATGTATGACATGTTCATTGCTTCAATCTAGGTTGTCTTTGTCCCAGACTACAATGTCAGTGTGGCGGAAGTGCTTATTCCCGGAAGTGAGTTGTCACAACATATCAGGTATCTTGTTTTAGTACAGTTCTCATAGCCCGAGGAAGAAAGTCATTTCAAATCTCAAAAGTGCCGGTCCATGCGTCTTTAACCTGGACCAGTAGAAAATCCAGTCATTTGTTCTAGATCTCAAAGGATGGTCATCACTTATTACCTTTTCCATACTTATTTCGTATATAAGTTCTATATCATTTCAGATATGTTTTAAGAGAGATGAAAACATGTTTTAGAATATTTATCTAAATAGTATGGTTGACGGCATTTCTCTCTGCTCTATAGTACTGCTGGAATGGAGGCCAGTGGAACCAGCAACATGAAGTTTGCAATGAACGGGTGTGTCCTCATCGGAACCTTGGATGGGGCAAATGTTGAAATAAGAGAGGAGGTTGGAGAAGACAACTTCTTCCTCTTCGGGGCAAGGGCACCTGAAATAGCTGGGCTGAGGAAGGAAAGAGCTGAAGGAAAGGTAATGCCGTGACGGTAGGAAGTTTTTTGCTCAATGATGGGATAAAGAACTATCACTATGAGATGATCCCACCATTACAAAAGATTTTTTTCTGACTGGGTTACTGTCACATAGACGTCGCCTACGCGGATCTAATGATGGTCAGAAAGACATGATCTCACGCTTCAATAATAAGCATCATCAGTGATCAGCTTTTCATTCTCTTTCTTGATGCATATGATCAATCGTGACATTTCCAGTTTGTCCCGGATGCTCGTTTTGAAGAAGTAAAGGCATATGTGCGGAGTGGTGTCTTCGGTCCCTACAACTATGAAGAGTTGATGGGATCATTGGAAGGAAATGAAGGCTACGGACGTGCAGACTATTTCCTCGTGGGCAAGGACTTCCCCAGTTACATGGAATGCCAAGAAAAGGTCGATGAGGCATATAGAGACCAGAAAGTGAGTAACAAAATAACACTTGCTGATAATATTTTCTTTGTTCTGCCCGCTTGCTGAATCTTTGTCTACAAGTGCTTGATCAGAAATCATATGTCAAGATGTCTATCTATACATTGGAATTTAGAAACTGTCCTGCATGATACAGTAGTTTGATTGTGTAATGACGTATCGCTTCATTTTTCCGTGTTATTCCTTAATCTCTTGCTTGTCGATCTATATTAATAAACTTTTGAGCAAGATATTCCAATCATCATCTTTCTTACATGAGATGATGCTTCATTAAGAGCTCTTTTGCTCCCTGTGACTCATCTAATTCTCTGACGTGCTTGAGCAGAGATGGACAAAAATGTCGATCTTGAACACGGCTGGGTCGTACAAGTTCAGCAGTGACCGAACAATCCATGAGTACGCCAGAGACATATGGGGAATCGAGCCGGTCGTACTGCCGTAACTTCACAGTATGTATTTCCTCTGGTGAAGTGCAGAAATTAATTGCCCTGTTGCATCATCCCACTCTTATGGGAGAATAAAGAGGTTGTTGGAACAAAAGAGAAAATGGTTGATATGCAAAGCATATCTCCCCATGTTACTGTAAACTGTAGAATGACATGTACAATGAGGAGTATGTACGATTAAACTTCCATATTGCAGAAGCTGAAAACTACACTGATATCTTCACAATCCTAGAGTCGACCACATTGTCCTCCTAATTTCACATTTAAGTCCGACCTCGTCCCCTTGGACCAGTTTATCCCTACGTAACCCAAAATTAGTCTGTATTCCACAAATGTCTTACCTCGGTGTCGAATGAGCCCTTCTCCAGGGCGTTTTCTGTTAGTGTGAAACATCATGCAATCGAGATCAAAGTAGCATGAATCTACTAACTTTAGACTAGGCTATCGATGTTTTTCTCATCCAAGTCCCTACGTTAAACAGGAATTTATCTTAATTACTACAAAAGTACTGATCATAGTCAAGGGTGTTGCGCAACCTGAGGGGGCTTCGGTTGAGAGGGAAAATGCTGTTTTGGCCTACTTCTTTGCGGTTCTTTTGTGAATTTTCTAACTAATGAATGGAGGAAAAATTTTCTAACTAATGAATAATTTTAAAACCATTGATCACCGACTTAGATATTGGCTATCCTAAATAATTTTTGTATTTTTGTATTTTTATTAATTTGTATTAATTTTTTTTTTTTTTTTCTTTTCCTTTCCTTTCAATAAAAAATTCAAGAAAATTCTTTTTATACCATCACTAGCTGTGCCACTCACGCCAGCTAAGTCACATTGTGACGCACTAGGATTTGAACCTCCCCTTCACGCAACGCCACCCAGGTAGGTGGTGTATTTTTATTAATTTGTATTCTTTTCTTTTCCTTTCCTTTCCTTTCAATAAAAAAAATTCGAGAAAATTCTTTTTATACCATCACTATTTGCAACTAAATTTCTAAATCAATTAGATGATTATATTAGCAAATTGTTAAAAGATTTAGTACTAAATACCAAATTAAAAGATTTATGATTGAATTAGCAGAAGCACAATATGTTTAGGATTTTTTGGTATTCATCCTAATGAGATGTATCTCAGAACCATATGATTATGTATGTGCTCCTCGAATATTTCCATTCGTTTTGGATATTGATTCTGTGTATCTGTAATTTACTATCACTTTTATGAAATTACTAATAGAATAATGAAGTGCACTAAATTCTTGACTTATTTAGAAAATTACCATTGCCCATAAGAAAACTATCTATACGAGATAATTTCGGATCAAGGAGTTATGGTATTTTCAAATTACGTGACCTCTTCTGTCTTTTTTTTTTTACACGAATGTCAAAACATTGTTTAAAGTCGGCGTACTTTTCGAATGTAAAATTCATCTTTATGCGTAGCGTACTAATTCTCTTTACCACCCTTAGATACATAGCATTAGATATTTCAAGAGGACCACATCATCCATCTATCCAATCAATGACGGCACATGAAATGCCATGCATTTCATCATCTTCCTAATTAAAAAAAAAAATATTATCATTCACAATATTTAATATTTCGTATTTCACGACCGATTTGGTGGATGAATGACATGGTCCTTAGGGATGAACATCTTATATCCCTACAGTATTTACAAATACACCCCTGAACTGTAGTGTCGGTTTGCAAAGTCGACCCCATCATCCTCCTAATTTCACAATTGAGTCCTAACCTTACGACGGTAGCCTATCATCCCTCGGATCAGTTTAATCCCTAAGTAACCCGAAATCACAGTGTATTCTGAACTGTCTTACCTCTATGTGAAACGAGCTTTTCTACAGGGCATTTTCCATTGGTGTGAAACATCATGAAAGCGAGATCAAGGTAGCGTAGATCTACCACCTTTAAGAATTAGATGTCCTAGGAGATCGATGTTATTCTCATGGAAGTCCCAAGTTAAAACAGGAATCCATCTTCATTAGTACAAAAGTACTGATAAAGCGATCATATTCAAATGCGTTAAGTATCCTGACATTGGGTGAGAGGGGGCCTTCGATTGAGAGGGAAAGAACTGTTTTGGCCATCTCTTTGCGGTTCTTTTGCGCATTTTCTAACTAATGAATGGAGAAAAAAATTAAGTCCTAAACATATTACGTTTTTGCCAATTCGATCTTAAACCTTTAATTTGATCAATTTTATCCTAAATATTTCGATAATTTGTCAATTTAGTCAATTCGACTAATTTTAAGCGAAATTCGTGGATGTAAATATTAGTTATCCTTCATGGCATGGTTGTAATTGATGTGCATAATTTTTTATTTAATTTTTCTGGATTCTTTTATTAATTTCTTATTCTTTTCCTTTCATTTGAATAAAAAAAAGTTGGGAATTTTTTTTTTAAATTATTTACATTAACACTTGTCGTGTCATGTAAACGGTTGATGTTCATGTCAGCGATTCTAGCTAAAATTGGTCAAATTGAGTATATTAGCAAATTAATAAAGGTTTAGGACTAAATTAACATAAGCACAATAGGTTTAAGATTTTTTTTTTTTTGTAATCATCCTAATAAGATAAATCTCACATTTGGTTGAACCATATGATTATGCATGTGCGCCTCCATTGTTTCTATTCTTTTTTGGAGATTGATTGTGCGGATCTGTAATTTACCATCACTTTTATGAAATTGTGAATTAAATAATGAAGCGCACTAAATTATTAACGTATTTAGAAAAGTTACCATCGCCAATAAAAAAAACTATTTACCACATACAAAGAAATAGATAATTTCAGATCAGGAGTTATAGTACTTTCAAATTACCCAACTTTTTTTTTTTTACACGAATGTCAAAACATTGTTTAAAGTTAGTGTAATTTTTTCCAAGGTAAGAGACATCTTTCCATGCTTGGTGGAATAATTTTTTTTAAACCTCCCTTAGGGACATCATTTTAGATATGTCAAGAGGACCACGTCATCTATCTATCTAATCAATGACGACGCACAAAATGCCATGCATTTCATTATCTTCCAAATAAATAAAAAATATCATCACTTATAAATATGTAAATCTCGAGTTTCGTGATTGATTAGATGAACGAATGACACGGTTCTCAAAGATCAAGTCTTATATCTCGACAGTATTTACAATGCTCGAACAAACGCGAAGTTGATGTTGATCTTTATGCTTAAATCCACGGTGGGAATAAAACCATGTAAATAATTATTAACACATTTTTATGTGGTATATCTAATTCAACGAGTCAAGAAATTTCGCAGCTCTTGGCTTCGGAGGTCACATCTTTGGGTTCTTGAAAATAACTTCATGGCAAAGGTCTTGCTGTCTTATCTAAGTGTCATTTTCTTTCTTCGATACATGCACCGATTTTCTTTTTGGTTGCTTGCAAGTTTTTGCCAGCTCCTTATTGGTCCGATGCTATTGAGTTGGCTCTCGCAAACCACTTTTTAATAAGTGGGTATCGACAAATACAAATACTGCCGAATTAGTGGAAATAGAAAGAGTAATGCCGCGTATATTAAAATTATTTTTATCAAAACAATATATATATAATAGAAGTGAGATCAGACTTTTATTAAATATAAGTGCGTACATTGTAAGTCACTCATCGACTTGTTGAATAACAAAAAAAGAATATGACTTGATTATTTAAATGCGAAGCACGATGCAAATTAATTTTGTTAAATAAGCTAGAATTATGTCTATCGTTACTCAGGAAAGGCTACGGGCCTTTTTGAGTGGTGGGTCATCCTCATTAATTCTTACCTTACGAAGCCTAAACTCTCTGATGAGATTCTACATCTAGAAGTGTTAGGTTAGACAACCTTTTTACTTCGAAGTCTGTCTTCTTCTTCTTTTTAATGGCAATGTGAACATGCTCGAATCTCTTTTCGATCGCCACGTTTCAAAGAGCCACTCCATGGAGAGTATCTTCTGGGTTTATCCTCAAGACAATGCCCATGAATAATAAAAATTGCTGCAATGATTCATGGTGAAGAAAGATTTTGCAAAACCCTAAATGACTCCTCACCTCGCTCGTTGAAGTCTCTTCCACACGATTTAAAAAGAGAATAGCGAGAGAAGAGCTCTAGAAGAAAGAAAATAACCCATCTTTTAGGAATTCGTTTGTTTCGTGAAAAATAAATTAAAAAAAAATCTCTTTTATCTAAAATACTCAAAAACCCTGAACTCATATCTCAAAAATACCTAAACTCTCCATCCATCTTTGCCACCGCCTTCCGATTCATTGGCCACCGTCTTCGCTTTGAAGAGTCGCTCTACGGCTAGCGAGCCAGCATTCGCCGTCGGGCCAATCATCGCTCCTCTCGTCATTCACCGCAGCTCCACTAGAGTCTCTATCCTGTGTTTCTCTCTCATCTCTGCTCCCTCTTGGTCCAGCTTGCATGTGGGATTGCCTGGGCTTGAGGATGACCGTCGCGACCTCGACCAAAGGTTGTCCATGGAGGCCTGGAGGAGGGATGGTGGTCGGCAGCGATTGGGTGAGGTGGACGTCGACGACAGTGATGATGGTTGGTGATCAAGAGCGAAAATGTCAAGTACATGAATCATTAAAGCTAGGGAGTTGAAAAAATGAGGAGAACAATTTTGAATAGTAAAATGACAATCTTGTAAATAAGTTCACGACTTTATTGAGTTAAAATGTTATTTTGAAGAATAGAATTCTATTACACTAAGTGAAAATTTAGGTGTGTTTAGAGTTGATTTCCCGTAATATTCAGAATTTCATCAAATGCATCTTCCAGACTTTACTTTATTTCCCCAAATGAAAACGCGATTGAATAAAAATTTTCGTTTTACAGAATAAGACCCTTGGTAGGAACTCAATGTGATATATATTTTTTCACCCAGGTTTTACGTAATTTCAATTTCAGGGCCCTTTTAGGCGTCAAAAACATCATTTCACTAATGGATACGCCACGTCAGAATAATGTCAGATTGAGTCGGGTACACCACCTGAGTAGATTCTCGGCGGTGGCTTTGAATATAAGTTAAAAAGGTTAAACGAATGAGTTTACGTGAAGTTAGCAAATTTACCCCTGCCGACGGACGGCAGGGAATTCCATGCAGACGAAGGTGGTCCCCACCGAGACTCTCCCACCAGCTGACTGCCGACAGATCTTTACGTGCCGGGCTCGCAAAAGGATAATGACCGTCCGATGGAAAAGCCAGGAGACAAAAGTCTACCGTGGGGAACGGGGAAGTTTCCAAATAATGCACGTGCCCTATTTTGCGGACTGTCTAGTTATCTGCCATGTACCTGCCTTGGATATGGATCATAGAGTTGTTTTTGGGAATTAATTGATGTTAATGTGACATTGGTAACTAAATAATTATTATGTTTTTAATCAAGACAGAAGTAAATATTGGTGATGGAATAAGTTGGCCTCATCTAAATATCCAATAATATTTGTCACGTCATTTTTTTTTACACGGCATATGTTATACCATTTTACCAAACAAAATCTAATTTCATCTTAATTTTTCTAACTGGCATTATTTCTTTTGAGCATTTCTTATTTTAATATCTAGCTGCAATCAATTAACTTGCTTTGTTAAATAATCTTATCCTTTGCAAAATCATCGTTCTTTCACGCTCTTTCAACTTTTTCCACATATGCACACATACATATTGCATTGCTTTTAATTACTAATAAAATCAAATGATATATTCAAACTTTCATATGATTTATTGGATAATCTTCTCATTTGGGGAAGCATGAAAAAGTTCATCTTCCATCAGTAACCATCCAAAGTACTTATAACATCTGTCTGTGGGCCCGAAAGAGGGGCAATGACTAATGAGTTAGCCGCGACCCACGATGGAGTGGGTTAGTGTTGGAGATGATGAGTAAATTTCATATCACGATAATGACCTTTAAATATACTAGTTAAAGGATTATATTTTAAATAAATGAGTCTTTTTTTTTATGAGAGCATTTTATGGAATGCCATGAGAAAATTCCATTGACTAAAATGCTGTTAAATAGTTTTTAATTATGATATAATGGAGTTGAAAAGATTCGGAGATTTGCAGTTGTTAAAAAATCATTGTCAGGTCAACAGAAAAATTGAATGCAAGGGTTACAATCGATCACACGATGTACTGTTTTCCGTGGAGACGAGATTATAAATTTCTGTAATCATGTCTTAGCAAAGCAATGTTGAAAGAGAATGGACCACGTACGAGTGATTATTGCATATGATGTATTGGCACAACAAATAAAGTGCATTCCCACTTCAAAGGACCACATCTATCGATCCTTTACCTAAAGGACACGAGGCAAATTCAATATATAGGGAAAAAAAAGCATATCACAATCACACTATATATTATTATATAAAAGAATAACACTTGATGGATAAATAGGCAAATGAATATATATAATAGACAAAAGGAGAGGTGGGTAATTGTTCTTTTCGAATCCTGAACCAATACAATGGAATTAAATTAAACTTAATTCAAGTTGGATTCCTCACCATGATTAATACAAAATTTTGAGTTTTTTTTTTGCGCCACCCACATGCGATTCACGAGGGGCATGTCTTGCGCCTCGACAATACTAGGAGTCTTGTCGACAGTCCCACTTGTCCAGCTGCCGATGCAGAATCGGGCATCATTGTCCAATCAAATCCAATCTTTGGAAATTCTGTAATTGCAAAAATCGGCAGCCCCACAATTTAGGGCAAACCGAAAAAGAGGGGACGAAACGTCTTTGGGTTTAGTCCCCACGAGGGACCGCGTTCATGAATAGCGACCGTAAAATCGCAACCGGAGCGTAAGATTTGGTAGACTCGCCGCCGCATTCGGTGCCGGACAAGATAGAACGTCCGAGAGAATGATGACGGTATTTTTTAGGCGAGCGTACGAATCGTGGAGAGAATAACAAGCGATTCGAGCTAGAGTAAAGTGTAGGGTTTTCCCTCGACTTCATCTAATTGCCATTTAGACAAATTTGTAATATAAATATCTAATGCGTGCTCGGTTGTCACCAGACATCTTTGGGTTGGCTCCAATCATAAAGTGCCAAAGGAAGATATGTCGACGTGTTCGTTTAGTATCGTAAGTCACATGGTGTTTCTTTTACGATAATGTTCCAATCGAACGTGGCCGAGAATATGATCGCGAGGCGGACTGGAAGGACGCAAACCTTCCACGTCGAAACCGAAATAGGCTGCATTGCATGCGGTGCTTCCGGGGACAGATCTCTTTGCCCCACCTACTTAAAAAGCTCTTGATTAGCCGCGTGCTTTCACGACGACCTTTCCTCTTCAGTTTGCAGGTAATTTTCCATAACCAGATTCGTAACATTAGCCAAGAAAACTCCTTTTTGATAGATAGACCCTATATTATAACATAGAATTAAGGTTAGGGTTCATAGCGATGCTGAATCTTGATCTAAAAGAGCATTGGAACGGTGTCGCATGACGGGTGAAATGTCGCTCGACCTTCGACCCTCGAATCGTAAAATTCCGTTATACCCTTTTTGCTATCTTGAGATTGTATGTTAGTTACGTATCTTGCAAGACCTTTTGGACAAGAGATGCTGTCTTCGATATCAATTTTGAGATCGACAGGAGCGGTTCTAAAAGAAAGGGTACAGGACTTTGTAGATGCTCGTCTTAATTTGCGCTCGTGATTAGGGTTCATCATCTTTCCTACTTCGTAATATGGACACGCGTTGCCAGATGGTGATAATAGCTGAATATTATTCGTGGATTGGGACGTCGACTTCACCATCGAGTGAATTGAATTTCGTGAGATGGTGATATTGCGATTACGCGATATCCCTTTCGAGTGAGATTTCT
The DNA here is from genome assembly GCF_016545825.1 of Eucalyptus grandis. NCBI lineage: Eukaryota > Viridiplantae > Streptophyta > Magnoliopsida > Myrtales > Myrtaceae > Eucalyptus > Eucalyptus grandis. The sequence goes on along the minus strand of NC_052613.1, from coordinate 50,203,261 downwards.
TCGTTTGTTTCCTTTTGCGAGACATTTTTCTTGTTGGTTTCTTTGTATTATTAAAAATAAAGTCTTCATCAATGTCATGTACCGAACATACAATCGGTTCTCATTTCGATTGGGAATTCATCATCTCATCTCATTTTATATCGTATTCATATAGAGTAAATTAATTATTCCAATGAGACGCTTGAGCTCGATTGTATATTATAACATCCATTTTTGTGTAATATTGTCCCGCTTTGGGTCACTCCGCCTGCGCGGACGAACCGCCATCCCAGTCACGATCTTTTCCCTCACGGCTTTAAAACGCGTTATACAGATTAGAGGGACCAAAGCCTTATAAGCTAACCAAGACCTCCCTCCCTAGGCGATGTTGGACAAGAGAGGAGGCTGTCACATATATCGTATAATTAGAGGAGTGAAAAGAAAAAATAAGTTGGATCCTTGAACCCTCTTAAGAGATCTAGTTTGTCTCTTGTATATTGCTGGCCCAAGAAAATGATATCCCCAAGTCAAATCATCCACACTAATTCATCTAATAAATAATTTTTCAAAGGTTTATTTTCCACCGTCATATTTTCAAATAAATATCCAACTTTTTTAATCGAGTAAGAGGTCGATTAAAGAAGCATTCTCTCTTCATTAAACCTTGTACGAATAATCAATTAAATTATAATTAAGGATACGCTTATTTCTCTGAAAATTTCATGATTAAAGAAAATATTTTATAGAAAAGTGTATAGTTTTAAGAAGAGTGATTTCCTCATTGTTAAAAGGGGCAGTCTTTTTCACCTCATTTAATTTTTTTTTTAATTCAGTTCATCAAATATAATTTTGTAATATCATTACTTTTTCAGTCATCCAGACATCAAAAAGATAGGGAAACAAATTTTCGGGCTCGTTAGTTTTCTACTTTCATGAAGGAGGGAGCACCAAAATTAGAATTTAGTTAATTGTCACGAGAAAAGATCACAGGGAGCGGGGGGGCCCACTCTCTTGTCGGAAAGATCGTATCGCCTCCTCAAAAAAAAGCCCCGATCTACTGTCCCGCCATTCATGCGCGTGGGCCCCTACTCTCTCTCTCTCTCTCCCTTTCTCTCTCTCCCTTGTCTTGACGACGGAATGAATTTGAAACACTGTGCAGCAAAGTAACTACTGGGAACGAACTATGTCTTGACGGGACGTAGCTATCGAAGCCCCGCCTCTCCCCCCTTTGCTTTTTTTCCCCCTGTCAAAAAGAGAGCTTCCAAAAGCTACGCGTCCTTTCCAACGCTAGAATAGCCTCTCCTCTCCCTCTCCCTCTCCCTCCCCCGCTCTTCCCCTCTCCTTCCCTCGCAAAACCCTAGCTCTCCCCACTTCAGAAATCTGTCAAGGCATGGACGACAATGGAGACCAGCACCGGTCCGATCCGTTCGCGGACTTCACCGCCATCTCCGCCTGGCCCCACCTCGGGCCCGACCCGGACGGCCGATACTTCTTCGGGGGCGAGCGGGACGGCGCCGCGCTCGGCGAGTTCGGATGGAGCCTCCCGATGGGAGGCAGCGGCGGCTGCGGCGGCGGCGGCGGAGGATCGTTCGGAGCCCGCGACTGCTTCGGGGACGTCGACCAGATCATCGGCGCGGGCGCGGGCGGGGGCAGGTATCGGCGGGGGCGGGATCGTCGTCGGCGCCGCCTCCTCCTCCTCGCGGTTCCGACGCGGCCTCGGCCGTGGGCGGGACCGCGGGGGGGACGCGTCGACGTCGAACAGGTCGGCGTCTTCGGAGTCGAGCGAGGATCCGCCGGAGAGGTCCGCGGCCTCCGGCGAGAGCTTGCTGGCGCCAGAGAAACCGTGAGTATCGTAGGGTTTTCTTTTTTGCTGTTGTGGAATGAATCGGAACTAAAAGATCGCAACTTAATCTGAAACCCGCGAGTCTTTGGGGGGTTCGGAAACCGAGGAATCGCATCGAAATCGGAGCAGCCGAAATCATCTCCCCTTCCTCTCATCTCGAGTCTTCCGAACCCCAGTGCAACTCCACGCTTGCGTCCGTACCCTCTAGAAGCGCATGCCAGTGGTGGGAAGGGCGAGACAGTTTCGTAATTTCGAGGTAGAACGAGGGGCGATATTGGGTTATGGGGAGGGGCGTGCATTAATTAATTAGGTGCGTGTGCGTGCTTCGACACCGCCACTATTTCGGCGGGAATAGCGTGCTCCAGTTCCACTCTTTTTTCCCTTTTGTTCTTGCTTTATTTAGGAACTCGTACGAACGATTCTGGGTTCTTTTCTTTAACGTAATTTCCATGTTCTTCCATTATATTCTCGGGTTGATTTGCGAAAGTGGTGGTGGTAGTGGTGGTGGTGGTGGTGGTGGGAGAGGATCGTCGACACCGAGATCTTCTGCGCAGCCCAGCGCTTTTGGCGAGCAAAAAGACAATGGGTTGCTTTTTGAGGGGGGCGAGAGTTGACCGAGCAGAGAGATCGAGAAGCGTACAGACAGAGCACTTTTGCGCTCGATCTCCGAGGCAGATTTGGTTGTCTGTTCAGTGGGCGGCTCGTGAGATCCGATTGGATTATACGATGTTTTTATCATATGTTTCAGTCACGCACGATAAAAAAGAAAAGAAAAAGAAAATAAGGATTGCATGTTTCCTGTGTACATGGAATCTGGGGGTGGGGGGGAAGCTAGGTTTTCCTGACCATGGCCTGGGCTCGGATCATGGAAGACAGGTTCAGCTCTGACATGCGTGTGTCAGTGAGAAACAGTAATGGTGTGTCGTTCCTGTGAATATTCCGTTCGCCGTGCTTTTTCTCAGTTCATGGAAACCCTCGTAGGAAAGCTGACCGAGAAAATTTTGCCACACTTCTTTATGTTCATGCGTAATTAGCCTAGAGAGTGCCCTTTACGGTTTGACTACTGGCATTGACGTTAGCAGCATCGGAGCATTTACGTAGACTACCAAAAGCATCAAGATTTACTATAATTTTTTTCCCCAAGTGAATAAGGGCCTCTGGTTCCAACGCAGGTTGAAACAACCGTGACATCCATATATGGTAGGGCAGCCTCCATGTTAAGACACAGAACATTTAACTTTACCTTCTTGGTGTTGAAGGATCTAGCGTCTCGATCTTCTTGTTTATATTAGCAAGTTTGATGTACTTTCGCTGGATTAACAATACATCACATGCTGGTTATTTCGCATGCATGAGTGGCTTATTTAGTTATCATCATTTGTTTTTTCCTATTCACGGTTGATGTGCTTCTACAGGAATAAAGTTAGAAAGAAAGGACAAAAGAGAATAAAGCAGCCGCGATTTGCGTTTATGACTAAGAGTGAAGTTGATCATCTTGAAGATGGGTACCGCTGGCGAAAATACGGACAAAAGGCTGTGAAAAACAGCCCATATCCGAGGTATGTTGATTTCTTTATGCTCTCTGAAGGTGCCCAAGCTTATATGTATTTAATCTTGATACTCTCCTTTTGGTCCGTCTTTTGATGTGGATTTGAGTTAAAAAAGAATCTCTTTTGGTCAATTCTTTTGCTGGATATTTTGGTATCAGTCTAAGATCCTTCTAAGAAGGCGCACTGAGAAAGTGCATTATGCCAAAGTAAATGCAATATTCAAATCATTTAAATTCTAGTTACTTTCTGCTCGAGAATGTCTTCACTGCACTTTTCTTTTCCTACCCATTGTGCACAAAAACCTCGCAATACCCTTCCGAGTTTTATTGCTATGAGCTTAGAAACGGGAGCTCTTCTGATTTGTGCATTTACTTCTTGAAAAACTTGTGAAGCCTTCGATCTTGGCTAGAGCATCCGACTTTAGCTCTCTCTTAGGATCTGCAGTTATATGATGAATACCCACAGTTAGAGAAGCAAATTGAATTTGAATTCCTCTCTTAGCTTAATCGATGACGCAGTACAGCTGACATCGCAGTTTTCTTGGAAAGCTTTCTACTAATAGAAGTCCAAGTAACGCTATGTGTGCAGCCACGGGATGTCAAGACAACATGATCTTGAGTTCATACTCCCGAGTATCATCAATGTGTTGCCTTATCTTCTTTTAGTTAAATCATCTCTCCACGTTGTAATTATCCGATACTAGAGGGAGTGTTTGAATTGAGGTTCTAACTTATCAGAGCAAAAGTATCAAAAGGAAAGGCAGGTTAACATTGTCGTTGTGTACAAGGAACGCAGTTCTTGTCAATAGTAACACATTCCAAATTCCACCAATTAATGAAACCTTGTTTAGCTAAGAATTCGATGAAACAGTAGTCAAATCATATTGAATTTAAGTTGATGTTTAGGTGTCACAAACCTGTTACTGTACTAGTGCGTTTTTCGTGCTCATGTTTTGTTTATTTATGTTCAAGCGTCCTTTGAAATTGGCAAACCGTCCATGAACTCAAGATTATGCATATACTATTTCTTATGCCGACGTAGGCAGCTGAAAGATTTTCTACTGACTTGCCACAATGTGCCACTGGTTAGTCAAATGTGCTGAATATCTGCAAACTAGAAACGAGTTTGAAACAGATCGCTTTGACAATTGTATCGACCTCCTTTAACTTTTCTTTTGTTAAAACAAATGCAGGAGCTACTACCGTTGCACGAATAGCAAATGCACAGTCAAGAAGAGAGTGGAGCGATCCTCCGAAGATCCTGCAATTGTAGTAACCACCTACGAAGGCCAACATTGCCACCATTCCGCTGGGTATCTCCGCAGCAGCACCATTAGCCACGAGGCTACCTTCGGCAGGCATTTTGCTTATCCGCCCTCACAAATTTACCATCCCACACGACTTCACGTACCCATAGAAACTTCTCCTTATAACTTAAACACTCACCGTGCACCAACCTCTTCTGGAGACTCTCAACGGTTGCTGACTTCTTCTGGAGAACGCGGAGAACCCTCCGGCGTAAACCAACTTCTTCCTACCGAAGGACTGCTTGCCGATGTTGTGCCTCCTAAAATGAGATGAGAATTAAGTTATGGTAAATAAATTATGGTAAATGCTAACTCGAACACGAACTAATGGCTATCTCTATACTGATATATGCTGTAAAAATGGCTCCTATTTATTCATGTCATTGATTTAGTGAATTTGCGCCTTGTGGATGGAGTACGCTCTATGCTGATTAGCAAGCCGAGCAATAATTCTAATGCTTACAAGAGAAGCTCCTGTGTATTAGATCCACTTCTACAGGCTACCCAATCAGAGACTCCAAATAATATGCGACATGGGCTGGTGATCACGGGAGATGCGTAGATATTCAATATGTGCATTAAAGAATTCTATTGTTCCTTGTTAAAGTATAGATTTTTTTTCCCATACCAGTAAATTTCAATGAGCGTCAGAAAATTTTCAAGTACATGTGGTAAAAAAAAATGACTAGTGATTTTTTTGAAGACTTATTAATCACTTGCCAACACTTTCATAAAATAACAAACTTTATTTGCTAGTTATATACCGATGATTATTTGATTTCTTCAATTTTCCAACAAATCTTACCCTTACCAACTTTAATTTGCATTCCCTAGCAATATCTGATATTTACCAACTCTTTAGGTTACCGACTTTTATTCAACAGTGTTAATGCCTTAACTTTATCAACTCTTTTTAAAAAATTACTGACTTTAATTTAAGTGATTTATCATCATTTTTTCGGTAGTTATCAACTTCTTCTTTGGTTACCGTTTTGCCAAAATTTACCACGACGACAGAAAATTTTGCAACGAAAGTCGTTTTTCGGATTTTTATTAGAGGAGATAGGTTATGTGGTATTTTTTAACAAGGAAATATGAAAATTGATAGATATATTTCAACGGAATTTAATTGATGGTGAAGTATACAAGATAAAAAGATTACGTCAGAATTTAATTGAAAATGAAGCATCACGAAATTACAACAAATATACAAGCTGGAATTTAATCGACGGAGCATTATCTAAAAATTACAATAATGACTAAGATACGGAAATTACAAGATAATTGAAAGATAACAAGATTTGTTGTTCTCAAGGCTTCTACTGTACACAAATACTAGTATTTATAATGTTCAAAACATAAGTGCCTAAAAGTAGTTATTCAATAGTTTTAGCCATGCTTTTGCGTCTCTAGAGGTTTCGGTTCTATATCTTCACATCACCACAACTTCTTCTCATCTCCAAGTGATTGCGAAATTCATGTGAATTCCTGTCTGCATTATAAGAAGTTACAACAAACTTATCCACAAGAAACTCAAATGTTTGAAAATATCGCTACTAGGCAGTTACATGCCAATATCAATGTCAATTTGACCTTTGCTGTCGATATCTTCCTTGGTTGTCAATACTCTTCAAGTTGTCACATTTATCTAAAAGAGATTAAATATAAAAAAACATCGCTATTCATCAAGTTGTAGACTATTCATTTCATCGACAACTTCTGCCATTCACCAAACTATACTCTCATCAATTAAGTCTATCACTTGTCCATAATAACTAAAAGTTTGTCATTTTTCAATGTAAACAATTACCAATTCTTATTTTAGTTAGTTACTAATATTCATTCAGCTTTTTTTCTAATTTATCAGCTTTTCTATTAGGTTACTTAATTGGGAAAAGAGTTGGTGAATTGCTCAAATATAGTTAGTAATATCATGTAATAACTAGTAATTAAATGCATCAGTAGCAAAAGGTAAATGAAAGTCAATTAAAGACAAGAGAAGTACTTTTTCGGCCAGAATTTAGAGAAGTTGAATTTAGAATAACCCTATAAATATTGGTAATTAACTCAAATAAGAGTTAGTAACTCCAAATTACTAGTTGGTCAATCGTTGTAAAAAGTTCATAAGTAAGGCCAAATAAAAGTGGTAGCTCAATACAAATTTGGCAAGTGTAGAAACAAACAAACAAACAAGCATTAATGAGCAACTCAAATGTGCGTTGATAACTCAAAACTAGTTGGTGATTTAATTATAAAAAAGTTGGTAAATCACCAAAATAAGGTTTGTAATGTCATTTATTAATTGATATATATATAAACTGTTGGTAAGAGAGTTGAATAAAAAGTGGTAGAAGATGATGGGATTTTTTTTTCTACTGATAAGAGATAATGGTTATTTATACAAGTTGATAAATTTAAGGCGTTGATAAGAGAGAGTGAGTAAAATTAGTAAATTATAAAGAGCCTTTCTTTATTACAAAAAAGAGGTATTAATAATTTTTAAATAGACCAAGTAAACAATGCTAACTAACTCTAATAGAATTGGTAATGTAAAACAAATTGGTGACTTAATCAAAGATAAGGCTCGGTAATCACTCTAATTGAGGCTGGTAATTTTTTAAAGAAATTTGTAAGTTTAAAGGGTTTGTTATCTAGACAAGTTAAAAGTGGTAATTCAATAGAGAAGTTTGTAAATTGTTATAGGCAACTAAACACTAGTTAGCAACTCAAATGAAAGTTGGTAACGGAAAAATAATTGTACAACTCAATCGAAAATTGATAAATTACTTGACCTGAGGTTGATAGTTTTGATATAGTAGTTGCTAAGTTTAAGGCGCTTGTAAGAAAGGTAGATAGAAATTGGCAAGATGAGAGATTTTTTTTTTTGTTTTTTGTCGAAAGTAAGAAAGTTAGTAATTAAAAAATTAAACAAATGCCGGTCACTTACTCAAATGAGAGGGAATAACGCAAACTAATGGGAAGCTTAATAAAAAAAATTGGTATTAGCTCTAATTAAGGTGGATAATATCTAAAAAGAGTTGATAATAAAAAGGGTGGTAAATAAGGCAAACAAAAGTTCGCAAATTTTTTAAATAGAAGAATCTATTCAAATTTGTAGGCAACTCAAATAAAAGTCAGTGAACCAAAATTAGCTGGCAATCGAATGAGAGAAAAATCAGAAGTCGAACAAATAAAAGTTGGTACAACTTATAACGGTTTATAAATTTGAGACATTTAGCAAAAAGACAAACATAAGTTGGCAAACAATAATAATACTTGATAAATCAAAAAAAAAAAAAGTAAGTCAAGTGAGAGTTGATAATCCAAAAGTTGGAAATTTAAATAGAAATACGATAAGTCACTCAAATAAAGATTGGAAAATTTATATAAGAACTGGAAAAATTGAAGATGTTGATAAGAAAAACAAATATGTGTTGGTAAAAGATATATATGGTCAAATTCACAAATTATTAAAAGGTTAATACCCTGAAAAACCCCAACCGGTACACCTTTGTGACAAATTTACCTCAAATTATTCTTTTAACTATGGAAAACCCCAAACTAATACACTTGTGACAAATTTATCACTGCTGACCATAAAAAACCCCAAATTTGTACATTTATAATAACTTACTCCAAACTAATTTATATGATTTCCAAAAACCCCAAACTGGTACATTTGTGACAAATATACTATTTGTTAAATTGGATTAATATCACAAAAAATCACAAAAATTATATAATTATGACAAACGGAGAGTAAAATCTTAAATCGGTACATAAGCTAACTATCACATATCATTCAACTTAATAATTTGATAGTAATATTTAACAGAAACTAATAGAGGGTAAATTTGTTACAAATATACAAGTTTTGGATAAATTTGTTAAATGTGTAATAGTTTGGAGTTTTTGGTAGTCAAAAAACACAAGTGGTACACAAAAAACACAAGTGTACCAGTTTAAGATTTTTTAGGATATTAACACATTATTAAAATGAGTCATAATTTTACAATAATGTTGGTAAGCTACTAACAAGTTAGAAAAATTCAGTGACGAGCAGTTTTTTAGCACTTAGAAACTCTTTCCAAAATCTACCATTCTGAAAACAATTCCATATTTAGGATGGAACAATTGAACTGCCCTGTAGGAGCGACATCGAGTCACGCTTTTCCCAAGCAACTCGGACTTGGATTCATGGCTATATAAGATCGGCTTGCTTGATTTCAAGTTCAATATCTTGTTGAGTTTAGCTCAATTCGAGTATCCAAAACTCTCCAATACACTCGTCCCACACCACCAACATCAAGGGACCACCCGCAATCCTTGTACATAATCCTCTTGTACCCGGTCGTCACGCTACAGGCCCGCGCTTAACTCGTGCTATGCTTAACGTGTGTCTAATCACGCGAAAAGAAGTGACAGGCGAAAGGCGTGGATGGTGCTGATATGCCTGGCAAAGAGTAAAGGGGTAGAAACAATAAAGAGGAGCTTGTGCTATGCGCCGTAGCAGGAGAGTTGGCCAATCGTATAAGTCCAAGGTGTAAAGTTAGCTGAGATGTAAGCTGTGAAACGGATGTTTAGGACATTAGACCCACTAGAACAAAGAATACTGCATATGCGTGTGACTCTTAGACAATGCGACGGAGATGATGTAAACTAGGATTCCTGGACTTTACCCATCTTGTCAAGTTAGTAATATGTGAGGCAGATGAAGCAGACAGATACACTGTAACGTGTCCACTGGTAGGTGACTCCACAACCACCATAACCACATTTCTTCTTGAAGAATAAAGGGTGCATCAATTGGCTTCGATTCCTCATGATTCCGATGGAACTAATCATTCTTTCCAGCCTTCAATCCAAAGGGTGGTAGACCAACCACTCTCCCTGTTCACGGATAATCTTTGAAATGCCATACCGAAGCTTGCAACCTTTTCAAAATTGAACCGCATCCTGGTCCGGTAGTGAAAGGCGGATTACCAGGGTTTCGTGTTTTAAATCCTCAAATGCCAAAATCAGGATCGTTCGTGTGAGTTTGATACTTGGAGCATTCTCAAGAAACAGGGGAAGAGATCAGAAGAAAGAAAGAATTTGAAGTTCTTGCTAATCTTTCTGGTTAGCTAGTGCAAAAGGAGAAGGCACATGCCAATCAATCTTTGAGGTTTTCTGGCATATCGGCTGCCGTTGTTTACATGTGAATGCACAGTGCTCTGCCTAGGCCCAAGGAAACTTCCCTTGCCGCTTTTCTCATTTATCATACACTTTAAACTTCTTCCTCTGAAGCAGATGGCTTCGTCGGAAATGCTTGCGACAAAGAATATGCATATCATTGCTATGAGAGCAAGAGTTATTATTTATCAGGCAAAAAGAGATCTTCAGTGATCAGGGCAGCAAATCAGTGTAAAATTAAGAAAACTATCACTTAATCCAGCTACCTATTCCAAAATGAATCAAAGTTTTCTTTTTTGACATTCCTTTTTTCGTCTCTATAGAGACATTTCGGGAAATTGCAAGGATTGAGAAAATAATTTGAGAACTTCCGATTGAGATCTTCTCTGGTGAAACTCTTCACAATCATAAGCAGAATATAGATCATCTTGGGACAGTTGAATCTGGGGCAAAAGGAAGAAAAGTGAACGATTCTCCCGATTGGGCTGGTGAACATTGGAATGTCCTCAACTTCATGCCCAAGGGTTGTTGCAAGAGACCAACCTTTACCATGACAATAAACCGGCTTCGCCATTTTCCTCTTCCCAAGCTGGAAGGTTGAGATCAATTGAAGCAGGAACCTTATGAACGTCTTGCTGTGTCGCCATCGCTTTGTCTTTGGACCCCGCTAAAAAGTGCGATCTCTTGTGACCTCCTAAAGCTTGGCCTGACCGAAAGACCCTGAAGCAGATCGGGCACTCGTGCCTGTTGTTCTTCCTAGTACCTGTCTTTTTCTCCTTTCGAGTCGCGGTTTCACCAGTGCAAAACTCCTGATCTCTAATCACTCTCGCAGGATTGTGAGATGTATCAATCTCACCACCGGCTTTGCTACTCTCATATTCAGACGAGGCACTCATCTTTAACTTCTTGTGGCAGTCTTTGTGCTTAGCAAGTTTCATGGGAGAGTCGAAGATCTTCTCGCCGATCACAGATCCATTTTTCCAGTCACTGAATGATCTTTGCATATCATTTTCGACTCTCTTTTTTGAAACATCTAATGCTTCCCTTATGGTGCCTTCTACTCCTTCAGCTTCGTGTTTGATTCTGTTCAACAATTTCCTCCATTCAACACCATCTTCGCTAGCTTTAGATCCGCAGACTAATTTATGATTCTTAAGCTCACGAATGCTGATACTGTCGTCGACAGAACGATCAGATTCCGTCCTTTTCACTCCAATTCTAACATATCCAGAACAGTAACTGTTAGAAACATCAATCTCAACCGATTTCCCACTTCTTACATCACTCGACAATGATTTAGCTTCAAAAGGATCTGAATTGTGATTTGAACCATCTCGGATCCAAGTACAAGCACCCTTAAAATGACTAGTATCCCTGGATAACATCATCAAACATTTTGCCACCTCTTCCTGTTCTTGTCCGATTTCAGAAACAGCAGATGAACCGCTGACTAAGATCTTCTCAGGAACTCTACACTTGATTCTTTTTGATCTCCTGCACTGAATTTGAGCTGACGCCTCTGAATCGGGGACTACATCCATTTCTAGGATCTGCTTCTCACTGTACTCCAACTCATCCTTTCTGTGATTGGTCCCCTTTTCTTTCTCGGAATGACAAGCCATATGACCGCAAAGAGCTTTCAATGACTGAAACCCTTTGCCACACTCTCTACACACATTCCCTACGCGCAATTTACTGCCCAAATCCTCGAACGACCTCGTTTCTTTCTGGTTCTCACGGAGGCAGTGGCCAGAGTTCCCCTCGGCTCGAAACTCCTTGCCCCCATGATCATTACAATGTCGACCATCTTCTCCAGCGAGACCATCCACTATCTTATGTGAGCTCAAATGACCGCCTAGAGATCTCCCACACGGGTACCTCTTGTTGCAATACTTGCACACAAAGTCCATCTTCCGATTCATTTCCCTTTGAATAACCAAAGATACAGAGGAGAGCAGAACTAAAACGTCAGCAAACCACTAGTGTAAATAAGCAGATCACCGCCTAGTGCATACCTCAGATCTCCAGAAAATGCTGCGTTCCGCGTTCTTTGCCCATCCCCTTCGACCAGAAGAAGCCTCAAGTTGTGGTGAGAAAGATGAAGCAGAAAAGCAGAGGAAATTTCAGTTCCAGATCAAGAAGCTCATATCTGATGTGCCGGATGATTTCAGCAAGTTGAGAAAGTTCGCAACTTTTGTCCACATAAAGAACGAAGCGTGACTGGTTCTTTTTCTCCCAAAGTACACGATCCAGACCCACCAATGGACAGGCCCTCCAAATCCTATACCCTTTTACCCTCGGTTCTCACATCACGTCCCTCTCTTGAATGTTCAAAAAATCGGTGAAGAGAACAATTCAAACCTTTGAAGGGGAGTGGGTCGCTAATGATGGCGACGAACGGGCACGGGCCTTATGCGAAGAACAATCAAAGCAAACGCACTATTGACTCTCTCTCTCTCTCCTGTGGTTGGTCCTTCTTGTTGTTGTTGGAGGAGAATTCCATGCACCATCGAAGCTGAAAAAGATGTTCAGAGAGGTTCGGGGTAGCCAAAAGCTGGAGTGCACGTGTGCTGGCGAGAGCACAGATCGTTCTGCCTCATTGGACGGTCGAGATTGGTGGGTTTTCGGGGGGATTCCGAGGTACGAGGACAACTGCCGAAGAAGGCCAAACTCCGTGCCCTGTTTTGTCTCTTGCTCACGCGAAAGATCTTCTCTCGAGTTAGGTGACTTCTCCAGTAAATCCCCAAAAAACCAAGCCTGTTCTGATATTTTACGGGGTGCATGGCCGATGCTTTAAAAATGGATCTTTCCTAATTAAGTACATTCAACAGATGCAATTGCAGAATACTTTTTATAAGTCTAACGAGATTAATTGCTCAGTAGCCGAGATTTTCTTATCAAAAAGTTTGAGAATAGATGGCTGCCTAAATTGGAGATAGAAAAATTCCTTTCTAAGTATAGATTAGTTCATTGAAAATGGCTTGTTATGTATCTTCGAGGCCTATTTCTGGTGGCCTGCACGTTATCAATCAAGTGGGGGCAATGCCAAGGCTCAGCATTCAGCATTCATAACTTGGTCTAACCCTTAACGTAGGGATCCATCCATTCGCATAATGTGTAAATTTGACCATAATTACAAGTAACTCTTTTTTATCGCAGCAGTCTTGTTTCTTGCATGTGAATAGTGTGTGTCTTTTATCTTGTAGAATATAAAAAGGAAAAATGTTACAAGTCAAATAAAATAACCACTAAATATGCATCGACAACGTACGAGCGTATGGAAAATTAATGACCTTTGTTCGTAGGAGAACGTAGAAAACAGATTTAAAAGAACATGACACCTCGTAGGAAAGGCGTTCACCCCTTCAATTTTGCCTCCCAAAAGGGAAAAATCAAAGGTGCACTTCGCAAGTACCAAGGAAAATGTAAGATTTCGGTTATGGAGATTGTGTTTTTTCAGTTAGGCGTGTGATGGATGTCAAGCTCCTGGAAAATTTGGACCATCTCCTCCACCAGGAGGGCTCTTCTTGCTCGTCCATGTCCTGGTGCTTCATCCTGTGTCCTGTGTGTCAATCGAACATACTATTCTCAGCCTATTCAAATCTTCCACATACTTGAACACGATCGTTGTTGCAAGAGACCGGTGGCCCTTCTTGTTTTTGATGTGACTGCATTTAAAATAATAGTATAAACCAACTCGGATACATATGAGATCCGCCATAACAACACTTTTTATTTTTTTTTTTTTTATGGGGTCACCCGTTCTAAGAATTAGTATAATGACAAACAAAAACTATGACGTTATTTGCAATTTCGAGTCTCATATTATAACCATCTAGCCCGTGCTGCATTAAACGTCCATCTTTGATCATGTGCATCTCACGAAAGATGCACGTTTAATGCACAAACTCATTGGTTGCCAAATTTTCGAGATCGACGAGCGGTGCATTAAACTTGCATCTTCCGAGCATTAAACATGCATCTTTCATGCAATGCACGCACATCTTACTAAACCAATTAAACCGTGACACTTGTTTTATTTAGCAATAATCAGATGTCTTATTGCAATATGACACAAGCTCCTCAAATACTGATGCTCAATCAGCTAGTCATTAAGGCACGAATGTTAACCATTTTGATCAAAAATTAATTTCTAAAAGGGAAATAGATTTTTTTATTTATATTCTCGGATGAGTTTATAAGTAAAAATATGTATTTGATAATGAAACAAAATTTCTATTTCCAAAATAGAAATTCATTTTATAACAATACAAAATTTCTCCTTCTTGGATAGAGGCAACGGTCGGTGGGGGCAATAGGCAACAAATAGTGGACAACGAACGATGACCGGCAGATAGTGAGCAACGAATGGCGACGAGCAACCGCATGCGACGAGTGATGGACAACAACCGAGGAGTAGCGATCGGCGGCTGGAGAGAGGTGGCGACGGACAGTGGACGGCAATCGGTGGCGGCGAATGGGTGACTAGCTAATAGTGAGAACGAATGATGATAAGAACTTTTATTTCTCATTTCTACTCTAGAAATAGAGAAGTAAAAAAATTTTACTTCTTATTTATGTTCCAAACTTATTTCTAAAGTAAAAATCCATTCAAAAATAGAAAAATAAAATAGTTTTGGCAAACTGATTTTTGTTCTAGAGACAAATCTGAAATAGAAAAGTAGTTCTTGAACAAAAATAGAATAGTTATCATGTGCAACGAAAAGTAAATAACTAAATGGGGCAAATGGATTAACTAATAAAATAGCTATTGACCTTGTTATTCTCTGTTTCATCGTGATAATTTTCTCAGTTGGTGCAGATATGTGTGGATTACTGTATAATCTTGTTTTATTTATAACTACTTCATTGATATAATTTATTTATGAGAGGATGGTTCCGTACTAGATCTTTTCATTTCCTTGCACTTCAATATAAATACTCTGTCAAAAAGAAGGAGAAGAAGAAGAAGATTAGTTTCGATTTTGTTGTGAGCAACATTTTTAATCTCTTGTTTCATATTTGAATTCATGTAGACACCAAGAAAGTTGGAGTGGACATGAGGAAAGTTGGAGCTTGTGTGCATTCATGCTCTCAGGAATGCCGAAAGACCCATTCATTGCATTAAAGTTTTGAAATTTTCCTTTTTTCTGTAGTTAAACAAAGGTACCTGACTTATGGAATGCCTTTGTGGCTTCATTCCTCAACCAATAACTAGTGTCTTTTTAATTATTGGCTTGACCACGAGTGAAATACATATCTATGAAATTTCAATTGTGATAAAATGAATCCGCTCTCTATAATCCAAATTAGTTAATGAGATATAAATTCAAAAGAAAAGGTAACCTCTACAAGATATTGAAGTTGGCTTTGCCAAGCAAGACGGCGGATCAGATAGAAGGGGAGAAGCTCGAGAAAGGCATATGCATATTGGGAATAAAGAAAAGGGAAGAGAAGGTGAAGGCTGGTAAGCCAGCTGACTTTGGGAATAATTTTTATGGACAGGTTAGGAAGGCTTCTTTTAACAAGGACAAGAATAAGAAGAGGATGATCGATGATCTAGTGGATGAATGCAAGACATTCTACCTTGTTGGACAAGAATCCACCAATGCATTGATGACATGAGTCGTGTTCCTCCCAGCGACTCACCCTGATTGGCAAGAAGAAGCTAGAAAGGAGATTCTCCAAGTGTTCGGATCAATGTTCCCGACTCTGATGGTATTGGAAAATTAAAGATATGAATGTTGATTCTTGGCCTGGGGTTAATTTGGTAGGTAAAAACAAGTTCAATCTCACAAGAATAATAAAATTCGGATGGCCTTATCTAGAATTTCTTTAATTAGGTAGCTTAGATTGGGAACATCATGCCTACTTGTCCTTCCTGCCGATATTTAAATCTTGGTAGGAAATGTCAAGCTTCACCATGACCCCGGAATCAGGAGAGGAGACGTGCATCTCTTCAAACTAGACCGATTTGGGGAATTCGCCAATAATGATCCAGTCATGTTCATTCCCTTCAGCTTTGGTCCCCGAATTTACGCAGGCATGAGCCTCGCGATGCACAAGACAAAGATCGTTCTCTAAATAATTCTGCAATGCTACACTTTCAAATTGTTCCCTGCGTACGTCCACTGTCAAGTTCAAGTCCTCACAATTGGTGTGAAACATGGACTTCAAGTAATATTTCAACCATTGTAGCTTGGTTTACCGGCATGAGAATTTTGTCTTAAGAGTTGTGGAACGATGTCCATTGATGCCTTCATATTTCAATGCCCTGTGGTGTGCTTCTAGGATTTGTCGAATATGAAAAATGGGGCTGGGGGATGCTGATGATCAGCGCATCATCCTTCTTTAATCAGCATAAATATGTTGTGGTTTGGTGTATTCTTTATTTACTATGTAGAACACAATCTAAGCAGGGAGATGTGTGCCGACAGATATTTGCTGGTACATAGAATTTGTCTGGCTCCATTCCGACTTGTGAAATCGTCGGGGGACGAGACCAGAAACTGTGGAAGCTGGTGCGCCCCACGAGATTGACCAACCGATTGTTTTATTAATCTTGGCTCGTTCCGTGAAAAGTGATGAGATGAAATTTATGCGACTAATCATATATAATATACACATGTTATTCTTATGATTTTTTTTTAAAATAGAAACTGCTTGACATATGTGTGGTAGGAAATAATTCAGATTACATCCTATTCCAAATCAAGAAATTTTCTAAATTACTACATGGCTCCTGAGTCATTATCCTAAAATAAAATAAAATGACAAAAATACATATGAGCGCAATGGGTATTATCATGTCATTCGATTTTTGTATTTTTCAAAACTGGAAAGTTTCTCATATTAATCACGTGCAATATAATAAACCCATATAATCAATATATTCAGCACAACCCAAAACAAGAAATCAAAATAATAGAATCCGATCTAACGTCTCATGGCTCAAACCCGTGATTATTAAGATTTTTAATAAGAGGAATTTTTGTGATTGAGGTATGCCTGAAAACCTGAATAAAATCATGTTAGATTCAATAATTCTAAATTAGGCAATTTGAGTATTAAGCAAACGCGAATGGTGGCTTTTGGCCAATCGAGACACCTCGTCAACTGCCGACGCTATAATAGTGTCGAGGTCTAGAAAGTCTGGCAAATACACTGGCACGCTAATATTAGTTAATGGGAATCGCAGGTCCGGCGATGAAGTCTTGACAATGCTAATCATGGTGGCTGGTGTCACTTTCCACACTACTCATGTGGTTGTAAATTATAATGATGTTATATGTACATGTATATTCTCCTCATGCACAAGACTAAACGCAGTTAGCTAGTAAGGTAAATGGAGACTTGAACACGCATTTGTCGGAAAATCAATCTATAATTCAGATTCACAAACTAAGGTGTTTCTTGTAGAATCCGGGCACAGTAAGATTTGGAAGACAGCGGATGAAATCGAAGTTGAGAAGCTCGAGAAAGGCATGCGTGATGCAATCTTGGAGATCGCCAAGAAAAGAGAGAAGAAGATGATGGCTGGAGAAGCAGATGACTATGTCTATGGGAATGATTTCCTAAGCAACTTGTGAAGGCTTACCATGACAAGATGAGAGCAAGAAAATCACGGTTGATGATATGGTGAATGAATGCAAGGCGTTCTACTTCGCCAAAGAAGAAATCGCCATCGTGATGCCAACACGGGTCATGTTCCTCCTAGTGGTTCATTCTTATTGGCAAGGAGGAGGCAAGGAAGAAGGTTCTTGATGTGATCAAGAATGAAGGCCCCAACTCTGATGGAATCACCAAGTTAAGGATGGTATGAAGAATCAAACCGATCATTGTCCTGATTGATTTGGTGGACAAGGAATGATCCTCCTAACAAAATATAGGTATGGCCCGATGCTTGAGTACAAAATTCAAAACTCTTTGATACTATATATTACTAAAATTATGTCATTTGCAACTCTCACCTTTATACATAAATTGCTTAACACTTTCATGAAATTATCGACTCCTGTCAACTATTGAATTCTTCTTAATTCAATTTTACTTTTTACTCTTCACTTAAATAATTTAAATCTTGCACATCAACATTTTACCTTATTTAAATTCAAATCTCTTGAACTAAAGTGTTTATGACGGTGTCACTCGTAATCAAGAAAGAATGCCGACATGTCAACAAAAAAAAAAAAGAATCATAGTATCAAAAAACTTTTATAACACTCGAATATAAATCATATTATAAAGCTCAAAAGCCTAATTCAACTTGCACCTCAAACTTGTTTAATATTTATGACGTGCATAATTATGTGATATAGTCGAATTGTCATGTATAACGTCAATCAAATCAAATTAATGAAGTAATTATATCCGATTTCAAAAGAATATATTGAATAGACTGAACAAAATCGAAGTTGGAAACATCAAATTAGACAATAACAAAGAGAAGAATAATGTTGTTGAATACCACCCGTGGTGGTGGCGTAGGTGGTTGAGTAAGGGAACTTTTCACGAGAGGTCCCGAGTTCAATTCACGCGGTGTCGTCGTTGCTCAGTGCTAGCCGCCCTTACCCGGGGCACGTGAGTGGTGGTTTCCCACGAATAATGTAATAATTGAAATTGGACATTGGCCATTTGGCCAATAATTTTCTGGGAAAAAAAACCTTATAATTAAAAAAATTATTATTATTATTATTTTTATTATTTTTTGCTTAGGTGGACGTTGGATATAGAGGGACACTTGGGGAGTCCCAAATGAAAACCTCTCGTAAACCCTCTGAGCTGAACTCCCTCCGATCGGCCATGGAAGACGACGGCGAACTTGACGAAGGCCCGCCGCTGGCGATCGAAATACCCGGAGCGTCCGACCCGACCCGGCGACCCGTAGACGGCGGCTCCTCGGTCGGCGTCACCGTCATCACCGGCTACCTCGGCGCCGGCAAATCGACGGTGAGCGTCGTCCCCGTCTCCCTTCCTCGGATTCGTTGCGGGTTTCTGGAATTTCTGGGGTTTTTCGTTCGTTTCTATCTCACCGCGACTTCGTCTTGGGGGATGCGGTGAATGATTGTGGGCAGCTGGTGAACCACGTCCTGAACTCCCAGCACGGGAAGAGGATAGCCGTGATACTGAACGAGTTCGGGGAAGAGATCGGGGTGGAGAGGGCGATGATCAACGAAGGGGAAGGCGGGGATCTCGTCGAAGAGTGGGTGGAGCTCGCGAATGGCTGCGTCTGCTGCACCGTCAAGCACAGCCTGGTTCAGGCCCTCGAGCAACTTGTTCAGAGGAAAGAAAGGTCCGTGGACCCTCTCTCTCTCTCGCTCTCTCGCATTTCGCATGGTTTTCCTCACTTCTGCCGCCGATTGGAGATGTATTGTGCTGTCTTGGTGTTGGAATGAGCATGTGGTATTGTGGAGGAAGTAAAATGAAGAGTAGGCAGAGCTTTCAAGCTTGACCAGTCAAGCAAAAGCTGAGAAGCGGAAGCAAAGTAGAGTAGAGGAAGATGAGTAATTTGAGAAAGGAGAGACAAGCACTAACAACCAACACCGGATGGGAGACATAGCAGAGCAGCTTTGAGTGAGAGAGGAGAAGGCGGGGAATGCTTCATAGGGAGCAGGGGGTGCCAGAAAGAAAGGATTAGGATAGGAATGAAAAGTTTGATCGGCCAGGCTATCACGTCGGGATAGGGATACCCTTGTCTAGTCAAGGAAACTTACACAGGGAACAATTCAGGAGTTTATCCGGAACCCCTTGTAAGCTTTCTGTAGTGATGATGCCCTTTACTTTTATAATTTAGCACAGGCGACTGGATTATGTTGTTGTTGGTGTCGTGATCCTCATCTAATAAGGACGTTTAGCCTAATTAGGAATTATCTGATGCGTATGAGCCTAAGAGGTTTGCAACACTCTTTTCTGGATTTGTCTCAATCTATTTATCATTTTCAGCAGTAAGTTCTGCTTAATTTTCTCTATGATTGAAATTTGTTCAGGACTGTCTTGTATAATTAGAATGTTCTGGCAGAAACTGACAATTGCCTTTGTTGCTGTTCTGGTAGGATAGGCTCGATCATATATTGCTGGAAACGACTGGCTTGGCAAACCCTGCTCCTCTTGCATCTGTTCTTTGGTTGGATGAGCAGCTTGAATCTTCTGTGAAGCTCGACTCCATTGTCACAGTAATAAGTTATTAAATGACATCTTAGTTTGTTTTGGAAGGCTTATATTACACTTGCTGACATTTTATTCATTTCCCCTTAGACTATGCGTTTGAAAGTGAAACTATGTAAGCGCTGGGTATATTTTCTCAATTAATTTTTTTTTCTGGCTGGAAATCCCATGTTACTTTCCCTCATTAAAATCTGAAACTTTTACATCTCCTACTTGTCTTTTTATCAAAAAGCTGGAGCAAATCATTGTTATGTTTGACCTTGAGGTGGTAGGTGTATTAGCTGCGCTTCTACTTCTTCCAATTTGCTTGGGTAGACATATAATGCAAGGTGGAACTTGGAACTCGATTACTTTATATTTGCTTTGTTTGTATACTTGATAAGCAGAATGCCCCATATATGAGGACCCTCTTGTACTTTCCTTTTCCCTTTTGGGCTTTTTCGCTTCTTTCTTTTTTTGCTTTTCAGGGATGGCAAAGTTAATATACTTTTACATATTTTCTACATATGTATAGGACAAAAATCATCATTGATGAAGTCTATTGTTTCTTCAGCCCTTGTTTGATATGCCTGCTCCTTTACTAGGTTGTAGATGCTAAAAACCTCCGATTGCAGCTCAATGAGCGGCGTGACTCTTCTTCATTTCCAGAAGCATTTCTTCAACTTGCATTTGCGGTAAGATTTTGCTTTATTGGTTTTCGTGCAGCTTAGTTCATTCACTCTAGTGCACATATTCCCTCTCCATGATTTTTTCATCATGTTTGTCTTTATTTTACTGCTGGATAGGAGAGTTTGGAATGTAGGAGGCTCTTACAGAAACTTTTTACTGTTGTAGGATGTGGTGATTCTTAACAAGGTTGATTTGGTTACCTCAGAGGCCACTGGTGCCTTGGAAGAATTGGAGAAGGAAATACATGGCATTAACTCTATTGCCGAAATCATTCGCACTGTTAGATGTCAAGTTGACTTGTCGACAATTTTGGATCGGCAAGCCTATGATGCTACAGTAAGTTTCTGTATCTTCACTAATTATACCTGTTAATGACTCCCGTTTTTAAGTTAATCATATTGCTCAATATACTCTTTCAGCGCGTTGCTCACTTAGAAGCCTTGCTGCAAGAAAATCAATCTCTTTCTGGTAGAGAACTTCATGACAATGGAGTGCGCACTTTATGCATTTGTGAGCCTCGAAAAGTTGATCTCAATAAGGTAATGCATGAAGTACAGACACAAGGGTCATGTTTACTGATATACATCCTTTGTCAGCAGTATGATTTTTGGAACTTCTAGTGAGCAAATTAATTGGGAATTATCTGTATTCATATTTTATTTAACTGCAAATCATTGTAGGATAGTGGAAACTATGATGTTAGTCTGATAATTTATATTTGTGTCATGAAAACATTTTCAATCTATGGAGATGGAACATAACGAGACTTAGAATGCATATAATGAGTGGCTTTAGTAAGGTTTGGAAATACCATTATGCTGATAAAATATCTGTATGGAGGATTTTGTATCCCTGAGAGTATCCACATGGTCCTAGAAAATAGATGAGGCATCACTTAGCTTAAATAATGTCATAAATATTTCTCACAATGAAGTTAGTTCATAGTTTAAGACATTATTTGGCTTCCTTTTACCTAGTGTTATGTCTTTGGGATTTCTCTTGACACTAAAGGAAGTCTACAACTGACTGCTGCTTTTAGAAGCATCGAGTGCTCTTCCAATTACTCAATAGAGGTCTATATTTTTGGTTTTGTAACTTTTGAGGTGTTACTTTCTTATTTTCACACAGTGAAGATATTATGCAGGCACAGATTGAGAGAATTTCCTCATGGCTTCTGGCCATTATCTTATACTTCACAGGAGTTTCATTTATGACAACTTGCAAAATCTGTTTCCACTTAGTGGGGTTGGCACGTGGTTCCTCTTATGCTTGGGTCTCCATCCATTTGACAGTAAAGATTAACTGTTTCATAGGTTTGGAAAATTGTATAGGAATTCCATAATACATGTAATATCGAGATCAAGAACTTAGGGAAAGGACCATTTACGGTTAAATAAGTAATCTCCACTTTGTCGTGAATGGTTTTAGTACATTGAAGTCTACACTATGTCGCAACATACCGGGCTTGTTCTTCTTCTCTTTGCATATTTTAGTATGCTGCATCCATTGTGCTAGATGATCTTACATCGAATAGTAGGTTTTAATTTACTGCCATTTGCATGGGAGGGATAATTCGGAAAGAATAAATTTGAGGGTAGGCAAGAAATCCAAGTTAAGGGGCCTTCGCCTTGCCTTTTTTCTTCTTATTTCCCTTTTGAAGCTTAGTAATTTTTCAGTGGCTTTTCATGCAGGTTCGTTCATGGCTTGAGGAGATTCTTTGGGATAAGAAATATGGCATGGACATATACCGTTGTAAAGGGGTCCTGAGTGTCTCGAATTCAAACATGCTACATACTTTGCAGGTAAACCATCATATTAGGTGACATCGATAGCATTGTATATAAGTGATTGGGCTTTTCCTTTGGGGTCTGACATTGATTGCATAGTGAATTTGTTCCCCCATCCCAAGGCCAAGTTCATCCATGCACAAAATTGTCGGCATTAAGGATTTGTATCTATGCATTCAGACTGGACTTCCTAGGCCTGCTTCATTCCACATGAGATTAAAGTAGGCTCCTTGCATATATTTCTCACATCTTTCTGCATGCTTTTGCTGAAACCAGTGACGCAGCTATCCGCAAACATAGGGAAGATCTTTCATTGATTTCATAAGTCCTGTTTCTCAAATTCTTACCTTTCAACTGTTTGGCAGGCTGTCAAGGAGATATATGACATTGTTCCAGCTCGCAAATGGAAAGATGAAGAGAATCCGATGAATAAGATAGTGTTTATTGGTAATGTACTGCAAAGCTCAGGGTGCTTTTTCAACCTTAAATTGAGGTTCCATTTACCTGTTTCTTCCGACAGGTCATAATCTCAACGAGGACGTTCTCATTGATTCCCTCAGAGTTTGTGCAGAGGCAACATCGTGATCTGGCGGATTATCCACGCTATTGGCTTCTCATTCCTTGAATTGATGAGAAATGTTAATCATAAGTTCACTTAGTTGTACAAATAGCCGGTTCCATGAGCACGGGTTCGTTTTTGTGCAATTTCATCATCCGTAGAGTGAAATACTAATTTGACGTATGTCTCAGCCACATAACACAAATTTTGAGAGAAATTTTTAAATAATGACCTGAAATTGGGTCATTTTCTCAATTAAGAGCTTGGAGTAGATCTTATTTGAACTCAGTGTTAAATAAGCGTCCGAGCTCACTAGCATGTGCATCTTAACACCTTCGAGCCCTGATCATGAGTACTTTTGTTTAGAAGCATTTTTTTTCGTTTTTTTTTTTTTTTAATGTTCCTTCTTCATTCTGCACCAGCCAACTCACTTCCAGTGAAGTTGAATGGCGGTGAAGGCTTGATGATTTTCATGACAGCAAAAACGGGCTCCTCTCAGTGTGGTGTAGCTCATACAATGTCCTGGGGCCCGATTCTGGCGACCGTTTCCTCACGGCTTCCCGGTGGCAATAAATTTTGACAAAATCCTAAGTCCGGCTCTTTGCCGTCATAATGGGCATTTTAACGGTGCAAACAGCTCGTGGCCTGCCACATCTAGTGGCGCCAGTTTCCGGAAATTTGGATCCGAATCTGGCATCGGTAGCATTTGGGCGCTTGAGAATGCCGAACCCATGCCCTCAACTTGCTCCGCTGCAAAGACTCCATGCACCGTCGCGTTTGTGATGTGCTGACGCTCCATGCCTCCTTCAGGAGCCGCGTCATTGCCAGAAATGTCCCCACCATCTCGCTCATCTCAATCCTTTCCAAAGCAGCAAAGTTAAAAATATATAAATGAAGATTGGGCGCAAAGGAAGATCGGACGTTGATTTCCTCGATCTGGCAAGACTTGAGGCCAACGGGTGGGATGTTACTGAAGAACGGACGTTGAAGGAAGAGATGGGGCTACTGAAGGGGCTCGGACTGGCTTAGAGTGGAAGGGAAATCAAAGAAGGAAGAAGATGCATAGAGAAAAGAAGGAAGAAAGGGGGAAGAGAAGCCTCCAGATAAAAATGCCCGATCAGGTCTTTTTCTGAGAAAAGATTCACCCTAAGCCATTTTTAAAAAAGAGCCTCCACTTTAACTCTAATTCGAATTTTTTCCTAAATTTTGACTTGTATGTGGATATACTTGATGGTATCGCATTAACTTCTCTATGCAAGCATAATCTTTGTGAGATTCTATTGAGTCGGCGCTCGTTCGGTCGAGATCTTGTAGCATGCACGGTTAAGGATGTTCATCGATCAGCGCGCAATGTGAATTTGTGTACGATATCAATGACCCAGATAAAGTGACGTTGCAATAGCCAGCAAACCACCAAATATTACATGGACAATGCGTCGTGTTAGATTAAAGAGGCACACGGGATGGGGGAGACGAGACAGGCGTTTTACTAATCTCCACCAAATGAGGAGAAATAAATGTTGATCATTCTTGCTAAAGCTGAGTTATTCAAACAAGTCATCGACTTTCTCACCATTTCTGTTGATCCTCTCACTCTAATCAATCTCTGGATTACCAATGCAGCATCACCTGTTTAATTAATCATCTTCAATGCAAACATTAGTATAACCGACGTAGTATCAAGGCTTCAACCTGATGTCGTCATTTAATTCTGCAGGAAACAGAAACAGTCCCTTCCCTCAGTATTTAAAGGAGCTGTTGTTTCAGCAAAGAGAAGTTGCTAAGCACCGCTGCAAGTACCAGAAGGATTCCCCAGAGGAAGGCCCGATGGCTGGCTTGGGGACGTGTTCGGGTTTGAAGCTCATCTTGGTGGGGGCTCTCTGCGCCTTGTCCTTTCTGAATGCTCATTTGTCTAGCCCGGACGAGCAGGTCGAGCCGCCGGGGAGCGAGCATATATTCCAGAGAGAAGTGTGCGCTTTGCTGGTGTGCCGGCCGTGCCCTCCCTCGAGCTTTAGGACCGAATTGCTGAAGAGATACCACTGCTTCAACGGGGACTTCCCCCCGGACGGCAGCCCGAGTTACGGGTTCGACCTGCCTTGAGATTAGGGAATTGGCGAGCGCCACGGCATCGGCGCAATCCGAAACATAATAAATTGAGAAGTTTACTTGTGTATCGGTGTGTTTCTCACTCTGTATTTTGTAGCTCGTGAAGTCAGGTTGGCTGATGTTGGCAAGGATGAGAGGTTGATGAACAGCGATGGATTTCCTTCAAACCTCTCATTGCTTTGTTTTAAAGTACGGTGTGGTATTGTTTGGTCGTGTCACCTATATTATATTCCCCTCAAAATGTCGACTGTAATCGTGCAATTATTGGAGAATGAGTACACTTGGGTCTTCATTTCTTTGATCACTTGGTATGTGAAATCAAAGGTGCATAAACCATCATGTCACATGCTCGAATCTCTTATCAAATTTTACTTGATCTACCGATAAGATAAAAAGAAGAAAATCTTGATGTGCCTTGTATGAATTCTCAAATCTTAGCGTGCAACTATCTTGAGATTATACGCGGATCTTGATCGAAGAAGGAAATTTTTAATGAGCAATCTTATAAAGAAATTTGCTCACGACGAATTTTGGAGAAAGTAATCGTAGTGATTTTGTATCGACGATAATTTCCTTGTGACCAAGGTATAGTATGATGGTTGATTGCCAAGGTATCAATTTCGAATGGAGGCGCGACACCCTTTCCCGACCAATCATCCTTTGACGGCGAATGTCCTAAGTCCGCGGAAAGAAAAAAGGGAAAGACAAATCTTTAGACAATATTCGAAGAGAGATAGACCATATGCCCTTCCTCGATGCAATCAAGCAGCATCCGGGGCAAACTTTCAAGCGCCGGACAAAGGTGGAATCACTAGAAGATTCGCGACGATTTGATTCATTGCGGCTTACGCCTGTCGAATTGTGCATTATGAAAATCCATACGGAGAGAAGCACGGATGAGGAAACGGAGCAAAATCATATTAAGGGAAAGAGAGCAAGAAATCCCTAATATGATTTTGTGACAAATTAGGCTGTTTATAAATTTGGGGAAAAGTTCTAAATCTATGGTTAATTTAGTCCTAAATCTTTTCAATTGTGACAATTTAATTATGAACATTTTGATAATATATTAATTTAATCTTAATTAATTCGATAATTTATCGATTTAGTTATTCCGATTGATTACAGTTAAAATTCGTCAAAGTGTACACTCTTCATAATTTTTTTTTATTTTCTAATTTTTTCTTCTTTTTTATCTAGCATGTGGCCACTTTCAACAATAGTTGGTGACCAATTACATGTAAGAGTAGGTGAGGCCTCGTCGACCATAAGCAATGGCCAGCAAAGCCTCACCTAAGCAAGAGGGTTGCATTTGTTAAATTAGACAGTGATTGCAATACTCTCACAAGATTTAAACGAGAGTCGGTCCTTGTCTATGGCCAGTCGTCGGCCATCACTACAAACCAAAGAAAAGTAAAAGGAGAAAGAAAAGAAAAGAAAAAGACAAAAAAAGACAAAATTTAGAATACCGAAAAAGAGTGCAAAAAATGTCTACTATTAGTGTGTTGACGCACATATGGAGGCTTTGCCTATGAAAAATCACCATCAAAGCGAGTCAAATCACCGACACGGATAGACAGCATGTGTCCAACCCATTCTTATCCTCGTCACATCTTGCATGAATCATGGCCGACCTATTCACACACTAAGGACCACTTTTTCTTTTTATTATTGTTTTTTGACATAATTTTTCGGTGATCGGTGATGCCAGAGGCGAGAAAAAGAGACAAATTTTATGAGTTGGCACCCAATGCCTGGTTGCTTTTTCGCCTAACCCAAGCGTACTATCTCATCAGAAAGAATTAAATGAGTTCGGACAGTGAAGAGATTTCACCATGAATTGGACGTAAAGTATATGTGCCCTCTCGAGGATTTCCCATTATTCTCCATTTTTTATCTAACTTATTGCTTAAAACGAAAGTTACTTTATATTATGAATAAAAAAAAAAAAACCACTCCATAAAATAAAAGAACGATACGGGCGTCTCTTCACAAGCTTTTTTTAATCTAATTTATTGCTTAAAATAAAAGTTACTTTATATTATAAATAAACCAAAAAAAATCACTCCATAAAATGAAAGGACGATACCGTCGTCTCTTCACAAGCTTTGAGCAAGGTTAATTATACATGAATTTTTACAATTTCTATAAATTTAATGCCTTTTATTTGGTATGGTATCGGTATTTGGAAAAGTGAAGCATGACCATTCTTGATTGTATTTTGAACCTAACATTAAAAAGGAATAGGTTTTCTTGCATCATCATTTCAAAGCTTATCTCGATCTACCTTAGATTACAATATCAATGAACTAGATGACATATCTCTCAAGGTAACACGTTGTACTCAAGGGTTTAAATATACATATTTATATGTATCCATATGTTTCAATCCAACAGTTTAACACCCTTAAATTAATTGAGATATCTACTGTATCTTAAGTGTTTCTTTTTTTGGAAAAAATATATTTCATGAAGCTCTATTTTTCCATGCATAACTCGGGTTTCTCTTTTTCATAGTATATTCGCATATCAAAAGATAAAACTCAAAAGGCAAGTGATAAAAAAATCGACATAAACATGTTATCACCTCAAGAACATGCAAATATTTTCGGCATCAAATTAGATTCCTACTTTCCTAATTGAATTTTTTGGTCGATTATCCACCTTTTACTCTTTTCGACGGAGTGATTATTTAAAGATACAAATCAACAAGAGGGGTTATGAATATGGTAATGGTATGTGTGAAAAAGTACACATTCCTTTTTGAAAAAAAACACCTTAAACTATAAAGGACCGTCGTTTTCATACCGTTTCCGTCGCCGCATGTTCCCCGTCGCAAATTCAACGGGAGCACTCAAAAATTTTATTACCAAAACCCAAGAACACGCGTCCCCTCTGTCCTCGAGCCACCTCGGAAACGCATCGGGCCATCAATCACTCGTATCTCGTCCCCTGGATTCACTCGTCGCCGTCGGTACACCGAATCCTCTGACTCCGTTCACAGCCCACGTTCTTGCTTTCCCGTTCCGACCACGTCTCTCCGTCGCTTTCCTTCCCATCGCGATCCAAAAAACAGAGTGCTCTGGACTCCAGCGGAGGCACATTCTCGAACACACTGAGGAGGACAAGTTCGCGGGGGCCACGATGAACGTGGGGAACGAGAAGATTTGGAGGGGCTCGAGCTACGACTTCTGGAAAGACGAGGAAGTCGGCGGCAGCGGCGGCGGCGGCGCGAGCGGTGCCGGGCCTAGAGTTAGTGACGGCGACGAGTTCGACTTCCGGAAGGGCGGAGAGAAGGGGTCGGGGTCGGAAGATCCGCCGTCGAAGCTGATCGGCCAGTTCCTGCACAAGCAACGAGCCTCCGGGGACTTCACGCTCGACATCGATCTGGAGATGCAGGAGCTCAAGCAAGACGAGGACAATGACGACGGCGACACCTTCGCGCCGCTGCCACCTTTGGAGGAGTCGCCGATGAAGAGCCGGAACAAGGTGTCCTTCGGCGAGCCCGGCTCCAGCGAGGGCAGGACCGCCAGGGTTTCGGTGGAGAGTCAGCAGCGGCAGCAGGACGAGGGGAGCGAAGACGGGCCAGTCTTGAGGTGCACGTCGAACTCGTCGTTTCAAAGCAACAGCTCTTTCAAGAGGAAGTCGCGGCTCCTGACGGGGGCGGTGAAAAACAAGTCGAGGCTCTTGGACCCGCCGGATCATGCGGACAGGAGATCGGGTCGGGTCTCGAAATTGGGGACGCCCAAAGGGACGCCGAAACGCGGTGGGGATGAGGACGAGGAGGACCCTTTCGCGGGGGAGGACTTGCCGGACCAGTACAAGAAGGGCAGACTCGAGCTGGTGGTCTTGCTTGAGTGGGTGAGTTTGGTCTTGATAGTAGCTGCACTAGTATGTAGTCTCACCATTCCTTATCTTAGGAAGAAGAAGCTGTGGGATCTCATGCTGTGGAAGTGGGAGGTAATGGTGCTGGTGTTGATATGTGGGAGGTTGGTCTCTAGTTGGGGGATCAGGATTGCTGTGTTCTTTATTGAGAGAAACTTTGTTCTGAGGAAGAGGGTTCTGTATTTTGTTTATGGGTTGAGGAAAGCAGTGCAGAATTGTCTGTGGTTAGGGCTGGTCTTGTTGGCATGGCACTTCTTGTTTGATAAAAAGGTTCAGAGAGAGACAAATAGCGAGGCCCTTCAGGTGGTGACCAAGATCCTGGTGTGTCTCTTAGTTGGCACACTACTTTGGCTTGTGAAGACTCTTATAGTCAAGGTCTTGGCATCTTCCTTCCACGTGAGCACCTACTTTGATAGGATCCAAGAGTCTCTGTTCAATCAGTATGTGATCGAGACGCTTTCAGGCCCACCGTTAATCGAGATGAGGAAAGCGGAGGAAGAGGAGGAGAAGATTGCAGTGGAAGTCGAGAAGCTGAAAAAGGCGGGGGCTGTGATACCTCCTGACCTCAATGCGGCTGTATTGCCAGCAAAAGGTAGTGGGAGAGTGATAGGGAGCGGGATAGTGCAGAAGAGTCCTAGAGGAAAGGACAAGGGGGAGGAGGGGATCACAATCGATCACTTGCATAAATTGAGCCCAAAGAATGTATCTGCCTGGAATATGAAGAGGCTGATGAATTTGGTACGGTATGGGAATCTCACGACACTGGATGAGCAGTTATCAAGTCATGAAGATGAATCTTCGAATCAAATAAACAGTGAAGGTGAGGCGAGAGCAGCAGCAAAGAAAATTTTCCAGAATGTAGCTCGGCAGGGATCCAAGTATGCCTCATTATTTTGATCTTTTAAATTTTGTTGTTCTACTCTTTCATTGTCCTGATGATCTCGTGCACAGACCTAACCGTGTCATTGTCTTGGCCATATTAGGCCTTTATATCACACGTAGGCCAAAAACTATTTGGGAAGAAGCTCCAAATTTTATCCTATCTATCAACTTTGGCATCATCTTGCAAAATTATTCTAGGAGCTGAACAGTCTGCTTTCCTATGATTCTGAACTTCCCATTCTGCATTAATCGATATTGTGTCCTTCCATCTAAGTTTTCTTTGTAACTCTATCAGCTGTATGACCTTTTAATCACCGGTCTTGTTTTTTATTGGTCTTTTGACTTGCTGCTTCTATATCAGGCACATATACCTAGAGGACTTGATGAGGTTTATGCCTGAAGATGAGGCTGTAAAGACAATGAGTCTATTTGAAGGAGCATCCGAGAGCCAGAAAATTAGCAAATCATCCTTAAAAAACTGGGTGGTAAGAGATCATGTTGTGGTTGTAAGAAGTCATATGAGGTGATGTATAAGAAAGAAAGAATTAATGACAATGTAATTCTGAGGTAAGTCATGGGATGCTAGTATATAATGAAGTGATAGCTGATTGTGACCTCATCCACAGACCTTGGCAACCGATCAGCCTAAAAGTACAATGCATCACAATCAGAACCTATCAGTCCTTGTGTCTACGATTGCATTTAGATGGTCATTTAAGGTTCGATGAAAATCCAGCAATTTGTTCAATGTCTCACCATAAGTATTGAGCAAAACTGGTTTTTATCAGATAGTATAGGACCCTAGAACACGCCGGTTATTACAGATTTTATAGATGTTTATGTAACTTGTCGAACCAAAGTTCAACAGATTAATCTAGAAATATAGTTCAGTGGATCTTAAGGTAATAGATTCTGCTCTTCATGCAGAGAAGGGCCCTTGGGTTGGGAAACAAAACTTCTAATGGAATAATATTTTCAGAGTCCGGTCAAAGCACTCCCTAATTTTAATTTATATGCAAAAGGAGACTGTTTTCCATAGCTCAAGCGGCGAAAAACTAGTTGGTGCTTCTTGAAAAAATGTGGGCATAATGAAACCAATTGATCGCACTAGGCTTATAAATGCAATCTTCTCAAACTGGAGTTACCCTGTAGTTACAATGTCTTTCTACATATGCTGAGCTTCTATAGTTGCAGTGTATGCTAATTGAGCTTTAACTTTTCATTTGGATGAAATGTAGGTTAATGCTTTTAGAGAACGAAGAGCACTAGCTTTGACGCTGGATGATACTAAGACAGCTGTGAACAAGCTCCATCGGATGGTGAACATTCTAGTTGGCATCCTCATAGTCGTTATATGGCTCCTCATATTAGGAATTGCCACGAAAAAGTTTCTGCTTCTCATAAGCTCCCAATTGTTACTTGTGGTATTCATATTTGGAAACTCCTGCAAGATGACATTTGAAGCGATTATTTTCTTGTTTGTGATGCATCCATTTGACGTCGGCGATCGTTGTGAAATCGATGGGGTCCAGGTACACAAGCGAACAGAGGTCTGTGCATTCAACAGAGGTTCATAATATACATTTCTAAACCATAATGTATTTGTTTCAGATGGTGGTGGAAGAGATGAACATCTTAACGACTATTTTTCTGAGATATGACAACCAGAAAATAATAATTCCGAATAGCCTTCTTGCTACTAAGGCCATCAGTAACTACTATCGAAGTCCTGATATGGGGGATGCAGTTGAATTCTGTGTGCACATATCTACACCAACTGAGAAGATTGCCGTGATGAAACAAAGAATAACAAGGTCAGTAGCTTTATTATTAACTAATCCCCTTGCCCTTTAGTTGTCTACTTCCCGCTTTTGTAATGACTAGATGATTGAGTGTTAGGATTTGAGGAATTTGCTGAAATGGTATCCATTTAAAACAATAAAGGATGTTGTCTTTGTTTTGGACATTCTGGCCTTGTAGAAATAATGCATAAGTAAAAATTATCCGGTTTATGCAACTATTTAGAATGTAGGGTTCCTCCCGGATGATGTGCAATTTGTCTAACACAAGACTTATAATTGCCTATAAGATCATAGTTCTTTTATGCTGATATACTGATTCTGAAAATTGATGACCCCATAAAATAAAAAACTGTTGTTATGGCAGATTTCATACTGTAGTAAAACATCATATTAGTGCTGAATAAAACTAGTGACGCAGTTAATATTTTTTACTCAAATCAGACAACTGCTTGGTAAGCCTTTCTTTCTTTATGGAATCATGTATGAGTTGACTTATATTACTATCTTAAATGCAGTTACATTGAGAACAAGAATGACCACTGGTACCCTGCACCAATGATAATATTCAAGGATGTGGAAGAATTGAACAAGCTAAGAATAGCAGTTTGGTTGACACATAGGATGAACCATCAGGACATGGGTGAGAAATGGGTGAGAAGAGCCCTCCTGGTGGAGGAGATGGTCAAGATTTTCAAGGAGCTGGACATCCAATACCGATTACTACCCCTCGACATCAACATCCGTGCTATGCCTCTAGTGACCTCAACCGGCCCTCCTCCTACATGGGCTGCACCTTCTAGCTGAGAACATGCAAGTGTAAGGGGTTTGTTTTAGTAGAATGGAAGATACAATTATAAAATAGAGTGATCATATATTTTACGATGCCCAGGTGCCAGAGCAATTTTTATAGAATTAGCTTTGAATGGGATTGGGTGTTTCGACTATCTTGGCTAGTCTAACTCCTTTTAGTTGAGGTACAAATGAACTGGAGTACTAGCTTTCACGGCTGATTAATCGCTCAATCAACAGCCAACCAAGAAAACGAACACTTAAAAAATGTGAGTCCAGTCCTGCTTATCTTCTGCTTAAGAGTTTTATGTCAGTGATCAAGTTTACGCTCGTCATCTTTTCCCCCTAAATCAGGAAAACATCATCTCTGCCTCTAACGCAATGTTTCGCACTTAGTGCTGGTTCATCTCTTGATTATTGACAGAACCTGAAAACCGTCACTAAGCTGACTTAACTTGTTTAATGGATTGCATGATTTTCCCCATCAAGCACAGAAAGGGCTTCAGCTGCTTCTTCCGTTTATCTCTCCCCTGGTGTGCATGTACTATGCATGCGCGAACATTAAGAATTGCGGGCAAACTAGACCAGCCAGACAGTCTAGTCCAGACTTCTTCTCAATCTGATACGTACATTCAGAAGCCCTCTCGTCCTGTAACACGCTTTGAAAATGAATATTCCTTTTTGTTAGTCAGCCGTTCATTGAGAAGATCTATGAAAGAAGAACCTTTCCACATACTCAGCCTCATAAAGCTCTTCTCATGATTCGGCTGCTCCGTTTCTCCTCCTTTTTGCCACCATTTTCTTGCCATACCTCTCAAGTGTATCAGCCAAATCAAGCTTGCCCACCTCTCTTAGTCTCTTGCTCGGTTCTTCAAACATGAGTGTGCCGTCCTCACAAGAATAGTAAGGCAAGAACTTGTTGTAATCAAATCAAGGCACCTCGAGTGCCCTATTCAATGTCCGCTCTACGTACTTGGTTGCTTCCAATTACTTTCCCACTTTCACTAATCGCCCCATGAAGAATGGGGGCGAAATTTGCGAGCGTATCAGGTCCTTAGTCCCCCCCGCTTACCTTTTCAAGACCTAGCATTGGTAGTTGCTTAAGGCTGCTGCGGCGATCTCCATCTGCATATGGGCACACAAGCCCACAAATTTGCACGAACACATCGACGTCGGAGAATACCTCCGGGGGAGCTGGCTAGAGGTGAAGGGTTGACCGTAGCAGCAGCAAGACATCGCGTCACAGATCGAGAGGGAGAGGAAGTGTGTGAATATTGGACATGCATTTGAGGTTCAGATTAAAATTTGATATTATTTTTGTGCATTTCATCACGATATGTAAGTGCATAGATCACAATAAAAAGTCACTAAGGTGATAACTTTAGTGACTAAGGATTCATCCATGTTCCACAAAATCACGAGTTCACTTTATGTTGTAAGCAACTGATGCTACATTGCCTACTTCCGACACACCTCATGTGTAGAGAAGTCCAAATTGCTAGCTTTTGAGCCAATGTACTCATCAACGTTGGCCACTTGGTATGAAGTAATCTATGAGTCAAATCAAACATTCCATAACATATGGAGGACCCTCATAGTGGTGACGCTCAGAGGGGATTATTAGCGCTGGTCGCTTCTCTCCACCTACCGGAAGGAAATTTGAGAAGAATATAGCCCTCTTTTACTTCTTGATATATAAGCAAGGATCATACTAATCTCTGCAGAGAAGTTTCCTCGCACGCGCACAATAGATATAAATCCAGTCAATGCGTATCCTCGTCCACTGAACCCGAGTGCAGCAAAGAACTTTCTTCTCCTGTCAGGCATCGAAATCAAATTATCACTTCCCTCACGGAGCTTTGTCTTCCTCCACCTCAAGAGGAAGCCCATGGACCAATATGCAATTCAATGTTGTATAATAGTATTTAATCTGACTAGGCGCTTTTGAAAAATGGTTTCTTCCTTTTGTTGTCATACGGTTGCAGGAAGAGACCAGAGCTAGTTTAGTCGACAGGAGCTTCTCTTTCCCTTCCACCAAGCTGACAAGCTCGAGATGGAAGATCGGCAGATCGATTAATGGAAACCGGATATGAAACGGGAAGTAATTTGTGCGGCATTTATCCATCACCAACCAATTAGCTCGTCAAGACTTGCATCACCGTCCCTTTGAAGTTCTACTACAGAAAGAAGATGATGTAAAAAGTGAAACAAAATTACTGGCTCTAGAGACTAACATCCTAGATTAATTCTGTCAAAACTGAAAAATGGTGGAATTGAATGATATACAAATAAATACATCAAAAATTAAAAAGGAAACACTTAGCGGTTACATTAAAGTTCATGCCTAACAACGGGAAGTGGGGGAAGATGAGAGCCTTCGAATTTCGAGAGCCAAAATCAGCATACTTGCATGAAGAGAGTACTCCAAAATTAAGCCCTCAACATCACGAACAGGACATATATGACTGAGGTACACGCACGCGCGAGACGTATGTCCGAATTGCAGACGGCGGCCCCGAGTGGTTATCGGAGATCTTCCAGTACTATGTCTAATCGACGGCGTGCCCACGAGTGGTTACTAGTCTGAATGCAGGTTTTGTATACTTGTCAAGGAATATGAATTTTTCTTGCTTAATCCATAAGGATAAAACAATGAATAAGTTAAAATAGTATGTTTAAGGGTAGACGATGAAAGGGGAATACATTATTGCACCAAAATGATGCTTCCCCCGCAATCATGTATAATTTACACTCGCTTTCATTCCATACAAACAAAAAGAACTTACGTCCACTTTTCTTTTATCTTTGAATTCCATATTCTACGATTACTTCCTTTTAGGCCTTCTCAAAATAAATGATTTCAATCATTGGGAACGTGACTCGAAGTTTAGACCTATTTTAGTATAGATCTTACTCGAATTGGAGGTCAAGGGAAACCAAAGTGAGCAGAGGATGTTTGGTGTGCTCGGGACGGAAGTCTGTCGCACTTACTTTTGGAACAGTGGAGGATTTTGGAGAGTTGCATTTTCAATGTCGGGCTACAACTGGGAAGTCTGTCGCACTTACTTTTGGAACAGTGGAGGATTTTGGAAAGTTGCATTTTCGATGTCGGGCTACAACTGGAAAGTCTGTCGTACTTACTTTTGGAACAGTGGAGGATTTTGGAAAGTTGCATTTCCGATGTCTGGCTACAACTGGCTGGCATCTGATCAAGATACTCCGAACATCGACATTGGCTTACGGACATGCAGCTGCCACTTTCATCCAATGTGGGCCACATTTTTATCCGAAGAAATTTAGGGCGCGTTTGATAACGTTTTGTTTCAAAAATTGTTCAGGGAACGTAAATATAAATAAATAAATAAAAGTGTTTTGTTCGGGCAGTTTTTGAAACAAAAGAACGCGTTTGGTAAGTGTAAAAAAAACTGTTCTTGAAATAAAAAAAAAGAAACACGTTTGGTAGCTCCAATCAATTTTGTTCTAGAATAGAAAAAAAAAAAACAGAAACACATTTGGTAAACGACACAAAATTTCTGTTTTAAATTTTTCAAAAAATGATTCTCTTTAATAAAGTTTAAACTTGATATTGAATTCTCATTCTTATGAAATGCCCATTAATTTTATTTTGTTCATGGTGAGTGAAGACAAACATTTTGAATATAATCATATGGCATATTTGGTAGAAAATTTTGTAAGTAAAGTTTGTATCAAATTTTTTCAAGTACTTTTTTATTTTTTATTTTTATAACATATAAACTTGATATTGAATTCCCATTCTCATGAAATGCTTATCAATTTAATTTTGATAATGGTTAGTGAAGAAAAATATTTTCAACATGGTCATATGTGCATACTTAAAAGAAAATTTTATACATCTCAACATGAACCCTTCCATACATGACATCACAATAATGAAGCAATATAATTCATTGTTCAACTTCATCACAATGAATACTTAAAAAAAATATTACAAAAGTCAACAAATCTCATGCATATTGTGATCCATTGCCATTTTATTTGCAATACTTATCCTAAGCATGTTTATCCCAGGATGATTTGCTCATTCGATGTATCATCCGCAACCTCCACTTCTGTAGGTCCAAATGGATACTCCGGATCTCCATATATGGAAAAATTTCTGTCAATCCTATCTTGATCACGAATGTAATTATGAAGAGCACAACATGCAATTACAATAAGTTCTTGCTTCCGAATTGTAAATGGAAGCATATGTCTCAAAATGGTGAAGCGATTCTTTAATGCCCCAAATGACCTCTCAATTACATTTCTTAGTGAAGAGTGCTTATAGTTAAATAACTCTTTTGCTGTTCTTGCCCATCTCCCACTCCCTCTATATTCGTTGAGATGATACCGTTCCTTTCTAAATGGAGTTAAAAATCCCAGAAGTGTTGCATAACCAGAATCTGCCACGTAGTATTTCCCTACAACATGATATATATATATATATATATATATATATATATATATATATAAATTTGTTGTGATATTCAACCATAATATAATCACAAATGTCAATATAAACAAAGTAAATATCAGATGGTGGTCGGGGAAATTGCAATTGAGGAGTTTCGAGTGCTGCCGAAAGCACTCGACAATCATTGGCAGATCCTTCCCATCTAGCATACACGAAAGTAAATTTCATATCAAATGAGCAAACAAACAACACGTTCTGTGATAGTCCCTCTCCTGCCTCTAAATCGAACCTGCTAAGACACCGGGATAATAGCATTTATATAGGTGCCATCCAGAGCACCTACGCAGTCCTGTCAATTTATTACCAATCTAAGATTATATAAGATTATGAACTACATGTATTTGACAGTATAAAGTCGATATAAAAATCATACCTTGAAGTAGTGCTTATGACTAGGATCCATAAGAATTTCTTGTGGGATGACATCAAAGGACGGTGGTTTGATTATCTCTTTTAAAAGTTTGATAATTGCTTTCAACACTCTGTTGAAATACTTGCTGATCGTTTCTCCAGAATGTTGAAATCTCTCACATAAATCTCTATTTGAGCTACCATGACAAACCAAAGATAAGAATATCCCAATTTGTTCATCTATTCGAATATATCAACTATCTTTTAACCAACCTCTTACTCTCATCAAATCACATAAATTCATAAAAACATGCCTCTCCATCCTGAATGCTTCATATACCCTATCTGAATGTCCAGAAACAATCTCCATTATCCATTCGGATCCTAATAATTTGCTGTCCCTAATGGGTTCTCTTGTATGCACGGACGGGTCAATTGCAACCGTGCACAACCACGCTAGCAATATGCAAAGATCATCATCATCCAAGAATTGTTGAACTTGTTCTACCTATTCACTACATATACTATCTGATCCATCTTCCATAGTACCTATACCATCACAAAAATATAAAAACATCAATATAGATTTTGAAAATATATCCAATAACAATCAATAACATAAGTCATAGTCTCAAATAGAAGATGCCATTACATATAAGTACGAAGAGTCTCAACACTTATATCTTTAAAAACTACATATTAATAGATAACATAAGTTATACAATCTAATGAAACCCCATTCAATTCATAATATATTTCCAAACATCTACTAAAGATGATAAAGAAGTCCATTTCTCCTTTCAGGTGTGGATTTAATGAAAGTCACCCTCCATGAGGCACTATCGCATGCTCGATCCACTGCTTTATTGTAAAGATCTTGGTCTATCTCAGGCATAGTAAGCAGAATATCCATCACAACAGCTACAGAGAAAGGGGCCACAGGTGATGGCATAACCCCAAAGGTCGCAGAGCCACTACCAGATTGACTTGACTTAACTTTCAAAAAGTCTTGTATAGCTTTGCAAGTGTCATCAATACTGTTTTGGGTACTCCTCCTTCTCCTCTTAGTATTTGGAGTCCTATCCAATTTGTGCTTTCCACGAGTTGAAGTTGCAGCATATTCTTATGTAAAGACTCTCTCATCAGTGTGGTGATCACCGAAGTCATCTGTATGGCCACCACCAGCATCACCATAGGCATTGCCACCACTGTTGTCACCATATGCATTATAACCACTGTTGTCACCACCTACATTGCCATCACCACTGTCATCACCATTGTCATCTTCCTCCGACACCGTCACATCTTGAGCATTTCCAATGCCATATTCCCCAGTAGCATATGTACCACCAAATACAATACATAGCTCGGGATACCGAGGAAATCCATCCTTCCTGAATTTTTCCCACTCTACATTCTCCTACAATTTTGACAATAATGACATTTCAGCAATATAATCATACATTTTAAAATTTATATATATAATGACATCAAAATGACCAAAAAGTTAGAAAAACATACATTGATATGAGATTCTCATATGCTTGGATCGTCGACAACAACTCTTTTATTCACATTATCCCAACCAAATCCAAACTGAGACATAAGTTTCTGAAAACTGCTATACTATTTTCTCAGTTTGTTTACCTTGTTCCTCAACTGGACCATGCTATATCGGCATCCTGTTTGTCTAACGAATTCAGTCTGTATATTCCTCCACCTTGCTTTGTTGAAAGTAGAAGAGGTCCGATTTCCCTTTTTGACCTCATCCACCAACAAACCAATAAATAGGTTGGTTACAGACTCGGTCCACTTTGCACTGAATGTCTATCTCTCATATGCCATTTAATATTTGATCGGTTGAGTAGCATATGAGTTAGGAGTTAAATCAATAACATAATACTATATATGACATACACAAAATCATTCTCAAGAGATGCAAGCCAAGAAGACTATAATGATAAAATTGATAATTCTTGAACTAACTTGTGTAAAACAGATCATAAGTTGCATTTTGAGCTACAAGAACTACATAGTACTATGACTAGCAATGATCAATCAAACAGAATGCTCAAAATAAAATAAACAGCATTGTGAGAAACCTAAACAACTACTCTATCTAACCTGTTTTTGAGCTACCGTGTCAAAATATAGGTCATATTTCAAACACTACCATAAAAGAAAGTGTGAAAAGTTCAATCTTGCTCCAAATGAACCTAAACAACTACTCTCTCCAACCTATTTTTGAGCTGTGAAATCCAAATGATCAACCTGAGCATTTCATTGTAATGCTACATATAATATGCAACCATGAAATTCAGCCAACACAAGGCAGCATTACCCTTGGTTCTTACCTTCTTACGATGCCGCGGTTGTCGCTGCGCCCCGACTCCGGCTGGTTCCCCCCCTTGGTGGTGAAATCGTCGTAGAACGCCCTCGCCACGAGCTTCACCAACCTGTCCATTCCACAGCACCATGAGCAACATAACATCACTCGAACCAATGAACTGAAATTCCCCCCCTTCCAAAACCGAATCAAGCAACAACACAACATCACTCAAATCCCCTACGGAATCGAAGGATCCACCTGTTGAATGGCTCAATCGAGCGTCGCTCCGCTGCTTTGCCGAGCGAGCAGAGCAGGGACGCTCGCTCGAGTGTCGCTGTGCTGCTCTGCCGAGCGAGCAGAGCATCGACTCTCGCTCGGTAGAGCAACTCGAGCGAGCGTCCTTGCTCTACTGCTCGAGCGAGAGTCGCTACTCTGCCGAGCGAGCAGAGCAGCTCTGGTCGCTCGGCAAAGCAACTCGAGCGAGCAGAGCAGCTCGAGCTCGGTAGAGCAGCTCCAGCGAGCAGCCGTTGCCCAGATCTGCCGCAGATCTGGGCGAGCAACGCTTGCTTGAGGCTCGAGCGAGTGTCCCTGCTGTCGTCGAACGGAGGAGGAGGAGCAGCAAAAACTTACCTGGATTCGGAAGCTTCACCGGTGAAGGAGCACCATTTGTCGGTGCCGGAGAGTCACCGAGTGGGGAGGCGAGGAGAGTCGGCGGAGTGGGGAGTCGCCGAAGAGTCAGCCGAGTGGGAGGCGCCGGAGAGAAGGGAGAGACGTCGGAAAAAGGGAGAGCACGAACGAAAGAGAAGGGCGTGAACGAACCCAGAAGTGTTCCGGTTTTGTTCTTTTAATTTTTGTTCTTTTTAGGCTCTCAATAAGTGTTTCTAGATTCTAGAAGTAAGTTTTTTTTGTTTCTTTTTTTTTGTTCCAATTTTGTTCCGGGAACAAAAAAACTGTTTTTGAACGGAAACGCAAACAAACGCGTTTCTGTTCTTTTTTTGTTCCCGGGAACAAAAAAACAAAAAATCTGTTCTTAAACAGATTCCAGAAACGAAAACATGCACGCCCTTAATGTCCGGGCCACTTTCATCAGACGGCCGAAGGTATGAGGAATTGATTTTGAGAACATACTTTTTTAACGTAGTCTTATCAGATGTTTCTTCCTCTCGAAATGCAGAGTTTCTTCCTCTCAAAATGCAGAGTTCTTTTACCCATGGCCACTCATGGCTATTAAAACCCTAACCCCAAATTACATTTCGAATTTTCTCCGCACCCTTTACTTTTCATCTAATCTACATCCATGGTGGTCTTCTTCTGTTTCTCATCCGAATTACTGTGTTCGTGACTACTGTGATCGTATACAGAAGTGATGGCGGTCCGAATTTGACGCAAATGTTCCCCTTCATGTCTCCGTCTTCAATCCTACTTGGTTCTTTTCACTGTATGGTTATCTTCCCCTATTTTCTTGTCAAATATTGAGACTTTCAACAGAAATTCCCTTTGCATGTGGGTTCTTGGCATATGACTTTATCTGACTATACATCACAGTGCGATTCCAATTAGCTTGCCCCTAACTTCTTTAAATGCTATCCTCTCTGCGTCATGGACTCCGAAGAACATAGTGACTCTAATCGCCTAGTTGCTCTCTGTTCAAGATTGGGTAGACTTACAACAGAGAATAATATAGATTGCTGGGACGAACAACCCACACCTGCAAAATTGGTGGAATGTAGCCTAATTTTGGTGTGCAGAATTCTGTCAAACCCTCCTATAAATTTCCTTGCATTTCAAAGTACACTTAAGAAAGCATGGAGGACTGACCGAGTTGAAATTTCACAGCGTGAAGATGGCCTCTACGTAGCTAAATTCCACTATATTGCCGATAAACGGCGTGTTCTTGATGGAGGTCCTTGGCTTTTTTCGGGTCACCTAGTAATCTTAAAGCCATGGCAGTCTAATACTCCCTTGCATTGTTATGATTTCTCAAGTTGTGTTTTCTAGGTACAAATATTTGATATGTCTTTGGAATGGACTACTGAACAGATGATTATTAAGGCAGTGCAAGATATTGGTCGGGTAATTGAAGTGCGAGTTGATACTAAAGAGGGCATGATTTCACGGACTGTTAGGGCGAGGGTTGAACTGAAACTACAAGATCCCTTAAGGATAGGTAAACTGATTCGTATAGAGGGCAAATTCTTCTGGATTGACTTTCGTTAGGAGCGACTTTCTCATTTTTGTTACTCTTGCAGAAGGTTGGGCCATTATGCTATGTTTTGTAAAGAGATCCCCTATGATAAGTCAAAAGTTGAAGGATGGGATACTATGGTCTATGGTCCATGGCTTAAAGCTAAAGTTAAAGAAGCTAGTCTTTACTGGCAAACATTTTATAACCCTCCCAACTTCTCGGAACAGTCAAGAAGATAGTATACCTGAGACCCCTCCTTCCCAACTCCCGCTTATCCCACTCTTGCCCCCACCACTCGTTATTGATGTAGTAACAACGGCTAGCCCAACACTCCATTCAGATCATCGAGTTAAAGCACCTGCACATCAGGAAAATCAAGAGCTGATCATGGAAGGGACGCATAGTCATACAACGCTCATTCCTGCAACAGCTAAATTGAAGGGGATTTCTCATCTGGCTGGTGTTGTACCTAGTTGTCCTCTCACCACTGCTCTCATACCTAACACAGAAAAATTAAAAGGCGTTCAGGTTCAGGAATCTCCATCCCTTTAGGTTAAGAAGTCCAAGGCTTCTCATCCTACTCCAAAGATAGGACCTGCCAAGAAACTAAGGCGTTATAACCCTTATGACCTAAAAGGTGTTGTTCATGCTAATTTTGATGAATCTGTGCTTCTTGATACTCCCATTTTGGAAGCACCAAAAGCTGATCGACGGGCGAAGGTGGCTAGCCCTCAACAGCCACCACCTCATCAATGAAAATTCTGAGTTGGAACTATTAGGGGTTGGGCAATCCTCTAACGGTTCAAGCGCTTAAAGCCCTGATGGCTAAAGAAAAGCCTAATCTTCTTTTTTTGATGGAGACTAAACATAGTGAGGTCTTTCTCCGACATCTCAACTGCAGCCTCCATTTTGGGAATCTTTGAGTGGTCAGTTTGGTGGGTTCAGCTGGGGGTTTGGCTCTTTTCTAGAATGACAGCCTTTGTTTGAATTCGATCAAGTCGACCCCTTCTTTTTTTTGACTTGTTCTGTCATGATACTGAGGATGACAGCACTTGCCGTATTACTTGTCTTCATGCTCCGGCGGTATATCCCCTTCGGCAGATATTATGGCAGGAGCTGCGCACTACCAGCTATGAGAATCATTCTCCATGGGTTTGCCTAGGTGATTTCAATGACATCATTTACCCATGGGAGAAGATGGGCAAAAGACCAGCAAATTTCTCATGTATGTCTTCGTTTTGAAATGTCTTAACTAACTGCACTCTCATGGATCTTGAATCGAAAGGTTGCACCTTCACTTGGCAGAATAATCAAGATGGGGATGAACTTATCAGAGGACGCCTGGACAGGGTTCTTTGTTCTTTGGCATGACATTTACAGTTTCCTTCGGCAGAAGTTTGCGCTCTCACTGTTGTTGCCTCTGATCACAGTCCTCTTTTATTATCTACTATTGCTTATAGAAAGAAGAGTCAGTGGTTTTTTAGATTTGAAGCCTTTTGGAATGAGGACAGTGAATGCTGCTAGATCATCAACTCTTCCTGGCATTCGGTTTCGCTGGTGGATTCGAGCCTCTCCGCCAAATTACGGCATGTTGCTAATGCTTTGCTTAGGTGGAGTCGTATCAAATTCGGAAATAATCATACTCGCATAGCTCACATCCAGCAACAGCTTCAACAAATCACTAACCAGACTATGACTACTTATGAGAGATCTAAAGTTATGGCTTTGAAAAAGGAATTACACAATGCATGGCAACGCGAAGAACAGTTTTGGGCCATGAGATCTAGAATACATTGGCTGAAATGGGGGGATCGCAATACACG
This sequence comes from Eucalyptus grandis, assembly GCF_016545825.1. NCBI lineage: Eukaryota > Viridiplantae > Streptophyta > Magnoliopsida > Myrtales > Myrtaceae > Eucalyptus > Eucalyptus grandis. The sequence goes on along the minus strand of NC_052613.1, from coordinate 50,159,585 downwards.
ATTTTTTCACGCAACTACAATCTAGAGGCGACAGCGGAACAAGATTAGTATGCTCAGGGATGAAACAGGGGATTAGGTCAGGGATCCCAGCAAGCTTCAGGAGATGACAACTACTTTCTTCTCATCATTATATACCATAGTGGGTGCACTCAACTTTGGACCTATCTTAGATCAGTGTCCTACGGTGGTGACGCCAAACATGAACAATGTTTTGATGTCATTGTTGACCTTGGAAGAGTTGAGGCTAGCTACTTTTCAACTAGGAGCAACCAAAGCTCCCGGTCCTGATGGCCTCACTGGTCTCTTTTATAAGACTCATTAGGATATCATCAAGGACGATCTCTTCAAAGAGGTTCAACATTTCTTTACCTCAGGCTATTTAGCTTTAGCCTTAAATAAAACAATTATTGCTTTGATCCCAAAACTCCTTCACCCTAAGAGTCTTGATCGGTTTGCCGTATTAATTCATGCAACTATGCCTATAAGGTTATCTCTAAGGTGCTTGCAAATAGACTAAAATCTCTATTACCAACTCTCATTTCTAAGGAACAATATGCTTTTGTGAGTGGGCGTCAGATACAAGACAACATCTTATTAGTTCAGGAGGTTCTACATCAACTCAGATCTAAAAGGAGGAAGCGCAAATTTCATGTTGTTATCAAGATGGATATGCAAAAGGCCTACGATAGAGTCGAATGGGATTTCTTACATGCTTATCTACTTAAGTTAGGCTTTCATCCACTATGGAATAATCTGGTCATGCAGTGTATCACCACTACATCTTTTTGTATAAGCATGAATGGCGAGCAGCTTAGGCCCTTCCATCCTACCAGGGGCCTTCGCCAAGGAGATCCTCTATCCCCATACCTTTTTATCCTCCTATCCAATCTATTATCATCTCTTATTCATAGTGCACTCGATATGGATACAATAAAAGGTATAAAACTCAACATATGGTGCCCAACTCTTTCACACCTTCTCTTTGCAGACGATGCTATTTTCTTTGTAGAAGGATTAGTTCGGGAATGTCAAATTTTATCAAATCTATTGAATCAGTATTGCTTTGCCACGGGTCAAGAGGTAAATCGCAACAAATCTGGTATCTTTCTTAGTAAATCTTGCCCTACTTCTTTATAGGAAAATATGGCTAACGCCATTAGAGTACCTATACTGCAATGTTGTGGAAAATATCTTGGTATACCATTTGATTGGGGTAGGTCGAAAAGGGATATGTTCTCATGGATAATAGCTAGAGTGAATACTAGATTGGAAGGTTGGAAGGAAAATCTTTTCTCAAAGGCGAGGAAAGAGATTATGCTAAAGGCTGTGGCACAATCCATATCACCAGTACGCCATGTCAATATTTCAATTACCTGTTTCTCTCTGTATATCTATTGAACAAAGAATCGCAAGATTTTGTTGGCAGAATGATCGACAACGAACAAGAATCCATTGGTGAAATTGGGAGATACTCAAACAAAGGAAGGAAGCTGGTGGTTTAGCGTTTGGGATCTCCTCAGTTTTAACTTAGCCATGCTTGGTAAACAAGCATGGCGCATATTTCTTCAGCTGTCCACGTTGTGGGGTAAAGTCTTTAAGGGATAATATTTTCCAACTACACGGTTCGATGAGGTAGAAAAAGGTTCTCGCCCATCATGGGGCTAGCAGAGTCTTCTAAGTAGACGTGATGCTATTTTACCATATGTTTGCTGGTCGGTAGGAGATGGGAGTTCCATCAGAATTAGGGAAGATAGGTGGTTACCTATTGGCAGATTAACTGGACCTCCTCAACGAGAAGAGCTTACTTTAGTGGCTGATCTTATCGATCACACCACCAGCACATGGAAGTACTCTCTGCTCCACAGATTTTTCGACTCCCAGGTGGTTCACCAGATTGCATCTATTCCGGTACGACCCAGATTTGCCAAGGATAAACTTATTTGGACTGCTGCAACTCATGGTGACTATACAGTGAAATCAGCATATCACAATATCAAACATTCAACATATAATAGAATCAACAGCGCACCCTCAACCTCACATCAACACCCAACTTGGCTATGGCAAAAATTGTGGAAAATGCACACTGCTCCTAAGGTACGGCATTTTTTGTGGTTTCTATGCCAAAATAGTTTAGCGACGAGAGCGAATTTGCATTATAGACATATCATTGAAAATCCAACATGTCCTATTTGCGATCAAGACAACCCTGAAACCTTGGAACATTTGTTCCTGTTCTATCCATAGGTTTTGCGTATTTGGAGTCATCCCCAGATTAATCTCCCCATTCAAACTCGGCATATACAGCATATAGCAGACTAGATCATAGAGCATGCTTGCAAATAGAAACCCTTACCTGGTCCGGAAGTGATCGCCACTGTCCTTTAGCACATCTAGAAGGCTCAAAATGCTTTTATTTTTGGACGAAAGATTCCCGATCCGCATCATGTGGCTGAAGAAGCACTGCTTCAATCTCATGTGGCTACTACTGTTGCTCGTTCTTCCACCTGCAACGCCACTCTGTTTCAGAATAGCGGAGCTTTATGGCAACCCCCATATCCGGGGGTTTTAAAGGTCAATATTGATGGATCTTATCAACTGGGAAGCAGGGAAGGGACTATGGTTTGTGTGTGTCATGATTCGCAGGGACAACTTACCGATGGCTTCTTCGACAGCTTTGCTACGTTCTCACCTTTACAGGCAAAGATCCATGCTTGTTCGCTTGCTCTCCGGCATTTGCTCGATCAAGGCCTCTCTCATGCTGCACTGACTCTGGAATCGGATTGCCAGATCCTCATCGAGACACTGAAGGGTCAGCGCCCTCCGGCATGGATAGAACGAAGCCTCTTCTCCGAAACTGTCTTCCTGCTTTCGTTTTTTCCTAATCTTTCCCTTGCCTTCTGTCGTCGTGAGGCAAATGTCACTGCTGACTGGGCTGCGAAGGCCCATAGGGTAGATTCCACGCGAAGTAATTGGGCTGTCTTTCCCCCTTCCCATCTATTAGAACTTGTTTACGCTGATGCGATTGCTGCTAGTTGTAATCGGTTTGGTCCTTCTATATAAATCTTACTTTTCGACCAAAAAAAAAGTCTTATCAGTAATCAAGCGTAACTCGCGAGAAAGCTCTAGGAACCGTCCAGAGTGTATGAGTAAACACTCGTGTATCTCTCAGTTAATATCAATCATTGTTGGGCTATTATTTGGATTGGGACACGCTTTAGCCAATGCGCATTTCATGTAATTGCATATCTTCATCTTAATTATAATCGAGTATCTCATCAATGTCCCTCCAGAAGTCTAGGAACGCCCAATCCAACTATGTAAATCTTCCATGCCAAGTTTAATTTCCACATTTATTTTTTTGCCCTAATATTTGAGTCCATTATACTTTTGAACCAATCATGATAATGGCACATTTACTTTTTTCACCATTTTAGAGCCAATTCTATAAATAAAAGCACGAACTTTAGGTGTTGTTCCAAATCTGGCCCGAACTTTATTTGAGACAAAATAAAGTAAGTCTATTACAAATAGGCTCCACATCTCTATTTAACTACAAGATGCACACGTTTTTAATATATTGCTTTAAGGCAATGTAATCTTCTGCTTCCAACCCAACTTTTAACATTGCAAACAGCTTACCAATTGTTAATTGATCTAATGGCCTTAGCTATGTGTCTCGTCCCCTTGGAACTAAAGCTATTGAATTATTTTTCCCATGAAAATCATCTGTAAAGTTCTCCCCATTGAAGGGCACGCTTAAATTTAACACTTCCTCCAAACACTTAAATGCAGCATCATTTAACTGTGTTGGATATTATTATTGACCTGGAAATACCACGTCAGATGACTATAGAATGAGAGTTAACGGAGGGCTAGATTTGGGACACAAGTGAAAATTTGTGCTTTGTTTTTAGACAAAATAAAATTCATACTAGATTTGGACAACACCTAAAATTCGTACTTTTTTTTAGATAAAATAAAATTCGGGCCAAATTTGGGATAGTACCTAAAGTTCGTACTTTTTGTTGAGACAAAATAAAATTCGGGCCAGATTTTGAACAACACCTAAAATTCGTGGTTTTTTATTGAATCGGCCCCACCATTTTACATCCTTCCAGTTTCTTATTATCTAGGTTGTAAAAAATCACTATTGACATAACAATTATGATCTTGTCCTCTTCTGTAATACGCCAGTAGATATTGGTTCCTTTATATTATAATTTAGTGGATGAAAATTTGAAATTACAATTGTTGCGATTTTGCAAAAGGCGTGAAAGTGGAGCCATTTTCGAGTTTATTTCGGAGTACATAAATGGTCATGACCCTTATAGGTTATATTCAATCACTTTAAAGTACATCATCTTTATGCTATTCATACGCAAAACACGCTCGAAAGAAATTTTAGCTTCATATTTTCACTCGGTTCACCGCGAAAATTATCGAAGTTATACATGCATCAATCATCTAAAAACCCTACCCCTCGACATCAACATCCGTGCTATGCCTCCAGTGACCTCAAGTGGCCGTCCTCCCACTTGGACTGCACCTTCCAGCTGAGTACATGCAACTGCAAGGGGTTTGTTTTAGCAGAACGGAAGATTCAAGCAGAAAATAGAGGGATCAGATATTTTGCGACGCCCACATGCCAGAGGAACTTGCATAGAATTAGCTTTGAATGGCATTGGTTGTTTCCAATATCTTGGCTGGTCTAACTCCATTCAGTTGAGGTACAGATAAACTGGAGTAAGAGCTTTCACAGCAGATTAATCGCTCGATCAATAGCCTACCAAGGAAACGATGACAATGACAACACACTTCAACATGTGAGTTCTGTCCAGCTTGTCTTTCTGCTTAAAGAGTTTTTACATCAGTGATCTCAATTTTATGCTTGTCATCTCCTCCACGTAGGTCAGGAAAACATCAATCTCTACTTTTAACACAACGTTTCACGCTTCGTGCTGGTTCACTTCTTGATCGCTAAAACAGAACCTGAAAACCGTGTCACTGACTGAGCTGACTCAACTTGTTTAATGGATTGCATGTATTCCCATTAAGCACAGAAAGGGCTTCAGGAGCTTCTCCCGTTTATCTATCCCCTGGAGTGCATGTATAGGCATATGCGTGCACAAAGTTTAACAATTGCAAGCAAATTAGTCCAGCCCACACCAGACTTCTTCTCTATCTGATATGTACATTCTGAAACCCTCTCGTCCCATAACATGCTCTGAAAATGAATATCCCTTTTGTTAATCAGCCGCTCATTGAGAAGATCCTGTGAAAGAAGAACCTTTCCACCTACTCACCCTCATTAAGCTCTTCACATGATTCGGCTGCTCTGTTTCTCCTCCTCTCTCGAGTCGCCATTTTCTCGCCATACCTCTCGAGTATATCAGCCAAATCAATCATGCCCGCCTCTCTCAGTCTCTTGCTCGCTTCCTCAAACATGAGTATGCCATCCTCACTTGAATAGTAATGCAAGAACCTATTGTAATCAAATCGAGGCACCTCAAGTCCTCTATTCAGCGTCCGCTCGACGTACTTGGTTGCTTCCAATGACTTTCCCGCTTTCACTAATCCCCCCACGAAAATGGAGTCGAAATTTGCAAGCGTATCAGGTCCTTTCCTCCCCTGCTTCCCCAAATGCCCTTGCAATAACATGATATACGTGTGCATTATGGGCTCGCACCCTCTCCTTATCATCTCTCTGAAAACATCGGTCGCCTCACTCGCCCTTTTCAATTTCAATAGCCCCTTGATCAATCCATGGTACACGTGAATGTCCGGCCTCTCAATCCCTTCTACAATCTTATAAGCCTCTCCCACCCTGCCTCGTACCAACAGCGCGTAAACAAGTGATCCCACCGTCGAAGTATCTGTCTCGAACCCTCTCTTAAGCATTTCTTCAAACACCATATAAGCTTCAGTCACCCTGCCTCTCTCACACATCCAAGAGATCACAAGCCTGTAGGTGGAAACACCCAACCGATCCAGCATCCTCATCCTCATCATTCCAAAGATCTTCATCGCCTCATCATACCGGTTACTCTTGAAGAATCTCTCCATCATGGCCTCGAACGCCCAAACCTCCGGCTCGAGCCCTTCATCCACCATCAAGTTCCAAACTTTGGAGGCCTCGATCAGGTCATCCACGTCGCAAAACCCTCTGATCAACCACCCGTAAGTAACCCCATCAGGCCTAACCACGTCCTTTAACTGAAAGACCACATATTTAGCCTCCTCCACCAGCCTGTCCCTGCACAGACACTCCACCACCATGTTCAGAGTCTCCACACGATAACCCCAACCATTCTCATTCATCAAGTGGAAGAACCCCACGCACTTCTTCAGCTCCCTGACCTGAGCCAGCGTCTTCAGAGCGATCCTGAACGTCTTCTCGTTGGCCAGACGCCGCCGGGCCATGTCCTGGAGGACCTCCCAGAAGAGGGCGACGTTCCGGGACTTGCTGACGACGTCGGCCAGCTTGTTGAGGGTGAGGGAGGAGTGGGGGAAGTCGGGGAGGGTTAGGGTGAACTGGTAGAATCGGTGGACGGGGCGCCATGAGAGGGGGAAGTTGTTGCAGACGCGGAGGAAGAACTCCGGGGTGAGGCGGCAGGGGCAGGAGCGGAGGGCGGCGTGGAGGCGGGAATCGGAGGAGTCCTGCTGCTGGTAGAGGATGGTGGAGACGCGGAGGAGGTGGGAGGGATCGACGGCGGTGGCGGTGGCGGTGGCGGCGGAGGTGGTTGATGGGCGGAGGTGGAAGAGGACGGAGGCGAGAGGTTTGGGGAGTTTGGCGAGGGCGGCTTGCATTTGGTGAGGTGAGATGAGATCCTTGAGCGAGACTGCAAGCTCGTTTCATTTGATGCTTACTTTTTCTTTCAAAAATTGCAGGACCCTATTTTTAGTTTTTTTTTTTTTTTTTTTTACTCTAATCTCTACTCTAATCTTACTCTAATATTTAGGCTACGTTTCGTCGTCCGGATTTCTAATCGAAATAGAACTGGATATGATAGATTATGAAATCCTAGGATTTTTTTATATCCCGTCCATTATTTGGTGAATCGTACTATTAAAGTCGGATATGTTCACATTATATCATATATATATTTTTATATATAATAATGACATATTATTATAAATCATAAACAGAGATGGTGAATATATCTCGTAACACTACTCCTTAATTTTTATTTATTTATTTATTTATTTTTCCTCTTTTTTATATTATTTTCATTATTATTTCTTTTTTCCCCTTTCATCGTTCTTTGAAAAAAATTTAATCAAATAGTAAACTGTACTAACATACCTAAAATACAAAAACACCTAAAACATATAATAAATATAAATATTTAATATATAGATTGAGTGTTTATTATAATATAGAATTAAAGTTGAATATATAAATTAAAATAAGATTAATTAAAAATTATTTTTATTTATTTTTAATTTCTAAATTAATATTCAAATATTATTTATATTGAAATATAATTTCAATTTTATTAATTTAATAAGTTTGCTATTCAAGAAAAATAACTTTCCTATTATGGACATTAAATCCTATCCACCTTTATCCCACCTCCTCATGGAATAATTTTATCATGCCTATATCCTCTTATATCCGACTTTATCGTGTCCTAAGCGAGCACCAAATGTAAGATAAGATAAATCATATCCTATCCCGAATTTTATCCCGACTGCCAAGTGTTGTTACTCTCGGACTTTTGCCCTAATCATCCCCACTCCAATCCTCCATTCTGAGAATATGGGGATTTGAACCTCCCACCTCCCCTTCCAAGTTGGAAGGGTGGCCACTGGGCGTTATTTCCAGTTTGAGAGTTTGAAAAATGTTCAAAAGTTTTTTTTTTTATTTTTTAAGTATGTTAAAGAAGACTTATGACTACGGATTGGATGGTGATCAGTAGCAAAAGTGAAATTTTATAAATAAATGATTGTGTTGAAAATTGGCTAAGTTAAATCTTTTTAGAATATACTTAATAATTTATTTATGAATTTGCTTGACAACATAAAAAAGAATTAGTTTTCTTAAAAATTTCTCTTTTTGATAAAATTGATTTTTACGAAAGTAAAATCTAACAACAATATAAAGTAAAACTTTAAATTGCAATTAATGATGAGGGCAATTTTATCTTTTTCCGCAGAGATTAGGGGGACTTCATCATAAAAGGATTGAAAATATCGCCAGCATATTTTCCTTCAATTTCTGTCCGCTGATCGATTGGCCAAGTAGAAACTTTAGTCCATGGCTATCTCCTATGGCTCTACCGCAAGCCCTATGTCACGGCCACCATTATCGCCAATGCCTGAGCCGCTCCCGCTCCACCACCCTCGCCACTCTTGCTTGACAGTTCACACATTCCATGACGCATGCAGGATTCTTCTGACGACGCTCAGGAGGGTTATTAACGCTGATCACACCTTTGCTCCTTCCAATCTATAAACATATGATTCTAATGGGAGGAGAGGATATTTGAGAAACATATAGCCCTTTTTCACTTAGATATATAAGCAGGTCATACAAATCTCCGCAGATAAGTTTTCTTGCCATGGCCGTAATAGATGCAAATCCAGCCAAAAATATTTCGTCCATGCGATTCTCTTCTGATGTTAAGCATCAAGATCAAATAATTATTTCCTTTTTGGGGCATTCTCTTCCACCTCAAAAGGGCTCATGGACCAAAATGCATTGTGCAATGCTCTATGATGAGTTTAATCTTAACTAGTCACGGTGTTTTCTTTTTGCTGTCACATAGATGCAGAAAGGACTAGGGCTACTTCTGTTGACAGGAGCTTCTATGTCCTAGCACCAAGCTGGCAAGCTCAAGATGGAAGATCAGCAGATCGATTTATGGAAAGCAGATATGAAACAGAACGTAATTTGTGCAACATTTATTCATCACCAACTCATTACCTCGCAAGATTTGCATCACAGGCCCTCCGTGGTTCTCATACAGAAAGAAGAAAATATAAGAAGCAAATCAAAATTACCGGCTCTAAAGACTAAAATCCTAATTCATTCTGTCAAAAAGTCAAAAAAGTAGAATTGAATAATATACAATGGGAAAGGAAAGATCAATGGTTACACTACAGTTTATGCTCAACAGTGGGGAAGGCAGGGAAGATCAGAGCCTTCGAAATCAAGAGCCAAAATCAGCATACCTACATGAAGAAAGCACTTGAAATTAAGTCGGCAGCATCATTACATAAGACATCTGACTGAGGCACTAGGCCTGAGAGGCATAAAAAGAAACAGGAATAGCCATAAATGAATCCCGGAAGACAAATGACAAGAAGACCCAACCATAAATGAATCCCGGAAGACAAATGACAAGAAGACCCAACCCAGCAAATCCTAAGCCAATCTATGTATAGGATCCATACAACTATGCGACTAAAAAAGGATCCATGATGTATGAAGTGCAAAAGCCCTAACCATTACCTGTCAAGCATACTCTGTGCTGTAATTAAGATTAAATAGCATGCCTCTGCGATTTTCATTGCCCATCCGTATTTTAAACTTCCTAGCCAGTGCATCCACCTGGTCATCGCTCTCATAGTCCATCTCTCTCATACATCGTCTTCTGACCTTTTTAAGCATCTCCTTTGTGGGAACGAATCCAGCAATTACCTGGCATAGCATTTAAAACTCAAAACATCAATATTGGCATCAAAAGTAATAGATATTTCTCAAGAGCAGGCCAGCTCAAAGTTCGGTCAATAGACATTACCATCTCATCAATCACACAGAGAGCAGCTTTTGGATCTCGGTTTATCAGATGTGCATCCACAAGCAAAGCATATGACATAGCATTTGGTTTAAACCCCACGCTAACCAAATGCTCAAAAACCCTTGACGCTTCAAATGTCTGCCACAGAGAAATTTCCATTTACTTACATTTGTTATAGTGGCAAAGCATAACATACAGGCTTAACATACATCTGCTCTTAATCCCAAAAGAGTCCATGTTCACAAGTTAGTTGATGTGACTGCTGAATGCTGATAGCGATGTATCCAGTTGAATGACATCATCAAAAGGACTAATTTGACATCGCACTAAGGCCTACTATGCAAAACATGCAAGATAATGGTAAATGGCCTAGTTCAACTGAAAGGGAATCTGCATTCAACTTCAAACAGGCAAGTGAGATGAGGAAGTATCATGCACCTTCTTGAGCTTCCCGAATGCATGTAAAAGTGCGTTATAGGAATGGATATCTGGGGTCAAGCCAAAAGTTCCACCAATTGCCTCAAATGTCTGGTATGCACGATCAAGATCCCATATATTGGCACAACCTAAGATTACACAATTGAGAGCAGCAACAGATTTGTAAGGAGGATCTCCACGGCTCAAATTCTCCAGTTGAAAGTACACCTGCGTAATTTTTCTAAGTGAATCAGCAAAAAGGTGAATTATCTAGGCAAACACCATCACAATTATGCCATCAAAACTTTCAAACCAAACTGGGCCGAACCGTTCACCTAGTTAAACCAAGAAAACGTTTGCAGAGCAGTAATGTTTTATCATACGACCCAGTTCAGCCAAGAATCAGATTGAACTGAGTATGATCTGATTACACTGATAAGCTCTTTGCCTATTCAAACTGTGAGATTTTAGAAACTTAATCCAAGCCCATAAGGAGGATAAAAGTCAAAACTCAGACCTCAGTTGGGAGAGAGTTCCTAGCCACTAACCTACAAATCGCCTTCCGCAACAAATGAACCACGCATATTCTTCCCTCATTTTGTGGGTTTTGAAAACAAATCTCAAACAGTAGAAGATGAAATTCAAATTCTTGATGGATCATTCAATGTCAGCAAAGCTGAAAAACCAGGCAAGGAAAACAGTCTGTCATGTCTTCCATGGTACAGACTAATATATGAACTTATTGATAACGTCAACATTTAATGAACTAACAGTTCTACCCATTGAACTGCCAACTTCTCAGTGCCCATCATAAAAGTTCTTAGACCAGTCTAGTTTTCAAAAGATTGGAAGCAAGCCAGAAATCTAAAGTTCATCTAGAAACAGATGACAGCATAAAATGGACATTAAAATGACATCACAAGCAGCCAAGCTGTCGTGATATATTATAACAGATAAAATAGGTTGTGTTGCTGTGGAGGATCTGCATCAATGATGACCAAAGCAATATTCCAAGCTGCAATACTATTGAGAGATTGTCGATCATCATGAAAAAAAATGTTCAGGTAGTACTCACGGAGTCCAGAGTCTCAAAACCTTTCTTGGAACACGCAGCCACCAAAGGATTTAGAGAGGTAAATGGAGAGAAAAGATCTTCAGCTTGCTCCTGGAGATTTCCATAGGCAGTCTCAAACTCATGCAATGTACTAAAGGCCCTCTGTAAATTACCCAGTGAGGCAAGGGCATATATCTTTCCAAGGTATGATGGTGGACTAGGTGTATTCTTTTGCCGTAAAGACCGTCGTAAGATTGCCCACGAAGCATCTAGGAGGGTAGAACTAAATGTTCTACCAGCAGTTCCAAGTGCCGATATAATCAGCCCTTCATCCACGGAAAGATGAACAGGAGGCCTTGCCACCTCACCTCGAGCAATCCATTTCGCCATAAATTCCAATGCGTAAAATGCTAATTTGCTATTGTCATCTTGCATCGCAACTTCAGCAATGTAATTGCATACACTCCATGGTGGGCAAAGAGCTTTATTCTGATCCATTGCCTAAGAACATTGGTAAGAAGAAAGTCACAAATTGAAAGAGAAATCAAGATATGTACATTCTGCAAGTGCAGAACTTCAAGGATCAGGACCAAACAAATTAATGGCATACCTTGCACCTCTCAATTATCAACACCAATGTGTCCAACCTGCCTTTCTTAACACAGCTTTGCACACATTCATTAAATACTTCCATCGACAACATATAGCCAGACTTCAGATTTAGATCTACATATTTCAAGGCAGCATCTATTTGATGCGCCAAAAGGAGCAAGCGAATCACCAATCCATACGACTGTTCATCAGGCTGAGATTCTTTTCCTGTCTGCAGCATCCTGGTGAAGGTAAGAATTAGATTGTCCAATTAAAAGTCAACCATTTGCCATAAGAGAGTGCATCCATCTCACGCTTCTAAGAGTATGAATACTATGAGAAAACAACCAATTCATCTTCCATGGATGACACAGTCCACAGCATCATTCACAACTAGTCCCAAAAAACCCAAAGTAAACTGGATTCTCATAGTGAGTGCATTCATTGAGCAATAAATGCAAGTCCTATTGATCCACAATCCACATCAGTTCTTATCATATATGCCCACCACTTCATTTTAATACTGCAGGAACATGAGAACATCAGTAACTATTACGTTCACAATCTTGCTCACAACTTGTCATGATTTTCAAAAGCTAGGGCATCCCTTTTGCCTGGCAGATCAACAGACAGAGGTCCACTAAGCCTCAAATTTTGGGACCTGGGAGGCGATTCAATCCTAGGAGCTCTGAAAAACGCACTTCAACATTGAGTCTCCAAAGCAAGTAATCCAGGTCAGAAGGGCAACTAATGGAAGGGCACAGTGAAAAAATTCTAAATATTCTCACGTAGACCATCACAATCATTGCACTTAGGCTGAAAAACTGACCCTTGCATGATAAAGATCTTGACCTCACTTCACGTTCGGAAAAAAATTTACTTGGAAACAGAAAAGACCAGTCTTCAGAATCAAATCCTGCCCACTTTATAGTAATGTTCTTCTTGTCCTATATATCATATACATACATAAATAAAGACAATACCCTGATAAAAATCGTATCCATCAGTATATGCACATCCAGAATTTTATCATTTTGCGGTCATTTTATAGCCCAAATCAAAGGGATGAACAGTTCTAACCGTTCCAGCAACTGCTCAGCAGCCTCGGCCTCCCGAGCCTCGTACATTGCCTTCAGGACGAGGTTAAAAGAAGCCGTGTTGGGCTCGATCGTGTACTCCTCCATCTGAGCGACCAGGTCCAGCAGGTCCCCGGCGGACGCCCCGGTCATCAGGTTTGCTCTCAGGTAATGGTTGTAGATGTTGACGTCGGGGCGGTTGGGCTTCCCGTTCCTGTCCAGGCTCCGGATCCAGAACTCGAAGAGCTGCTTCATGTCGAACCACCGCTGCGACGTCATCCAGTCGGCGAAGACGTTCATCAGGGACTGCACGTCGAGCGTCCGCGAGAGGGCCTGCATGCGGGAGGCGGCCTGGTGGAGGAGCCCCTGGGGGACGAGCGACTGGGCCGCGGAGGCGGAGGCGGGGCCGGAGGCGGCGAAGGAGGGGATCGGGTTGCGCCAGTTGGAGGAGTAGAGGGGGCTCCCGGAAGCCGGATTCGGGGGAGCGGCGTCGAGGGCGCGGGGTCGGGGCCGGGGCCGGGCACCGGGTTCGGGTCGGGCGATTCGGCGAGCTGGGGCTGCTGGCAGAGGAAGGCGGAGGTGGTGATCGATTTGACGGCGGGGCGAGGGGCGGCGGCGGCGTTGAGGAGAGTGCGGGCACGGGTGAAGATCGACGCCTGAGACGCCATTGACGGAGAGCTCGGCGGGAGGAAGACGGCGATGGCGGTACGGCGTCTGGAAATGGTGGGTTTATTTAGGGTTCTTGAGAGTGGAGGTGAGAGAGTGAGTTTTTGGGGGCTAATCTCTGGTTGGATGGGATGGTGGCGGATCACGGCAGATGGCCAATCTGGTAATTTCAGTATCGGCCAATGCGGAGAACGATGCCTATCCTAGACGACTCGGGCTGCGAAATTCGATGGAAAATCAGAAATTCCGACTTCCGTTTCTCATTGATTTTGAAAAAAAAAATCCTCATTTTAATTATTTCTGTCTCTTACAAAAAAGACAACGAAAATTAGCTTCATCATCAATAAAAAATGTTAAGGAAAATTATTATTAATATTTGAAATATTTTAACATTCTTTTAAAAATTGTTGATTTTCCGTGAAAAATGAAACCATTCAAGTGTTGACAGCTTTTTCGTTTAAAGATTAAAGAAAAATACTCCATAGTTCAGATACTTACTAAACTATATGTATAATTTATGTTCATGGCACATGTGAAGATTTGAAGTTTGAAGAAATAATGACACAAATAGGTTTTAAATTTTGATCCAATGTGTAATAGATCCTTGAATATTTAATTTATTTAATGTAACCCTTGAATTTTAACTTAACATGCAATGTGGTTTTTAAACTTTTAATTTATTTAATATAATTCCTAAGCTTTTTGTAAATGTTCAATTGTTGAAATGTATGAAAATATTTAATGCAATCTTTCCATTAATTCAATATTAGGGACAACTTTAAACATTTTTATATAGTCCGAAAACTAAATTGAACATGTATTAAAAGTTTAGGAACTACATGGAAAAAAATTAAAAGTTTCAAGACTACACTAAATTAGTTCATAGACTATTTATGTCATTTTCTTTTTGGACATTGTTGTTGGTAATATAGCTCGTCACATTTGCTTAAAGTCCCCAAAATATTTGCAAAATAATAACGGATAATTACACAAATAGTATATAAACTTTAACTCAATGTGAAAAATGAGCTTTTAATTTTTAATTTGTCTAATGTAGTCTATAAACTTTTCGTAATTTAGTCCCTGGACGTAAATTAATGAAATGATTGGACATAAGCAAGTCCTTAAACGGCTCCACCCTGAATCGGGCATCCCAGAGTGTCCAGTTAACCCCAATAAGGGGTTTAATTGGGATTACGGGATAACGTCCCGGCTTCCCCGCCAACCCCTCTAAAGGGAGGGGAGCGCACCTTGAATCCCCGTGAAGCCCTTCTCCCAAGATACTGGTGGGTTAAGGGAAATGAAAAGGTCCGGGTAACCCCCCACGTGAGATTATAAACCACTGCAGGGAATATATCTTGTCTTGAAGCTTATTCTTTTCATCATAAATGATACATTTGTTCCGAAATGACCTGATCCAGAGAAATCCCAATGAATTGGGCTTGGGATAGCATATTATTTGCTCAAGTAATAGGAGACAACCCCATCTACTACTAAAATAGGAAAGCTCAATCATGCAGAGTTTTTAATGGGCATGATCCAGAGAAAAGCTGAACTTTTTACGAAAGAAATGAACAAGTCATGGTCAACTAAAGCGCGTCGAGGAAGATGCAGGATGGCGCCATGCTTTTTAGCACGGTGGATGATGATTTTTGTTATTTTCCTTTGTTTCCTCGACGGTTGGACCGTAACTCGATCGCGACTACCAGCGTGAAGCGAGCTGAGATTTTCCGGCGCAGCTCTGCAGTTTCCGCTCGCCCTGTGAAGCCGGAGCTTCCGCCGTCGACTCATCTTCCCGGCCATGTCTTCTTCCGAATCGGGAATGCAAGGCTTCGACGTCCTCCCCGACCAAGATCACGTCGTCAACGTCATCCCCGACCTTTCGGACCATGAGGGACACCCGAGGTTCGAGACCAGGCACGACGATCGCCCCGAGGAGCCCTCCGAGCGTTCCATCGAAATCGACTTGCCGTCGGACTGGGGCTCGAGCTCCGAGAGTTTGGACTCGGTCTCGTCGGATTCGCTGCCGCCGGTGTTCCCGTTGCCCTCGCAGGCGCCATCGCCGCCGCCGCCGCAGCGCCCTCCGCCCGGTCAACGCTCTGGCTTTCGCTCCATCCTCTTCTTCTTGGTCCCCACCGTCTGCTTGGTACCTAAGCCTTCGAGGCCTTTTCACGAACAATTCATGATATGGGCACCACGTAGTTCCTCTCTGATGAATTCCGTGATTCCGTGATTCCATGTGCTTGTTTCAAGCTCTGTCATTTCACTTGCTGCTTTCCTTAGAATTACTGTTTGAATCTGGTCCTTCTTACTTCTTCGATCATGTCGACGATTCTCTGTTTGTTGCTTAAAGCTAGGTGAGAGGGTTTTGTAACTGGTGTTCGGTGGAAACCCTTTTGAATTTCTCGCTGCTTTCACTGACGGTGTCGCGGCTCTTTTATTAAATTAAATTGCAAGAGACGGTGACAGAATGTTGCACTGTTGACCGAACATTCCACCACTAAAATGACGCTTAAGATGCTGATCATCTGAGGAATTTGAGACTTACCTCGCCATGTTGTCTGGATTTATGAATGTCTAAGCTTCTTGTTGAGTTCCAGGTGGATCAGGGTTTACTGGATTTGCCCTGTGGTGTTAAATCTATTGCACTTCATTTATGACTTCATCGGCGGCAAATCTATTGTTGATTGACATCTTGATCTGGGTTTAGTTTCCATCTAATTATGCCGTGCACACTCTCGACCTAATGTACCCAGCTCATTTCATCTAAGTTCCAGAATAAGAGAAGATGAAGAGATTAAAAGTAAGAAAAGGGAAAGAATAGAAAGTACTTAAAGGTGTTTCCTATTGCACAGTTGTAATGTGGTAAAATATCGTTACTCTCAAGATATGCTCTCAAGTATGTGAAGGTTTTGGGAATTTCTTGAGGTATTCTGATGACAGTACACACTATATTTCTCACGTTCAAGGCATTCAAATGCAAAGTTTACACATCTATATTTAAGCTTTTGGTGATTGTTTCTGTTGTTTTCTGCATCAATTCGATGGATGAGTTGAGGAATACACTAGAATAATAAATGAGAAGGAATCTTCGAGGAACTAAGTTTATAACTGAGCTAATCTTTCCCAAGTAGTGTTGTGCAGCAGCCTCTTATTGACTCATGCTGTGGAGAAGTAGTTCTTCGGTCCATGGTGTCTGCTTGTATCATAACATGTTCAAACGAAGCTTTATTTTGCATCCTAAAGAAAACCAAGTTAAAAAAAGTTGGAAAGCAAAGCCTTTGTCATTCCATGGGGAAGTGGAAGCAGTACTTTCAATCTCTTTTAATATCGGTTAATTGTCACTATTGCTGCATGTCACACTGATATGTTGAAAAATGATAAAGCTTTGTCCAGCTAGAATATGTGCTTTAATTGGTGGTCTTGAGAGTCTAACAGTGTATCATGACTTAATTACAGATCCTTATTCTTTCAATTTCATCCACCAAAAGCAGCTTAAGTATTCTTCACCAAGTCCCAGAAGGCCATGTTGGGGTATATTGGAGAGGTGGTGCACTACTTAAAACGATTACGAATCCAGGTACAGCTTTGCACCAGTTTTGGTTAATGGTTTTGCATTTATGCTTGCTGGCATAGGGATTCATTATATTCTTGCGGTGCTTATCTTTATTTTTCAGGCTTTCATCTAAAGATGCCCCTTGTAACTCAGCATGAGGCTGTTCAAGTGACTCTCCAGACAGATCAGGTTGTCCTTCCAGTTTGCTTGCGTATGGCCGTTTGCTTATTTAGCTATGTATTCCATTGTGGACTTAATTTTTATTTCGGCTTGCATTTCCTTTTTTGGTCCCCTTATGCAGGTGAAGGATATTCCATGTGGTACTAATGGAGGTGTTATGATAAATTTTGAGAAAATAGAGGCAAGGCTTTTGAGTCGTACTATTTAACTTAATGTGTGCGCTGTGATGTCTTTTCTAACTCGTGCATTGCCTATTACAGGTTGTTAATCGCCTCCACAAGGATTATGTGTATGAGACACTGCTCAATTATGGAGTGCAATATGACTGCATATGGATTTATGACAAGATCCACCATGAAATCAATAAGTTTTGCAGTTCTCATTCCCTGCAGCAAGTGTACATTGATGCGTTTGATCAGGTAAGCGAGGATACAATAGAGGCATCCTGCATTTAGACAGAGAGTGGAGAGAGCACTTACTTTGACCAAGGGACATGTCGTCTGCTCACTGGCTCTTTCCTTATAGTGTTTTCACCTGGGCCTTTGACTGGGTAACCTTGATACTCTCGAGGCCTCCTGCAGTTAGACTGAGCATGGACAGTGAATTTACAATTACCAGGGGACATGTCATCTGCACACTACCTCTTTTCTTGTAGCGGTTTCACTAGGGCCTATACTATATATCTTTGTTTTTTCCTGCAGCCATCCTATATGAAGAGGATGTTTCTCATCTTTATCATATAATTTTCATTGTTTACTAAATGCCATCTATGTGCTGGCTTAAATTAATATGGATTAATTGACCAAACTGTCGAGTTAAACCTTTGCAGATTGATGAAAAGCTGAAAGGTGCTCTTCAACGTGATTGCATAAGATATGCTCCAGGCATTGAAATAATTAGTGTTCATGCAACTAAGCCTACTATTCCGGATAGCATAAGGCGCAATTTTGAGCAGCTGGAAGAGGAGCGCATAAAGGTACACTGATTCTAAAAAAACAAAGTTCTTTATTGCTAAGTTGTAATTGAAAACAAAATAATGATTATAGCGCCTAGGAAGTCTACGTTGGTTGAATGAGTAGATATCCATGACCAAGGCGCTTTATACAGGTCTTAATTGCTATTGAGAAACAAAAGATTGCTGAGAAAGAAGCGGACACAATGAAGAAGATGGCTGTAAGTGGGGCTGAAAAGATGGCCAGTGTTAGCGAGAAAGACAGTGCCAGAAAGCAGCAGGAAATAGTGGACCAAATGATTACCTGGCTCGTGAGAAGAGTCTGGCAGATGCTGAAAGAGAACCAAATATGTACCCGACTCATGGGAAGAGTCTGGCAGATGCTGAGAAGAGGAAGAATCTAGCAGATGCTGATTTCTATCTGTGAGAACATCCTTTTCCCTCTAGCACTGTTGATTATTGACCAAATGTAATTGACTGCTGTGATATGCTTCGGATGAAGAGTGTATCGAAGGAAGCCGAAGCAAACAAGTTGTAGTTCACGCCTCAGTTGAAGCTCTGCCTGCACGTTCCAAATATGGTTTCAGACCAAATTTCAGCAACTAAGGCCCTGTTTGTTTGTATTCTTTATTTCTGTTTATGAACACAGAAACCAAATTTCAGCAACTAAGGCTCTATTTGTTTGTATTCTTTATTTTTGTTTATGAACACAATTCCTGTTTTTTTGTTCCAAAGAACAAAAGGAGAACAAAAAAAGAACAGACTATTTGTTTGTATTCTTTATTTCTGTTTATGAACACAATTCCTGTTTTTGTTCCGGGAGAACAAAAAAGAAAGAAATGTATTTGTTTGTGGTTTTGTTCCAAATCTTTTTCTTTTCTCGGGAATAAATTTAGAACACTTTTTGAGAAACAATTTTCTCTCTCCTATTTTTTTTCTTCTCTTTCTTTTCTTTTTCTTTTCTTCTTCTTTTTTTATTTTGGTCGTGCCTCGGCCATGATTGGCGACCCGGTATCGAGGGCCGACGACCTTGCCGGGAGCGTCACCGGCCCTCGGCGAGGCCAAGCATCACTAGCCATTGGCGAGGCTCGGCCTCATCGAGGGCCGACAAGCCTCGGCATGTGGTTGGGCGAGGTCGCCGCCCTCGTCACCGGTCGCCAGGCCATGGCCGAGGCTAGCGACCGACCAAAAGGAAAGAAAAAGAAAAAATAAAAAGAAATATTAAAAAATTAAAAGAAACAAAAATATATATACAAAGTTTACCAAACGTGTTTTACATTCTTTTTATATTCAAGGAATAAGTTTATTAAAATCATTTTTCTGTTAAAAAATTATTCTCCAAAACAAAAATAGATTTTTCTATTTCTGTTCCGGAGAACAATTTTTGACCAGAAACGTTATCAAACGCACCTAAGAATCTTTTTATTACATGTTTAAAGTTGCAAGATGATAGTGTGAAAATGGATGAAAATGTTGAACTGAAGCGGACAATGGCATGTCACCTTCACTAGAAGGTGGAGTTTTCAGTCCTTCAGGAATAGAACTTACACCAGCATAGGCAATAGCTACAGATAATCAATGGCAAAGTTTGACTACTAGCAGCGAAGTTCGGCTATTAGCGGCGAGGTCCCGCGCATGGCATTCCCCTAGCAGCGATAGAGCCCGACAGCCCGCGCTAGTGATAATTTTGTGATTATCAAAACATGGAACGGAAATCTCGATATTAGTTGTAATTAGCCAATTTGAATTTACATTTTCTCAGGATTTGTATTTCCACGTGAACCCAAGTCTACACTTTGATTCTTCTCCCAATATGAATATAGTGAAAGTTGAAATTTTATTTTCCTAATGAATCCAATACCACATCGAACCAAACGTGAGATAAATTTAGAATGAATTAGAGATTATGCTTGAGCGTTGGGTTTCAAATTGCCAGATGGGCTTTGAGGTCCACATTTACAAAAACTATATGTAGAGTTGGGCGACGGGCTTTGAGGTTTTAGTTAGCTGCTGCCGGGAAACCCCAATCCAGCAAATTATGTCATTGAGACTCAATTTGATTCTAACAAAAACTTAGATTATATAGGTAATTATACCATGCATTTTAGTTGACACACATTTATTCAAGATAAACAAAAGACTTAATTAGGATATCCGTGGGTTTTCAAATTTTGTACTATGAAGTAAAGACGAGATTGGAACTCTATCCGAAAGCCTGACTCATGTCGGGCCGTGCTGATCTACTCCTTTGTTAATATCGAAATAATCACCAAAATTAAGCAGATATGGATTTTGTCGTCCGACCTTATCTTGGAACTATGGAGAATTGGGCTGGGCGTTACTTAAGATTTTGGACCTGTCAAATGGTGCGGATTACAACGTATATCCAAGCGAAGGCCTAAGTCTTTTTTTACGGGCCTCCCATCTTTTCACGTATATCTTTTAATTTTAATTTTCTATTGGCGGGCCTATCGATGTTTAGTTGGACAAAGCATTCTATGGAAGGAAGAAAATGACACGTCCAAGCTCGGATATGTCTTTAGGAGATGTGTGATGCAGAGATCTCTTGAAAGATCTTTTGATGTGAAGAAGACGTAGCCCCAAGCGATGGAAACCGGTATTCGCAGCTATAAAAATGGTGATACTCATGCATTTTCTTTTTTCATAAGCAAAAGCGTTGGAGAAACAATTGAAACTAGCAAGCCTCTTAGGCGTATCATCAATGTTGTCTCACATTGCTACGACATGTTAGTTCGAGCCATCATTATTCTAAATCACCCGCGCTTCCTGAATGTTCAATCTACAGTCTCATCCAAGATATTCTTAACAAATTTACTCTCGTTAATTTTCATTAAATTTTACCATCAAATTGCTGAATTGGAGAACACGTGAAGATTAACAAGTATATCAATTTGGGGTGTTACCATCCATTTGTCATAATTGTACTAGTTTGTGATTTTTCTTGGCATAAATTCAATTCAATAAAAAATTAATTGAGAGTAAATTTATCATAAATATATTAGTTTGGGATTTAAATAATTAATTTGGAATAAATTTATCATATGCGTATCGGTTTAAGTTTTTCGTAATACTAATCCTATTTTTTAAACTTTCATTTGATGTTTAATACGATCTATAAACCTTTTTATATTGGATTAATATCATAAAAAAAAACTCAAATTGGTATACTTGTGATAAATTTATCATTTATTCGTTTTCGTTAAATTTTATCATCAAATTGATGAGTTTGATGAGATGATACGTAGTAATTCAAAGGTGTACGATTTTGGGTTTTATCCTTTGTTCGTCATATATATAGATTTTTGTGGTATTAATCGAATTTAATGGAAACTAATTGAAAATAATTTTACTATAACCGTATCGTTGGGGGTCGAAATTAGTTTGGAATAAATTTGTCATAAATTTACCAATTTGGAGATTTTCGTAATATTAATTTACTTTTATTTAATTAGTCTTGGTCGGACATCTTTATTTAATTTAGTCTATGAACCTTTTGAATTCATTCAATGTCATCTTGTGTCGATATAAATCGACTAATGGCAAGTGACGTTCAGCTTTCCAGCTGTCGTTTGAGGTGTCCCCATCGAAAGGCCCAAATGCTTCCACGTTCTCCACTGAAAGGGCCCACAAGACCATGTGCATCATATAGTCTTTTCTTCTCCTCCTCCTTCCGGTCACCCGCCGCCGCCCTTATCAGGCGGATGAGCTCCACCTTCCCCATAGTGCGGCTGTCTTCTGCCATGCCATCGGCCATGCTAGGAACCACTGTCTTCCGTCATTGCCGTCACAATCATGGCGATTGGCTGAGCATCGCCACCGCCTCTCATCACCCCCGACATGAAACCACCACATCAATTTGCGCGCCACTCGAATACCAACACCACTACCGGACTAGTGCCGATCGACAAAGAAGAAAGGGAAAATCATAAAAAAGAAAAATGGAAGAAAACACTCAACAAAATGATAAAAGACAAAAATGGCTTTGATCACTTCTAAAGTTAGACCGTTCTTTGAAATTGGTATAACCACTTTGGCTCTTATTTAAAACAAAATCGACGTTAGACTCTTATTTATGAAAATGAGGGCGCATCATATGCCCTTATTTGAGAAAATTATGGCATTTCAAGCAATTATTTTGGAATTTTCCCTTCTTATTAGAGTATATATGTAATTTAATCTTTATGGCACGTGTGAGGATTTTAAGTTTTAACAAGAGATAATGACATATAAAATTCATGAATTTTAGTTCAATGTACAATGCAATCTCTAAACTTTAACTCAATATGTAATGTAAATCTTGAACTTTTAATTGTTTAATATGGCCCATAAAATTTTAGTACATATTCATGATAATCCCTAAATTGTATAAATATATTCAATGCAAAACTTCTATTAATTAAAGTCCATAGATAATATTAAACATTTTCATATAGTCCATTGACTAAATTGAATATGTATTAGAAGTTTAGAGATTATTCTAAACAAATTAAAAGTACATGAATCAAATTATACATTGAGCTAAAATTCAAGAACTATACTTAACAAATTAAAATTTTAAATACCACATTGTAAATTGGGTTAAAATTTGTGCAATATTTGTGTCATTTTCCCTTTTAACAAATTTCATGACATTGTCATTGGTAATTTGGTACGAGTATGACATTGGTTGTCACATTTCTCTAAAGTCCCCAAAATATGTGCAAAATTATAAGGGACACTACACAAATAGTTTATGAACTTTAACTTTTACAATGTGATGCATAAATTTTTAGCTTGTCTAGTGTGGTATCTAAACTTTAAGCTCAATGTGCAACATTGTATCTAGACTTTTAATTTGTTCAATGTGATCTATAAACTTTTGGTATTTGTTCAATTTAGCCACTAGAAATATATGAAAATGTTCAATGGTCATTAAACTTATATTAATGGAATAACAATATTGAATATTTGAACAAGTACAAAAAAAAAAATTAATAACTATATCAAACAAATTAAAAGTTCAAGATCGACATTGCATATCAAACTAAATTCAAGAATCACGTTAAATAAATTAAAAAATTTGAATCATTTGTGTCATATTTTCCAAAGAATAACGAAGGTGAAATTGAGAAATAGATGTGTAGTCACAAGTGGCATTGAATAGAACTAGACTTCAATCCTTAAATATATACTTCCGTGGAATTTCACCGACGCTAGTGACCCAGCTACAGACAATCAATGGTGAAAGTTTGGGGAAGTTTGACGATTAGCAGTGAAGTCCCGCGCGTGGCATTCCCCGAGTAGCGATGGAGTCCGATAGCCAGCGCCAATGATGATTTTGTGATTATCAAAACATGGAACGGAAATCTCAATTTTAGTTATAACTAGCCAATTCGATTCCATACTTTCAGAGGAATTGTACTTCCAGGCCAATCCAAATCTATGCTTTGATTTTTCTCCCAATATGAAAATAGTGGAAGTTGAAATTCTATTTTCTTGACAAATCCGAAATCGCATCGAACCAAACGCGAGATGAATTTAGAATGAATTGGAGATTATACTCGAGCGTTGGGTTTCGAATTGTATCTTGGGGTCCACATTTACAAAAACTATATGTAGTCTTGGTGGGCTTTGAGATTTTAGTTAACTGCTGCCGAGAAAGCCCAATCCAGCAAATTATGTTATGAAGACTCAATTTAGTTCTAACAAAAACTTAGATTATATGGGTAATTATACCATGCATTTTAGTTGACATACATTCATTCAAGATAATCAAAATATATGGATTAATCAGGATACCATTTTCGTACTCCGAAGTAAAGATGAGATGAGATGGGAACTCCATCCAAAAGCCTGAATCATGTCGGGCCGTGCTGATCAACTCCTTCGTTAATATCGAAATAATCACCAAAATTAAGCAGGTATGGATTTCGTCGTCCGACTTTATCTTGGAACTATCGATGGTTGGGCCGGGCTTTACTCAAGATTTTGGACCTGTCAAATGGTGCGGATTACAATGTATATCCAAGTCCATGTGCGAAGGCCTAAGTTTTTTTCACGGCCCTCCCACGTATGTCTTTTAATTTCATTTTTCTATTGGCGGGACCACCGATGTTTAGTTGGACAAAGCATTCTAGGAAAGGAAGAAAACGACACGTCCAAGCTCGGATGTGACTTAGGAGATATGAGATGGAGAGATCTCTTGAGAGATCTTTTGATGTGAAGAAGACGTAGCCCAAGCAACCGAAACCGGTATTCGCAGCTATAAAAACGGCAATACTCAATGCATTTTTTTTTTCCCTTAAGCAAAAGTGTCGGGAGTCTGCTGTCTCACATTATTACGAAATGTTCAGTTTGAGCCAAAAACTGTTTCGAATCACTCACGCCTCCTAAACGTTCAGGGATGGCGAA
Organism: Eucalyptus grandis; assembly: GCF_016545825.1. Classification (NCBI taxonomy): domain Eukaryota; kingdom Viridiplantae; phylum Streptophyta; class Magnoliopsida; order Myrtales; family Myrtaceae; genus Eucalyptus; species Eucalyptus grandis. The sequence continues at coordinate 50,134,936 of NC_052613.1, read as the reverse complement.
TTCATCGCTACGGTCTAATCCAATATATTAATATTCAAGAAATTTCCGCTCTCTTCATGCCATCGCGATCACGACACGAATCAAACTTGCGACGTGGTTGTGGAAGACGGGTCGCCCCTTTCGATCGCAAGGCCTCTCTATGTGGTGGTCATTTATCTACGCTCGAGCGTTGAAATTTTCTGGTCGTCGATTTACTTTGGTGTCGGTACATGCGGTGCGTTGAACATGGACCGACAGATGGAGATGGGGATGTTGTTTTATAATGCCACGTCGTACCATGTTTCTACAACTTTCGGCGTTGTCGGTGGTGGTGGGAAGAATTGCATGTGCACGTTTAGAGAAAAACCTATTTTAGCATTGGCGATGCAAGTTCGCAGCGTTTTAGATGCGGGGGAGTTTCGTCTCTCTTCATCCCTAGTTCTCAGAGCTAATAGGACAAAAAGCTCTAAATTAATATATTTATGATAAATTTACTTTAAAAAATAAAAATTAACCTATGAGAAATAAGACATCATTAATTTTTATTAAATTTTACCTTTAAATTATCGAGTTGGAAGACATATGTAGTTGACGGAATATACCAACTTCCTCTTTTGTCATGGATTTGTACTAATTTATGATTTTTTATAGGATTAATTCAGTTTAAATAGACTAATAAAGAATAAATTTTTATTATAAATTTATTACAACTTTTGAGGTTTAAAAATTTAATTTAGAATAAATTTATTATATGTATATCAGTTTAGGATTTTCCTAGTTTTTAAACTTCCATTTGATGTTCAATACAATCTCTAAACCCTTTTTATATTGGGTTAATGTTATGAAAATCCCAAATTGATATATCCGTGACGAATTTACTCTTTATTCGTTTCCGTCAAATTTTGTTATTAAATTGTTGATTTGAATACATGATAATTTTGTTTAGGTTTTAAATTAGGTTTTTAATTTGAAAAATGACTGGCGACGAATTTACTTTTATTCGTTTCCGTCAAATTTTCTTATTAAATTGTTGATTTGAATGACACGTGAGAATTAAAAGATGTACCGGTTTGAGGTTTTATCCTTTGTTTGTCACGGATATAGGTTTTTCGTGATATTAGTCAAATAAATTTGTTATAAATGTATTAACTGTGTGTTAAAAAATTAATTCGGGGTAAATTTATCATAAATTTAATAGTTTGGAGTTTTTCATAATACTAATTCATTTTTATTTAATTTTTTTTTGGTTAGACATCTTTATTTAATTTTAGTTCATGAACCTTTTGGATTTGATCCAATGACATCCTGTCGATATTAGATCGACTAATGGCAAGCGACGTTCAGCTTTCAAGCTGTCGTTTGAGGTGTCCCCATCGGAAGGCCCAAATGCTTCCACGTTCTCCACTGAAAGGGCCCACAAGACCATGTGTGCGTCATAATCTTTCCTTTCTCCTCCTCCATCCGGCCACCCACCGCCGTCCTTATCAGGCGCACGAGCTCCACCTTCCCCACGGTGCATCCGTCTTCTGCCACGCCATCGGCCGTGCTAGGAACCACCGTCTTCCGTCACTGCCGTCACCGTCATGGCGACTCGCCGAGCACCGCCACGGCCTCTCGTCGCCCCCGACAGGAAACCACCGCGTCAACTTGCGCGCCACTCGAATACCGGCACCGCCGCCGGACTAGTGCCGACCGACCACCACTTCACCAGGAAGGAAGCAACATGGAGACGGATCTATCAAAACGAAGCTCGCGCGGTCTTGAATTGGGCTCACGCGACCCCGAACCGACTTCACCGTGACCAGATCAGTGCCGGCCCAGCACCACCGGACCAGTTGCTATCCACCACCGCCTCAACTACAAACGGAGCCACCGGGCTAGTGCAGACAAACCGAGACCTCGCCATGAGCTAGTCGAGATGGGAATGACAAACCTATCAAAACAAAGGTCACGCGACCTCCGTCGCCATTCGACCTAAAAGAGATGTCCAGAGATAACGGCAGAGAGAGGAGCAAAGACGGTGGTGGCAACGGCAAAGGGTCTCGGCAGCAACGGTGGAGTTCTCAGGGACGACGACAGTGGTGGGGTTAATCGGCGAAAGAGGAAGAAATGGAAAGAAAGAATAAAAGAAAAAATAGATTCAGAAGAAAAAAAAGAGGAAAGATATTAGTTAGGTGTCATTGTATGTTGACTGAAGAAGATAGACTATCCATTAAACAAAAGGGTTACGGTGAGCCTAACTTTGAAAACTTTGGGGACTTAAAATTTAATATAAAGAAAAGTTCAGAAAAGACGGCCTGCGATATCTACCTCGAATCAGAGCAAAAAACCTTTTTCTTTTGCAAATTGTCAATACCTTGTCCAGGAAACATTCCCAATAAAAGATGGACACGTGGAGAACGACCTTTTGGGCATTGGAAACCCACGAAAGTGACGAAGAAAGAAAGGGAAAAAGGAGAGGATAAAAGATGAAGAAGATGCGGGACGAAGCATACTTCTTTCTAAAGCTCCGATAGATGCCCCTTCCGGAAAAAGCCAGTTTCTCATATAATTCCTGGTTGTTTGCTTCGCCTTCAGGTCCTCCATTATCTTCTTCTTATTTTGGAAAATACTAAATTATCACTATTTGTGGAGTAATGATCTCCTAGGAAAAGAATATTTACTGTTCTTAATTGATCCGCAAATAACTCAATCGTATAATTTTATGAGACCATAATATTTTAAAAATTTAACTGTTAGATGAATACGTTATTTATTATTTAAATATTCTAATGCTCTTCACCACGCTTAATTTGGTCTTTTTTTCTACTACTAAGAGTGGAAATATTAAATTGGGGAAACAAATGAGATCTTGCAAGATTTAAATTTCATGTGAAATTGCCGAGATCACAACCAATTATTCTAAAAGTTTAAATTGTTAAATAAATGCGTGATTTATTATTTAAGTATCTTAACACTCGTCTTCACACTTAATTTGGTATTTTTTTTCTACTTAATACTAAGCGTGAAAATATTAAATTGGGGAGGCAAATGGTGCTTGGTGGTTTGAATATAAAATTCTCCTTCACGCTTAATCTAACATTTGTACCTAGTACTAAACGTGGACAATTTTAATTGAGGAGGCAAATGGTGTTTGGAAAGATTTGAACTCAAGATTTTCTACTGTGATACCATGTGAGATTTTGTGAGACTGCAGCCTAATTATTCTAAAAAATTTAAGCTGTTAGATGAAGGCTAACACTTCCCCTCGTGCTGAGGTCTTTTTTATTATCTTAGATGATGGCTCTTTTGCTCTGATAGCATGTAAGATTTTATGATACTGCAACCTAATTGTCCTAAGGATTTAAACTGTTAAATGAAAGCTAAGTATCAAAATATTATATTGGAAAAGCAAATGGGGTCTGGTAAGATTTGAACTCAGAATTTCTAACTCTGATATCATGTAAAAAATTCTTCTTAACAATCAGAAAGCTTACCTAGCCCAAAAAAATTCTCACAAAGCCTAGTTTAGATACATGATTGCGTGCGTAGCCGATTTAACAGACTAACTCCAATAGCAAAAAGACGCGTGCACTGCCTAGGAAAAGGTAAGAATATTGAATATGTCAGGAAAAGAAGATTAGATTATCGTAACATTGATTTTTCCTTTTTTAGTTTGAATGGCTGTGATGATGCCATGCACTTCCGCCTCGCAACACGTTGGCTACCGTGACATAATTCAATTGCTCGTGACATCTAAGGATTGTAGGCGTAATGCGCCATAGATTCATTATAAGACCCCCTCAGGATTAAATAATAGGGTGGGGGCATTGAGGGATTTTCAGCTCAAAATCTTGAGATCATTTTGTTTGGATCCTAGCAATTATCGGTTAGGGTCACATACAAAGGTCGAAGGTCCGAATTAAACTGGTCCATGAAGCTTATAGGATATGTCATGAATCTTTATATAATCCAATCTCTACATGCGTATCTAGAATTATAAATAAAAAGAAGAAGAAGAAAACTCATGATACCAAATCATGATGCCTAGATTCGAAGAATCAATGATTTCTTGAGTATGCATATATATATATATAATATATATACATACATGTATGTATGAACTCAAAACGCGTGCTTCCTACAAGATTCACACTATAAAACAAAGTCTAAGCTCTGTCTCCTTCATTTCATTTTTCTTAAATGCCAATCATTCATTTGACAGCATGCCACTCGACACCTAATAACAAAACTATGCGAGCGTAATTTAGGGCGGCGACCTCTCTATTTTCGTTCATTCCTCAGATTTTCAGCCGTCGTGTTGATCCTTCCTACTGAACGACCGGATCACATCAGAGCTTATCAAAAACATCATAAAAAAATCAAAGGCACGACTCTTATAAAAGTGCGAGTTGCGAGCATCAACAGCTCCATATTCGGCCAAGAAGCCGCAACGCAATCCGTCCTTTTACACTTCAGCATGCTGCTTTCAGCCTTCTGCCTAATGCTAAACAGTCTTGCCTAGCGATAAGTCCAACTTTTTGGCTTAGTTCTTGAGCTTTCACATCGAGGGTTCAAGTGACGACGCATTGACACGAATCGCTAGTGATTGGCCTGAGTGGCCTCGTCATGTTCCACAGCATGGGTTGTTGATTGATCTCGACTGCTGTGGATCAATGGTGACCAGTTTTTTACCATGATAGAGCATCTCGCCTTTGCTCTCGTGGTCCAGATATTCTTCATTCGACGTGCGAAGGATTTCAAACCCGCAATCAAGGACTTCATATTTTTTGGGGGAGAGGGAGGAGGACCCCATGGAGATAAAGTCATTCAAAAGCAACCACAGATTTTCAAGGAATACTTGAAGTGTCTCTTCCTTTTCTTCTTTTGGGCTGCACCTAACCCTTAAAAAAACAAATGAAGTGTCAAAGCTACATTTCTTACCCCCTCTCCTCATTTCTTTTCTTTGGTTCTCTTTTTCACATATCGATTGCGAACTTATTCTCCTATTATTGGTGCCAGTCGTTAGACTATGGGGAGAGATCTCTTTTGTTTGGCTGGCTTGATTCTTTGCTTAGCAAGCTCCCAGCGAGATAAGGTCCTTTTGTGGAAACCCCACAGATGTTGTAAGGCTTGCGACACCGATACCGATCCAAGATTGAATCGCACGAGTTGTCGCGAGTAGTATCGGAGAAGCCTGTTGATCAGGGAAAATGGGGGCACCAGCTACTACATGGCGGGAGTCGCATCTCAACTCTCAAACTTGCAGATTCACTTATTCATTTGACCCGAATGAAGGCTTGTGACAATAATACAACTCACTCTAAATGGTTAAGAAAGTGTTCAACTAATCTGTAGAAACATGTCGATCTCTTTTCAACAAAGTGATTGTGTAATGTGAAGGAAATCTTTCCAGGTCGATGGAAATAATCAAAAGCAAAGGAGTGCTTGAACTTGAAGCATGAGGGACGATTAAAACATTACTTCCGGTCTGTGCCTGGCGTACGAACATCTTTCATCTGTTTTCACACGGACAGCACTAAATTAAGGACGGCACGAGATTGATTAGATAACCACCGTTCAAACCTTAAGTTAGAAGACCTCGGGCGACGCTAAGGAGTGTTTTCTTTCACATTGACAATTCCATCGCCACGAAGCAACTCAAAAGCGATCGCAGCTACGGCACTGTGCCACTACTTTTAAGTAGAAAACAAGAAAAAAGATTCTATTCCCGACTGAAAATTGGGTAAATAGCGTGAGAAGCAAAAAGTTAATGACTGTTATATGTTTAAAGTTTCCATTTTTTCTTCCAATCTCTTATTTATCTATCTATCTATTTCGATTTTGTATATATGAAAGGTTACTTTCATTGTCATTCATCAAAAAGACAGAAGCTATGCATCTTCTTTTTCTCTAGAAAAAGAAGAAGAAAACTATGCATTTTCTAGCCAACTCAGATCACCTCCCCGCCACCGCCAAATCGTTGTCCACTAATCATGATAAGATTACTGTCAAATACTGCCTTTCCATTGGTAATCATTATAAACCATCTTTAGGAGGCTAAATTATATGATACTGTTGTCCTCGGATTCTAATTAATAAGTACGGATTGACGAGATTTGAAAGCTGATTCAATTGTTAATAATAAAAGACAGAAGCCTAGTAGCGTCCGTCGAGGAAGATTGTGAGCATCTAATTAAGGGCTAGGACAAGGGAGATAAGATGTTAGAGTTCTCTCAAGATGAAAATCATGTAGGGGAAGTTGCGAGATGCGTGCTTCTAGTAGTAACAATATATATTCCACATGGATAGGGTAGTAATCGGGGGAGCTATGTCGATGCCCTCGCCATCATCCATAATCGTCGGGCACAACCCCCCTAGTCTCCGGTGACGATGCTAAACCTCTGCAAAGCGAGGAAGACGAGACGCACCCACTCCTAACAGGAAAGCTTAATGATACAGGGCTTTTAATGGGCATGTCCATCGTTCCATAAGCCGAAAGGAATGGGATAAATTTGTCTTCATGCAGCAATGCACTTGGCGATTTACGATAAAAAAGCGAAACCTTTTACGAAAGAAATGAACGAGTTATGGTTAAAAGGTGCAGCACCTCGAGGTAGATGCTGGATGGGGCCCTGCTTTTTTGCACAGTGCACATGGGGTTGTGGCCGTTCCAGAGGAGTGGACAAACGAGATTTGTACCTTTGGACAAGGCTTGGGCTTCACTCTTTGCTCCAAGAAAGGACAATAGCTTAATGGCAAGATCCGGAAAAAGAGAACTCTTTCGGACGACGGAGAGAAAAATACATAAATTAGAAAGGTTGGGGCTTTGCTCCAACGTCGGTTCACCAGTCTCGGACACTGTCACCCACCTTGGCCAGAATTATAATTAATGGCGTATGAATGGTCCCGACTACAAAAGGCGTTACCGTTAAATACATCCTGGGGACACATAAAAAGGCCTGAAATGAGATGCGGACGCCACCCACCATCGCCACTCACCGTCAGTCCCGTATTCGTGTCTAGAACTCTCTCCCTCTCCCTCTCCCTCTCTCAAGCACACACACACAAGACTCAAAGCACCGCCATCTTCATATAACGAAATCTCATCCAGGGTTCTGTCAGTCTGTTAGTTGCCAGTCCAGCAACCCGAAATGGCTTTCTTAGCGTTCTTGATGCTTATCTTGGCCACGGCCGGCTGTTCAAGTAAGCTCCTATGCTGTTCTGCCTCTTTTACTCCCTTCTTTTTGCCTCTTTTTCGACTCCCTGAGCTTCATGAGCTATGGAGAGGAGCAATTTTACTCTTTTTGTGATGGATGGTCGCATCTTTGTTTTGGTTCTGAAGAGATCTCTTGCTGTTGTCTCATTTTTTCTTCTTCTTTCATCTTTGTTGAGAAACTGGCCCCTGTTCACGGCCAACAAACAAAAAAGAATAACATTGGTTCCTGCCAGAAAAGGGTTTTATTTCATGGTTGGTGACAGAAACAGATCATGTCCAGATTTCTCTCATCTCCTGGATTAGCAGAAAGCATTTCTTTAAGAAGTGATTCGGTCCTTGTCTGAAGCCACTCTTCACTGATGGTCTTTCTTTTCTTCTATTTTTCCTTGTTTTCTTTGTCTCTGCCTTCAATTAGGTGCAACATACTGCATCTGCAAAGACGGGTTGGGCGATTCTGCTTTGCAAAAGGCCCTGGACTACGCCTGTGGAGCTGGAGCGGATTGCAGTGCGATTATCCAAAACGGGGCTTGTTACAACCCAAACACTGTCAAGGACCATTGCAACTATGCTGTGAACAGCTACTTCCAGAAGAAAGGCGAAACCACCGGTAGCTGCGACTTCTCCGGGACCGCCACCACCTCAGCCACTATTCCCAGTAAGACCCATCCAGATTCTGTTTTTCTGTTCATTCATTTGGGGCTTCTCTATTTTCAGTGTCTTCTCCTTCGTTTCAGTAGTGTAGAATCTTTTGATGGGTTGCCAATGTTTTTTCACCTTTCTAATGTGTTTGAATCCGATGTGTATGTACAGCCCAATCTTCTGGGTGCGTGTATCCTGCAAGTGCCAGGTATGCTATTTCTACTTTCTTGATTCTCCATTAAAGAGACAATTCCCAAATCACCATTTCCCATTACTCTTGGGCAGCACAGATCACCATCATAAAAGAAAAAAGATAATTTTTCTCCACTTTACAAGGGCTCTTGGTGAAGGAGAGACCCCTGTGCTCGACTTTCTGACGAGAGAGAATCTCGTACCCAGATTAGGTTCCTACTTTCTGGAGTGAGCCTGATGGCTTTTAGACTTAGAGGGCTCAAAGATCAAATCTTTTTCCAGATATTCTTAGTCGGCAGTGGTGGGAAAACATGAAAAAAAAGTGCCAGTGTCTGAATCCAGTTCCTATTCTTAAATCTGCTGGCTCTGTTTTTCCTGCTGCTTCTCTAGAACAGCCTGATCTGTGCTTGCAAGAGAGGTTTTTTCCTTGGGGGACTTTGCAACCCATGAACAGAGATGCCTTTCAAAAGACCCTTTTCATCACGAATTGAGAATTTCGGTGTCAGTAAAGTTAAGAAAAAGTGTATCCCGTGCCTAATGATTTAGTAACCCATGTTGGTTGCGATGTGAGCTGTCCCTGATGTTGATTTTCCTACGCACCCTTTGTCCCTTTCCTTGTTATCTTCACATGATGAGATAGCATCGTGTTTCATTTTCTTACTCAATCTAGAGAAGTAATCACTGGTTGAAAAATCTTTGTAACTTAAGCTGTGTCTTTCATTTACTGGACGAATTCAATTGACAACTATTTTTTTAACTTTTGTTTGTTCTTTTTATACAGTTCTGCGAGCACCACTCCTTCAACCAACGGCACACCGACCGCCACTCCTTCAACCAGCACCACACCGACAACTTCCGCCACCCCAACCACCTCCACCACGCCGACCACCACCACCACCCCGAGCTCCACCCCGGTGTTCAACAGCGGCGCGGGGCTTGGTCCTACTAGCATCACTACTGGCCCCAGTGGTGCCGCCATGTCCATCCAAAGAGCAAGCACGGCCCTTGCTTTTACCGCCACCTTCTGGTTTTCACTCTGGTTGGCGTTGTGGGCCTGAAGGTCCACCGAAGATGGACCAAAAAAGGGGAGAGGAGGGAGGTGATGTACATCCTTTGGGGTCTGATCTGTGGAGGAGATTCGCCAGGGCTGCGCCATCAGAATGGCATCATCTTGTGGTGTTTGGGGAATCATATCATCAAAGAGATAGACCCCACTAGGGTTTTCCTGTCGTTTTCCTCCCTCCCTGTGTGATAAAAAGAACAAAAAAAAAAAAAAAAAGGTTGGGAATTTGATTCCTTGTTTTTCTTATGAGTGGTGACGTGACCACCAGTGGGGCAGGAGGAGAGATGGATCTTTTTCTTTTTAGCTAGAGATTTATTATTACTGTATATTTAGGGAGTTAGTAGTATTTTTTGTATGTAATAATGTATAACTGGTGGTGCTGCTGCTGTGCTCCTTTTCTTATGTCTTGATAAGTTACTCGTTTTTCTGACGAAGTGACGGCTTACCTAAACTTGTCTGATGATGGGTTGAGGAAAGAGAACTTTTCTCTGATATTTAAAGAAATGGGAAAGTGAGGTAGGAATTGATAATAAGGGCTTGTTTTGTTTGGTGAGTATATTATTTTTTAAAATATATATTTTTTAATTTTATTTTTTGGATGATTTTTTAAACATTTGAAAGCATTTTCGATTGCAGAAAATCTCTATTTTCAAAATAGAAAAAGAGTGAAAATGCGTTTGGTAAAATTATTAATTTTTTGTAATGAGATTTTTTTTTCTGTTTTTCTTTTCTTGTTTCCTTTTTTTTTTCCTTACTCATCTGATTGGCCAAACGAAAATCAAATATCTTTATTCTCAATAATAAAAAAGTAACATTTTTCTACTATTTAATTTTATTTAAAATCTATTTTCAATAACAAATTTTATTCTTAGGAGTAGAAAAATTAGTTAATGTTACTAAAGAGATTTATGTTTTACTTTGAACCAAAAAATATAAATGATTAAAAATTGATCAGTTATTAAAGAGGCCTTAAGGAATATCTATGATAAAATTAGAAAATTCATCGTTTGAGTAAATTATCGGAGAAATAAAAAAGATTATAAATTTCAAGGAAATGGATGTCCATTATGCATGATAGGAACTCCAAAATTAGGCAGTGTTTAGGTTAAGCTACTAAGAGGAATACGTTTAGGTTTTGCGTCCATTGATTCTTCAGGTAGCAGTTTGAACATAAGGTGAACGCCAACAGACACTTGATATGACCAATTCACGTGGATCATCTGGGTTTTGCATTTTCTTTCCAAGGAAAAAGTGAGCGCATGACCATCAAGCGGTAAATGTAAATGTCAAATGTCAAATCTGTTGTGATGAAGATGCATAGTCAGACTTGACAATTAGTGTACAAAAGTAAAATGCAAATCAAACGATAATTGAGTAAGGTCATAGAAATGATAGATTTAGAGGCGGTGGATTACCGTATGTTGCCGATGATCCCCGTGACGTAGACAACCAAATCTCTAAGAGCTAATGTCGGTGAATAAATTTCATTTCAGAGAAACAATTTCAGCTTCTTTAGCGCTATCTTCCTGTACAAAGTCAGCGATCAAGTTGGCGACGATGTTTGGCTTCTCCACATGAGGAAGATGGCCGCAGTCTGGTATCTGGCGAAGAATTGAGTTCGGCAGCTCAGCATGCAATTTCTGCAACAAAGTAGAATAATTATTTCTACAACTGAACATGGAACCTTTGGTGCGATGACAAATTTGAAAGAACTTTCCAAAGCTTTCAATATACTGCCCAAAAACTTGAAATGGATGATCATCTCCTCAGTGGTTGCTAGCTAAACTATAATTTAAGAAAAAGAACAAGAACTGACCACGGCCAATTCTTTGCTAATAATTTTGTCATCCTCTCCCCATACGATGAGTGCTCTCTGCTTCACCTGTAATAGCACGTTATAGTGGGCATCCGAATAAAAAATACGATAGCATTATCCAATCAACTTTGAGAATAACTTTCTTGAACTTGCAAATAAGATAAATAGACAAGCTCAATGATTGAAAAGCAAGAGCAACTTTGCTGCTTCCATGTAAGGAAAGATTCCCTAAATCGGTCGCTCATTTTTAATGAAAGAGTTCCAGCATCCAAGAAATGCGAGCTATGAACTGAAAGCAGCTGTAACAAATTCTTCAAAACTCTCCCAGAATTTGAGAGAAAGGAGCTGAAGGGAGGGGAAGAAGATTCTTGCAACCGGTGTTTCAATAAAATTATCTAGTAAATGAATTTGCTTATGTTATAGCAGTTGATGCTCTTACCAAAGGCAAAGATTCAATTTAAAGATTCTGTAAGATAAAGTGCATAATTAGAAGTGAAGGATCTGCAGCTGGGCACATATTGCAGCCTCAGGCTCATGGGGGATATGAAACAAAACCACTTTGGAAGCCATGACATAATGTTTCTCTTTTCTGAGAATAAGTTAATCGAACTTGGAATTAGCCCAGACTGTCATGCTAGGATGCAAAATAATCTGCCACTGTAGCTTTTAGATACGATGATCTCCCATGCTTGAGTCTGGGCATCAGACCATCAGGAATAACCCTTCACTATTTGCTTTATCTTGGTCAGAATGAATTCAGGGAATTCTATATGCACCACAAACAAAGTTGCCAATAGATGGGAATACATCACTCTGCATACCTGATTAATCTGTTCAGTCACATTGTATCCACCACTAAGCATAAAATCAACTGAAGCATCCTCCCACCATGGATATCGACAATGCAGCCTCCCCACCTAGATTTGATTAGGATAAAATACAAATTCATCTCTTCAGTATCTTGAAGGTGCATGACCAGAAAGAAGACCTGGGTATGATGAGTGAAAAGGCCTTGTCTCACAAATAATACAAGGAAGACTCACATTAGTCCAATCTAAGTTGGTGCTGAGTGGAAGACCTCTGAATGCCAAAACATTTACCCAGAAACGGAGAGGAAAGCTCTTCAATATAGATACCTGTATCAAGAACAACTCTCTCATCTGATCTACTCAATCTCAAAACATCAAATTCAGGGGGAAGTATATATATGGTAAATTATCTCATTTAGCATGAGGGATTGTTATATGGTAAATAATCTCAATTAGCATACAGGATCATAGGCAAACTCCACTTAAAAAGATCAGGCTTCCGTTGTTGTTGTTATTGCAGCATGAAGGAACTGGAAACCGTTAAGTTTGTCCTTTCTTTGTAACGCTATTGACATGTAAATTTTTTTCTTATGTGCCATAGTTTTGCACGGAAAGTGATGTTATTACTTTGATGAAACTAATGCGTTCCGAAAGCTCTCTGGAGTTTATTTAGTGGTGAGCTAAACTACCAAACTCAACAAAGTATGATTGGCCCAAAAAAAATCAGTAAAATTTTATTTGCAGATAAATGAAATCCATTCTTTAAGTTTATGATGCACCAAGATATATTCATCACAATATTTTTTCAGTTGCCACAGACTCTATCTCATCTTACTGTAGCAACATCCTCTAACATATTCCACATTAAGTTCACACCCTGCATGATTTTACTGTAAGTAATACTACTAGTTGTCCTAACAGCCATAACTCATTCCAAAAGAGAGTAAGGGAGGACAAAATAAAAGAACAGTGCAAGCATTGGCCATCAGCACAATGATCAGCTCAAAAGCTATTTAAACTTCAGCAATTTCCCCCTCCTCTAGAGATTGATTATAAGATCTTTCCTGGATTTAGTGATCTAGACAAGAAGTATCAAATTCAGCCTCATCAGTTCAAAGACTAAATTCCTGTGCTTTGTTGATCTTCTTTTTTCTTTTTCTTTTTTTAAGGAGGGAGGGGGGGAGGAGGAAGGACATGCAGGAGGATCCTTAGTTCACATGGAAAGAAAAGTATAGCTCTAGGTTTTTCCCTCCCTTTTTTAATCTGGGAGCTCATGAAATCTCAGGTCCAGAATGAAGCCATAGCTTCTAGAAATATCCAGATTACCTCCGCTGCTCCCAAACCACAGCATATAGACTGTGTTTATGGAAACTTTGGCTGCCCAACTTAAAGCTTTTGACACAAAAGTAAAAGGCCATGTCACACAGCTTCAAGTTAGAGATTGTTAGAGGTAGGTTTAGTCAAGTTGTTAATATGGATAGCAGCACGTTCTGGACCATTGGTTGGAATCATTGCCTATTCATTATGCAAACGTAATAGTGTCTTTGCTTATATTTGCTCTGAATTTGAAAGTGACACGCAACTTTGGCTATGGCTAATCAAGTAAACTGGTACTTGTAAAACTCACCATTTCTACAAATCCAAAAGACTAATTTAGGTCAAGATTTATTTAGGTACCTTTCAGTAGAGCAAAAATGTGGTGTAATCTCTCGAGATAGCCAACTTTGGCGATCCGAAGATTCTGAAAATTAAGAAAATTAAAGTATCTCATATCGTTGATCTATAGGATTTATATGCTTTTTTTGTACATGTGTCCTTCTTTCACCTAGTGATTTATACTTTTGGGTTGGACTTTCTAACATATATTAGAGCCAGGTTTCGTCAAGATATATTTCTCACATGTGACCTATTCCTCAATTCCACTTGTCGTTCTTACTTAGTTTACAAGTGAGAGGATGTGCTAAAGCATATCACTTGTTTGTATAATTTATATGCTCCTAATATACATGTGGTCTCTCTCCATCGAATGTCTTAAGCTTTTTGGTTGGACATTCTATCAAGGAGCACTGAAATTTGCAACACTATACTCGATCACAGTTCACAAGGGGTAAGGGGTCTCGACAACAATGGGCCAAAGTCAAATGCCAAAACCATAGCTAACCCAAGCACACACTAAATTCGTTAGTTAGCTGTGGGAGTGACAACTTTCTCCCTCTCCTTAAGAAAGCCTTAAGTAAGTTTTAAAAACAAGCTAAAACTCACCAAATGTTCAGCAACGAAGAATCTGGTCACTGGATGTTCAAAGGTCCAAGATGATTGTGTGAAAATGGATGAAATTTGAACCAAAACAGCTAATAACTACGCCACCTTCACTAGGTGGACCAATTTATATATGTAGAAATGAAGTTTTCAATCCTTCAGGAGTAAAAGCTTACACCAGCATAGGCAATTGCTCTAGGTAAGTTCGCCATATCCCCTGTGCCTTCAGCATATACACTGGCATCAATCAAAACTAGCTTTTCAACCTGGACAAGTTGAAACATTTAGCACAAGTAACTCTTTCTAAAGCAATTTTAAGTATAGTCGTTTACATTAGCAATGCTAAATGGTCGATATTGAGAAGTACTTACTGCCTCTGGATGGATGACTGCAAAATCAATTGCAATAGCAGCACCAAGGCTTGGTCCAACCAATATCATTGGCTTCTTGATGTAGGACTTCCAGAGCTACACCCCATACATAGAACCAAAAAAGTTCGGCTACACCAAACTGAATAAAACAGAGAACAATTTCGACTATAGGAGCACAGATGGCCAATTTTGGTTTATATGTAGCTTTTCTTCTTAATTTAATACTGCAATTGACAGTTCGTGGAATTCCTAACAACCAGCAACAACTAGAAAACACAAATTGGCAGGGAACTACATTAAACAAGCATGGTGCCTTTGAGCACCCTCTACCCTGTGAATGGGGTTCAAGTGCTTTGTCACTGGTGCAAAACCCAAAGACAGAAGAAAAAAAAGAGGTTAACATTATACTCAGAAGTGATTTCCTGAAACTAACAAGGATCAATTAGGAAAGTAACTGTTGAAATCTCAGTTGAACTTTACAGTTCTTCCATCAGTCAAACAGTGGGCTCACAGCTTTCTCAATAAAGAGTATTCTTTCAGTACATATAGATGCCCCATAATGAAAATACCTGATAAAAATGGTTACGCTTATTTGCCACATTGCACGCTGGAAGTTGTTCTTTCACATGCAAAAGAACAAGAAAGAACCTTGAAACAACTTGCAGAACATAGAGAGAATTGGATGCTCGGAAGATTCAGCAAAGAGCAGAGGCATAAAAGCAAACCTAGATCAGAGAAACCCCAACCGAGAATGTCGACGGCCCAAGTCTCTAGACCAGCATCCTCAAGCAATGGATACGTGTATCTCCATTCTAAACAAGAGCTACAGGACAAATTTGCATCAGAAGAAGAGTGACTTTAAACTCACTACAGTACTCCAGATACACTAGGTACCTGTCAAAACCATGTAGCAGGACCACCGGATTAGTCTCTCCTTTCACTAGTGGCTTCACACAGCTGCTCATGATGCAATTGTCCGACAAGTTCACCTGCATTTAGCCGAGCAACAGAACATGAAACCTACGTGTTGACAGTACCTTATTAAAAGTGAACAAAAGTTGATTTTTAGCCTTCAGCTTCCAATTCATAGCTATGTTGGATCAACAATGATAAGAAAGTTCCTAGTTCTGGTCATGCCATGTGTTAAATTATGTGGACCATGTAGAAATTGAATTGAAACATTAGCCAATCTCCGATGCAGCAATAAGAACTGAATTTCCTCTGCGTGGTTTAGAATTTGTTGTGCTGTGTTGATAAGGACCTCATCCGGTGTCTGTCATACAATCCATTATCCTTGAACTGTCTTTAGCCAGTTCAAAGGAAGCTGATGAAGGTCACGGACTCGACTCCGACAAACTTGAGTAATCGATTTATTCCACTTCCCAGAACAACACAACACATTACGCGCCTAATGGCGTGAGAAAAGCTGTCGCCATCTTCCTACCGTCTAGAATCATCATCAACAATCGCATAAGAAAATTACACAATAAACCGAGACAACCTCAAAACTTTCGCCGTGATGGAAATCGAGTCATAACGCACGAAAGCGCGAGTTGAAAAGCCAGAGAGAGAGAGAGAGAGAGAGAGAGAGAGAGAGAGAGAGTACGCACGGGAAGCCTCTCGATGCGAGAGGCGAGCTTGCGAGCGTAAGAATCCTTGATGTTCTCCACCTGTTTGGGAAGGAAGGGAGGGAACGCGTCGGCCCTGGCACCGGCGGCGATTGGCGGAGGAACGGCGGAGAGTGTCAGCACCGCCATCGTGCGCCGCCGCCGTCGTGCTGTGGGAGATGCTCTCGTCAATGCATTTGCGGTGCGGAAGCCGTGCGTTCCGCTCGCGACGAGAACACGCCGGGACGGTGTTCGTTTGCGTACTTCGGTTCAGCTACGAGCCAATCGGCGTATGGCTCTCGCTCATCCACTTCCACAGTCGAACCGCACGCGCGGTGCGGTGGCGCGTGCTTCCTACGCCGTTGCCCGGAAGTTTAATTGCTTCCGCCTTCTTCCCGGGGCGAGTGAAGATAGAATTGCGAGATACCGTTCTGCAAAACATTTACTGAATGGAAATTTATTAATTTATCCATAGGCTAAACTGAATTTTCTAAAGTTGAAAATGCATTTTTTTTGGTGCAAGAAAATTTAAGATTCATCGTTATGCGAAATTATGTGAATAGACAAGTCACAATTCCTCGGTAAAAAGATATGGGTTTCCTATGTATAAATGAAAGAAGCAGCTTGAGTGTTTAGTGCAAAAATATTGCTTTCCATTCATGCAATTTAATGGACAAGTATTGATTGTCCCTTTAAGCTGGTAACTATATCACTTTGCATCCTCTATTTCTAAAACCATCACTTTGCACCTTCTTAGAACAAAATCTTAAAAACAAATAAAAAAACAGATTTGCCCTATTCCAAATCCTAATTTCTCATCCTTACCAAAAAAATCCTAATTTCTCAAAATCCTGCAACTTAGAAATGAGCAATGCTAGATTATTAAGACCAGTTAATAGAATTGATTTGTTGTAGTGGTTTGCCAGATTCACAAGTATGCCTTTACACAAATAAAATTCTTTTTCTTATTTGTCATAAACAAAAAGGGTATGCCTTTACACAAATAGGTTATATTATTCTTTTTCTTATTTGTCATAAACAAAAAGGTTATATTTGACGGTAAAAAATCATTTGACACATTTTTATAAATCAATTTTTAAAACCACTTTCGCAAATTTAGGATTTCTCATCAGTAAATCCATACCTCTCTCCGTACCCACACCTAGGCTTGTCAAGCAAATGAGTCGGGTAAAAAAATTTAGTACTCAAAATCTGCGTCATATCACACCTTATCCCGTAAAACATGTATGAAGCACGAACAGATGACTAGAAATGCCAAGAGAAAAGTCTCATATGCCAGTAAGGCATAGCACAGTATCTGAAACCCTGGAAAAACGAGGCAGCAAGCCTGCGCTTCGCCTATTCAACGCAATGAACTGAAACCGCGGCTGAGTACTCCTATTCAAAATGTCATGGATGGAGATCGTCAGACAAAACTGTCAAGAAACTTATTTCCTAAAGCAGAAGATTACAACTTTCAAAGAACAGCTACCTCTTAGCAACAAACAAAGACCCTTCACATCCTTGCGACTCTGCAATCACCCCACACAACTTTCTTATTCTCAATGTAACAAGTAGCCAGAAAATAGAAAGAGAAACAACCAAGCGTCGTGAAAAACTTCTCCCGAGTTCATGACAATCCAAAGCAAACCACAAACAATCGACAGCATTTTCTCATTCCCATTCAACGCGAATTCAACAAAAACCGGAAAGCTAGCGCTATAAAGAACCGCCGAGAAATCACTAGAGTGAATCGGATGACGACGAATCGTTAGAAAAAGATCATCTCTAGGTAGGGCTCTGATTCATGCGCGCGGCGGCGAACACTGGAAGACCAACCCATTTTGCTAATCTGGTTTTGTTGTGCCAGTGAGACGAGTCCAGAATCTTCACCTTTCCTTTTCTGGGTCCAATCTTTTGGTTGCACCTAGGCCGACTCATTGACGGGAGAAATCATTGCCCATGAGTTTGCCACTTTCCACTCAGAAACTCAAGGGGCCACCCCACGAACCACGCCGCCTCCGCCTTTGCCTTCCGAAGCGCGGCGGCTGGCTTCGTCGTCCGCCGGAGAAGGAGCAGGGCGACGAAGGGCAGAGCGAACGAGAAAATGCTAGCTGCAGCTTGGATGCAGCGGCGGCCGACGAGGCGGATGCGGAAGCGGCGGCGGCGGCAGCGTGGTTCCTAGGACGCGGGCTCCGTCGTCCGTCGGAGAGAGGGAAGGGGAGAGCGGCCGGGGGAGAGTCGAACGAAAAAATGAAGAGAGAGAGCCCCACGCTCTCTTCGAATTAACAGCGAGAGAGACAGGATCTGTTGTGGGGTCAAGCTAACATTTTCTTGGAGGGAGAGAGCCGAATCTTTCAAATTGATCGAGAGAGAGGGGGAAAGGCTTTGGTGGGGCCCAACAGACAAGAGAGAGTCGAATATTTTGCAGAGGGAGTCTGGTTCAGGTTCAGGCGTGGGGCCGGGCGACGCGTGGGACCAGCATCAAGCCAAAACAAAAATTTGCTTGATCTTTTATCAAGGTCCAGATGTCGGAAGATCTTGCTTCTTCACAGGGACCTCGAGCATCAAATTCATAAACAAGTAGCTGGCAGTCTTACATTTTAAAACTTCAATTGTAACAAAAATAATGAGTTACAACACCAATAGATCATAAAAAGGACAAGAAAATCTTCCAGTCCACTTATTGTTTTATTCTATTACACCCTTGGGATGATACAAAATACAAAAGCCAAAAATAAGCCAAAACAAAAAGCCAATTCAAAAGCGTAACCTGTGCGCACATCAACAAGGTCAGATTCCGACGTAAATTTTGCATATTCAAGAGAATTTCAAAGAACAATAAACTGATAGGAATAGGAAAAAGGATGAGACAGTTGGCATTTGAAGGGTATAACAATCACAAGCCCTGCAAACATGAATGCCCTGCACCCGAAAGAGTTTGACCTACCCACAGAAAGAATAAAAATTTGATTTAGTAATTCTCGTACGCTCTTGAATACCTATGAAAATCATTAGATCTACCGCATGCTTCTTAGTATTCAGATTTCTCGTTGGGCACGGACAAGACACGAGTATAGTTCTTTGATGGCAGAGATATAATTGCTGAATTCGGACAGAAATCATCCAAATTAAAGCATCAAAACATCTCAGTTTCTCAACCATTTGCCAGGTGATGAAAAGGGCAGCTTTGCAGCTTAACGCTTAAGTCATCATAAATCCGTATCAATAAAAAACAGGCCCTCAATTCATCTGCCCCAAGAGGGCTCGATGACAAGAACCGAGACCTCATAAACTCATGACTTCCATCCAATCTCTGAAGAACAAGTCAGCGACCAAATTCCCAAAATTTCACAAGAAATGCCTAACTTCTCAGCACTAAAAGTTCTGCGAGCAAATGAAGCTAGCGACGAAAGCACTATAGAAGAAGGGGTTTTGAAGGGCAAGGATGGGTTACCGCAGGACGAGAATGAGCAGCGAGAGGGTCGGAGAAGGTGAAGGAGCGAGGACATCTTCGCGATCTCCGAAACGGCGACGTCGCGAACGCCCGGCACGTCACTCGTCAAGAACTCGTAACCGGCCTGGAAGGCGTCCCGCCAGAACTTGGGCAATCTACTGCTCTTGCTCTGCGTGTACACATCCCACAAATCTCGTAACCGGCGTCGACGCTGCTCTGCAGGTGGTTGCAGAAATGGGATCCCCAAATCTCGGCCGCCCAAGCAGATTAATGCGCGAAGGAAAGCAGCGCCGGAGCAGAGATGGAGCGAGCAACGGAGCAAAGAGCGAGCGCCGAAGTAGAGACGGAGGAAGCGACAGGACCAGCGAGCGAGCGAGCGCCGGGCGACGGCGGGGAACGGCCGCTTGACAAACGCAATGCCGGAGCAGCAACAACGAGCGCAGAAAAGAAAGAGGGAAGAGGAAAGAGAACATAATACAGACTCTGAAGAGGAGAGCGCGCAGGCGCTAGAGGGAGAGAAAGAATATTATTTTATCTGTAGAAATTTAATCTCGGTGAGCCGACCCACAGCGCCACGTGGACCAACGTGGCGCTCCAGGATTGGTCCGGGACCACGCTGAGCTGGTGTGCTGAGACCATTTAATATTTTTTCGATGCGCCGGGGACCGTTTAATAGTTTTTGCAGAGAGAGAGAGGCGCAAAGATAGAACTCGCGACAAAACCCTCTTTCCAGAAGCTACCCTCTTTCTAGAAGCTACCGTACAGGAAAATTTTCAATATGGGCGCCTGAAATTGTACGTCCCACGAGGACGGCTGCCGCATTTCTACCGCGTTCTTGTTTTACCACGCTAGACAACCTCGGAAGAATTTGGGGAGATGACAGAAAACTGTCGTCTATTTCGGACTTGGCCCTACTGTTTATTTATCCACTCCAACGAAAAAAAGGAAATAAATTTCTTTTTCTGTCTTAATAATCGAAGTCCTCCTCTCGGGTCGGCTTTTACTTTTATACAAATATCCATTTGCGTAAAAGGTTTGCTTCCTGAAGAAGCTGAGTCGTGTCAGCTATGGATCCGTCGAAT
Organism: Eucalyptus grandis; assembly: GCF_016545825.1. NCBI lineage: Eukaryota > Viridiplantae > Streptophyta > Magnoliopsida > Myrtales > Myrtaceae > Eucalyptus > Eucalyptus grandis. The sequence continues at coordinate 50,114,464 of NC_052613.1, read as the reverse complement.
CAAACCGCGCCGATCGCGCCTCCGCCGCGGGCACCGTCGCGGTCGCTGTTGTCGCTGTTGTTGCTGAGTCTGTCGCTGTTGCTGTCTCTGTCGCTGTTGCTGTCGCCGCCGTCGCCGCCGTCGCCGTCGCCGCCGTCGCCGTCGCCGTCGCCGCCGTTGCTGTTGCTGTCTCTGTCGCTGTCGCAGGCGCAGGCGCCGTCGCCGTCGCCGTCGCCGTCGCCGCAGCCGCAGCGCCCTCCACCCGATCAAGGCTTTGGCTTTCTCTCCGTCCTCTTCTCCGTTGCCGCCGTCGCGCACTTTGTACGTAAGCCGCTCCCTTACTCGCTCTTTCTTCGAGGCCTTTTCACAAATGTGCGCACCACGTAGTTCCTCTCTGATGCATTTCGTGATTCCATGTGCTTGTTTCCAGCTCTTTGTCATTTCACTTGCTGCTTTCCTTAGATTTACTTTTTGAATCTGGTTCTTCTTGCGTCTTCGATCATGTCGACGATTCTCTGTTTGTTGCTTAAAGCTACGTGAGAGGGTTTTGTAACTGGTGTACAGTGGAAACTTTTTGAGTTTCTCGCTGCTGTCACTGACGGTGCCGCGGCTCTTTCGTTGGTTAAATTGCAAGAGACGGTGACAGAATGTTGCAACGATGACCGATCATTCCACTAAAATGACGCTTAAGATGCTGATCATCTGAGGAATTTGAGACTTACTTCGCCATGTTTTTCGGATTTATGAATGTCTAAGTTTCTCGTTGAGTTCCAGGTGGCTTAGGGTTTACTGGAGTTGCCCTGTGGTGTTTTTTTTCTAGGTCCCTTCGTTTCTGACTTTAGCGGCAGCAAATCTCTTGCTGATTGACATCTTGATCTGGGTTTAGTTTCCATCTATTTATGCCGTGCAGTCTCAACCTAATGTACTCAGCTTATTTCATCTAAGTTCCAGAATAAGAGAAGATGAAGAGATTAAAAGTAAGAAAAGGGAAAGAATAGAAAGTTCTTACAGGTGTTTCCTATTGCACAGCTGTAATATGTGGTAAAATATCATTACTCTCAAGATATGCTCTTAAGTATGCGAAAGTTTTGGGAATTTCTTGAGGCATTTTGATGTCTTATACATGACGTTGACAATACACACACTGATCAGCCACAGGCGACTGGAATTTCTCACGTTCAAGGCACGCATCTATATTTAAGCTTTTGGTGACTGGTTCTGCTGTTTTCTGCATCTATTCAATTGATAAGTTGAGGAATATACTTGAATAATAAATGAGAAGGAATCTTAGAGGAACTAAGTTTATAATTGAGCTAATCTTTCCAAATTAGCGTTGTGTGGCAGCCTCTTATTGACTCATGCTGTGGAGAAGTAGTTCTTAGGTGCATGGTGTCTGCTCGTATCATAACATGTTCGAACGAAGCCTTTATTTTGCATCCTAAAGAATACCAAGTTAAGAAAAGTTGAAAAGCGATGCCTTTGTCATTCCGTGGGGAAGTGGAAGCAGTACTTTCAATCTCTTTTGGTTTTGGTTTCCTGTCACTATCGCTGCATGTCACAGTGATATGTTGAAAAATGATAAAGCTTCGTCAAGCTAGAATATGCGCTTCAATTGGTGGTCTTGAGAGACTAACAGTGTATCATGACTTAATTACAGATCCTTATTCCATCAGCTTCATCCATCAAAAGCAGCTTAAGTATTCTTCACCAAGTGCCAGAAGGCCATGTTGGTGTATATTGGAGAGGTGGTGCGCTACTTAACACGATCGCGGATCCAGGTACAGCTTTGCACCAGTTTTGGTTAATGGTTTTGGATCCATGCTTGCTGGCATAGGGACTCATTGTATTCTTGCGGTGCTTATTTTTACTTGTCAGGCTTTCATCTAAAGATGCCCTTTGTGACTCGGTATGAGCCTGTTCAAGTGACTTTCCAGACACATCAGGTTGTCCTTCCAGTTTCCTTGCATACGGCCGTTTGCTTATTTAGCTATGTATTCCATTGTTGACTTAATTTTTATTTCGGCTTGCATTTCTTCTTTGGTCCCCTTATGCAGGTGAGGGATATTCCATGTGGTACTAACGGAGGTGTTATGATAAATTTTGAGAAAATAGAGGCAAGGCTTTTGAGTCCTACTATTTAACTTAATGTGTGCACTGTGATGTCTTTTCTAAATCGTGCATTGCCTTTTACAGGTTGTTAATCGCCTCCGCAAGGATTATGTGTACGAGACACTGCTCAATTATGGAGTGCAGTATGACCGCATGTGGATTTATGACAACATCCACCATGAAATCAATAAGTTCTGCAGTTCTCATTCCCTGCAGCAAGTGTACATTGATATGTTTGATCAGGTAAGCGAGGATAATATAGAGGCATCCTGCATTTAGATGGAGAGTGGAGAGAGCACTTACTGTGACCAAGGGACATGTCGTCTGCTCACTGGCTCTTTCCTTATATTGTTTTCACCTGGGCCTTTTGACTGGGTAACCTTGATATTATCGAGGCCTCCTGCATTTAGACTGAGAGTGGACAGTGAACTTACAATTACCAGGGGACATGTCATCTGCACACTACCTCTTTCCTTATAGTAGTTTCACTGGGGCATATACTATATATCTTTGTTTTTCCTGCAGCCATACTATATGAAGAGGATGTTTCTCATCTTTGTCATATAATTTCCATTGTCTACTAAATGCTATGTATGTGCTGGCTTAAATTAATATGGATTAATTGACCAAACTGTCGAGTTAAACCTTTCCAGATTGATGAAAAGATGAAAGATGCTCTTCAACGTGATTGCACAAGATATGCTCCAGGCATTGAAATAATTAGCGTTCATGTGACTAAGCCTACTATTCCAGATAGTATAAGGCGCACTTTTGAGCAGCTGGAAGAAGAGCGCATAAAGGTACACTGATTCTGAAAAAACAGAGTTCTTGATTGTTAAGTTGTCATTAAAAACAAAATAATAATTATATCACCTAGGAAGTCTACATTGGTTGAATGAGTAGAAGTCCATGACCAAGGCGCTTTATACAGGTCTTAATTGATATTGAGAAACAGAAGGTTGCTCACAAAGAAGCGGATACAATGAAGAAGATGGCTGTAAGTGAATCTGAAAAGATTGCCAGTGTTAGCGAGATACTCATGGGACAAGAGGAGATGGAGAAAGACAGAGCCAGAAGGCAGCAGGATATAGAGGACCGAATATTTACCTGGCTCGCGAGAAGAGTCTGGCAGATGCTGAGAGAGAACCAATTATGTACCCGACTCATGAGAAGAGTCTTGCAGATGCTGATTTCTATCTGTGAGAAATCCTTTTCCCTTTAGCACTGTTGATTATTGACCAAAAAAGATTGTAATTGACTGCTGTGATATGCTTTTGATGCACAGTCTATTGAAGGAAGCTGAAGCAAACAAGTTGAAGCTGACACCTCAGTTTCTTGAGCTGAAATTCATAGATGCAATTGCTGGTAACACCAAGATTTTCTTTGGGGACACGGTATGAATCTCTCTCTCTCTCTCTCTCTCTCTCTCCCTCGACGTGAGATTAACCAATCTAGAGTACCCTCCATGTGTATGTTAGCTTCACCAATGGCTCTCCCTGTACATCTACTTAGACATCTAAGGCCCTGTGAAAACATTCCAACTTTTTGCTGTTCTTTTAGTTTGATTTTGTCTTTTTAAGTTGTGGAAAAGTGGTGTTACAAGTGTGGGACGTGTGGTGCCTTCTCCAGAACTGTCACGAGGTAGAGCGATTAGTGTATGTATTTGCAAGTTTTTTTAACTTTCACTGCGATGATGGCACACGTAATGAATTTCATACATGACTTCCTTCATAATTATTATCTGTGAGGTTAGCAAATTGCGGAGAGCATGTGAAAGGTGTTGAGTGAACAATATCAGCCTTCACTATTTGCTTTATCTTGGTCAGAATGAATTCAGGGAATTCTATATGCACCACAAACAAAGTTGCCAATAGATGGGAATACATCACTCCGCATACCTGATCAATCTGTTCAGTCACATTGTATCCACCACTGAGCATAAAATCAACTATAACCACTAAGCATAAAATCAACTGAAGCATCCTCCCACCATGGATATCGACAATGCAGCCTCCCCACCTAGATTTGACTAATGATAAAATACAAATTTATCTCTTCATTATCTTGAAGGTGCATGACCAGAAAGAAGACCCGAGTATGATGAGTGAAAAGGCCTTGTCTCACAAATAATACAAGGAAGACTCACATTAGTCCAATCTAAGTTGGTGCTGAGCGGAAGACCCCTGAATGCCAAAACATTTACCCAGAAGCGGAGAGGAAAGCTCTTCAATATAGATACCTGTTTCAAGAACAACTCTCTCATCTGATCTACTCAATCTCAAAACATCAAATTCAGGGGGAAGTATATATATGGTAAATTATCGCATTTAGCATACAGGATCATTATATGGTAAATCATCGCATTTAGCGTACAGGATCATAGGCAAACTCTGCTTAAAAAGATCAGGCTTCTGCTGTTGTTGTTATTGCAGCATGAACGAACTAGAAACCGTCAAGTTTGTCCCTTCTTTGTAATGCTATTTAAATGTAAATTTTTTTCTTATGTGCCATAGTTTTGTGCAGAAAGTGATGTTATTACTTTGATGAAACTAATGCATTCCAAAAGCTCTGGCGAGCTTATTTAGTGATGAGCTAAACTAGCAAACTCAACAGAGTATGATTGGCCCAAAAGAAAATCAGTAAATTTTATTTGCAGATAAATGAAATCCATTTTTTATGATGCACTAAGATATATTCATCACAATATTTTTTTCAGTTGCCAGACTGTATCTCATCTTACTGTAGTAACATCCCCTAACATATTCCACATTAAGTTCAAACCCTGCATAATTTTACTGTAAGTAATACTACTAGTTGTCCTAACAGCCACAACTCATTCCAAAAGAGAGTAAAGGAGGACAAAATAAAAGAACAGTGCAAGCATTGGCCATCAGCGCAATGATCAGCTCAAAAGCTATTTAAACTTAAGCAATTTTCCCCTCCTCTAGAGATTGAATATATGATCTTTCCTGGATTTAGTGACCTAGCCAAGAAGTATCAAATTCAGCCTCATCAGTTTAAGGACTAAATTCTTGTGCTTTGTTGATCTTTTTTCTTTTTCTTCTTCGTTTTTTTTATAGGAGGGATGAAGGGAGGAGGAAGGATATGCAGGAGGATCCTCAGGTTCACATGGAAAGAAAACCATAGCTCTAGTTTTTTCCCTCCCTTTGTTTTTCTCTGGGAGCTCATGAAATCTCAGTTCCAGAATGAAGCCATAGCTTCTAGAAATATCCAGATTACCTCCGCTGCTCTCAAACCACAGCATAAGGACCGAATGTTTATGGAAACTTTGGCCGCCTAACTTAAAGCTTTTGACACAAAAGTAAAAAGCCATGTCGCACAGATTCAAGTCAGAGATTGTTAGAGGTAGGTTTAGTCAAGTTGTTCATATGGATAGCAGCATGTTCTGGACCATCGATTGGAATCATTGCCTATTCATTATGCAAACGTAATAGTGTCTTTACCTATATCTGCTTTGAATTTGAAAGTCACGCGCAACTTTAACTATGGCTAATCAAGTAAAATGGTACTTGCACAACTCACTGTTTCTACAAATCCAAAAGTCTAATTTAGGTCAAGATTTATTTTGGTGTCTTTCAGTAGAGCAAAAAAGTGGTGTGATCTCTCGGGATAGCCAACTTTGGCGATCTGAAGATTCTGAAAATTAAGAAAATTGAAGCATCTCATATCACTTATCTATGGGATTTATATGCTTTTTATGTACATGTGTCCTTCACCTAGTGATTTACAATTTTGGGTTGGACTTTTTAACATGTATTAGAGCTGGGTTTCGTCAAGATATATTTCTCACATGTGACCAATTCCTCAATTCCACTTGTCATTCTTTCTCCAGTTTACAAGTGAGAGGGTGTGCTAAAGTATTGCGTATCACTTGTTTGTATGATTTATATGCTTCTAATATGCATGCTGTCTCTCTCCATTAAATGTCTTAAGCTTTTTGGTTGGACATTCTATCAAGGAGCACTGAAATTCGAAACACTATACTCGATCACAGTTCGCAAGGGGTAAGGGGTCTCGACAACAATGCGCCAAAGTCAAACGCCAAAACCATGGCTAACCCCAGCACAAACTCAATTGGTTAGTTAGCTGTGGGAGCGACATCTTTCTCCCTTTCCTAAACAAAGTCTTAAGTAAGTTTTAAAAACAAGCTAAAACTTGCCAAAAGTTCAGCAACTAAGAATCTGGTCACTGGATGTTCAAAGGTCCAAGATGATTGCGTGAAAATGGATGAAATTTTGAACCAAAGCAGCCAATAACTACTAGAAGGTGAACCGATTATATACGTAGAAATGAAGTTTTCAATCCTTCAGGAGTAAAAGCTTACACCAGGATAGGCAAATGCTCTAGGTAAGTTCGCCATATCCCCTGTGCCTTAAGCATATACGCTGGCATCAATCAAAACTAGCTTTCCTGGACAAGTTGAAACATTTAGCACAAGTCACTCTTTCCAAAGCAATTTAAGTATAGTCGTTTACATTAGCAACACTAAGCGGTCGATATTGAGAAGTACTTACTGCCTCTGGATGGATGACTGCAAAATCAAGTGCAATAGCAGCACCAAGGCTTGGTCCAACCAATATCATTGGCTTCTTGATGTAGGACTTCCAGAGCTACATCCCATACATTAAACCACAAAAGTTCGGCTACATCAAACTGAATAAAACAGAGAACGATTTCGACTATAGGAGCACTGATGGCCAATTTCTGTTTATGTGTACCTTTTCTTCTTAATTTAATACTGCCATTGACAGTTCGTTGAATTCTTAGCAACCAGCAACAACTAGAAAACACAAATTGGCAGGGAACTAAATTAAACAAGCATGGTGCCTCTGAGCACCCTCTACCCTTTGAATGGGGTTGGAGTGCTTTGTCACTGGTGCAAAACCCAAAGACAGAAGAAAAATGAGGTAACATTATACTCAGAAGTGATTTCCTGAAACTTACAAGGATCAACTAGGAAAGTAACTGTTGAAATCTCAGTTGAACTTTACAGTTCTTCCATCAGCCAAACAGTGGGCTCACAGCTTTCTCAATAAAGAGTTTTTCTTTCAGTACAGATAGATGCCCCATAATGAAAATACCTGATAAAAATGGTTGCACTTATTGGCCACATTGCATGCTGGAAGTTGTTCTTTCACATGCAAAAGAACAAGAAAGAACCTTGAAACAACTTGCGGAACATAGAGAGACTTGGATGCTCGGAAGATTCAGCCAAGAGAAGAGGCATAACAGCAAACCTAGATCAGAGAAACCCCAACCAAGAATGTCGACGGCCCAAGTCTCTAGACCAGCGTCCTCAAGCAATGGATACGTGTATCTCCATTCTAAACAAGAGCTATAGACAAATTTGCATCAGAAGAAGAGTGACTTTAAACTCACTACAGTACTCCAGATACACTAGGTACCTGTCAAAACCATGTAGCAGGACGACCGGATTAGTCTCTCCTTTCACTAGTGGCTTCACACAGCTGCTCATGATGCAATTGTCTGACAAGTTTACCAGCATTGAGCCGAGCAACAGAACATGAAACCTACTTGTCGATAATCCCTTTTTAAAAGTGGAAAAAAAAGAAGAAGCTGATTTTTGCCTTCAGCTTCCAATTTATAGCTATGTTGGATCAACAATGATAAGAAAGTTCCTTGCTCTGGTCATGCCATGTGTTGAATTATGTACACCATGTGGAAATTGAATTGCAACAATGGCCAATCTCCGATGCAGCAACAAGAATTGAATTTCCTTTGCGTGGTTTAGAAATTGTCATGCTAGACCTCATCCAATGCCCGTCATGCATTTCACTATCCTTGAACTGTTCTTCAGCCAGTTCAGTGGAAGCCCATGATGGTCCCGGACTCGACTCCGACAAACTTGAGTAATCGATTTTTTCCACTTCCCAGAACAACACAACACATTACGCGCCTAATGGCGTGAGAAAAGCTGTCAGCCATCTTCCTACCGTCTAGAATCATCAACAATCGCATAAGAAAATCACACAATATACCGAGACAACCTCAAAACTTTCGCCGTGATGGAAATCGAGTCATAATGCACGAAAGCGCGAGTTGAAAAGCCACAGAGAGAGAGAGAGAGAGAGAGAGAGAGAGAGAGAGAGAGAGTACGCACGGGAAGCCTCTCGATGCGAGAGGCGAGCTTGCGAGCGTAAGGGTTCTTGAAGTTCTCCACCTGTTTGGGAAGGAAGGGAGGGAACGTGTCGGCCCTGCCACCGGTGGCGATTGGCGGAGGAACGGCGGAGAGTGTCAGCACCGCCATCGTCGCCGCCGCCGTCGTGCTGTGGGAGATGCTCTCGTCAAAGCATTTGCGGTGCGGAAGCCGTGCGTTCCGCTCGCGACGAGAACACGCCGGGACGGTGTTCGTTTTGCGTACTTCGGTTCAGTTACGAGCCAATCGGCGTATGGCTCTCGCTCATCCACTTCCACAGACGAATCGCACGCGCGGTGCGGTGGCGCGTGCTTCCTACGCCGTTGCCCGGAAGTTTAATTGCTTCCCGCCTTCTTCCCGGGGCGAGTGAAGATAGAATTGCGAGATACCGTTCTGCAAAACATTTACTGAATGGAAATTTATTAATTCATCCATAGGCTAATGAACATTATTAAACTGAATTTTCTAAAGTTGAAAATGTATTTTTTTGGTGCGAGAAAATTTAAGATTCATCATTATGCGAAATTATGTGAATGGACAAGTCACAAGTCCTCTCTAAAAAGATACGGGTTTCCTATTGATAAACGAAAAAAGCAGTTTGAGTGTTTAGTGCAAAAAATATCACTTTCCATTCATGCATTTTAATGGACAAATATTGGTTATCCCCTTTAAGCTGGTAACTATATCACTTTGCATTCTCTATTTCTAAAACCATCACTTTGCACCTCTTAGAACAAAATCTTAAAAACAAATAAAAAAACAGATTTGCCCAATTCCAAATCCTAATTTCTCAAAATCCTGCAACTTAGAAATAAGCAATGCTAGATTATTAAGACCGGTTAATAGAATTGATGTGTTGTAGTGGTTTGTCAGATTGACAAGTGTGCTGTTACACAAATAGGTTATATTCTTCTTCTTCTTATTTGTCATAAACATATAGGTTATATTCAACGGTAAATAATCATTTGACACATTTTTATAAATCAATTTTTAAAACCACTTTCGCAAATTTAGGATTTCTCTTCAATAAATCCATACCTCTCTCCATACCCACGCCAAGGCTTGTCAAGCAAATGAGTCGGGTAAAAAATTTTAGTACTCAAATTGACGCATCTATATGCAATAGAATTTTATTGACCCAACTTGACCAGACCAGGCGTCCCAACTCATACTTGACACCCAACCTAGCCTCCATTTCTTAGCAGTTTTCCTTCTTAAATTGTTGATTCTAAAGTATGACGTGAGGACTCCATGGACCAACTCGCTAAGTAGTGGAGGAGCTTAGTATTTGGGTTATGGACAAGCGCATGTCATATTGTTAATTAAATTCCGACGTTATGTGTTGCGTTCGTAAGTTTTATCGTCAATTAAATTCAGACATAGTTTGTTTATATTCAATTTTGTCACAATGGCTATGTTTTTTAAATTTTGTCATCGCTTAAATTCCGGCATGGTTAACGTTTTGTTTGAAGTGAAGAAATCTTGTTTCTTGTTTACTTGTGATATTTTTTGTCCGGAGTCGCCATAGAATTGTTTCCTTAAATAATATAACGACTTGGTCTGACAAGCATAGGAGTGATCACCAAGGCTAGAGAGGGCCAGACAAAGTGTGACTCTAACTCTAAAATGGCGTGAGGGCAGAATCGAACCAAATCCCTATTGCTTGGGTGTGGTGATGTGAAGTATCTTATATGTGATGATACTTGTCCTAACTTGTAACAAGACAATCTTTGGGCGAAGCCCAGAAGAACAAAACCGTGTGAACTTCAGCCCAAAGTTAACACCAGCCCTATTAGGTGTTCATAATGTATTCCGTGTCTCTTTATTATGGAAATATGTACCAAATCCTAATCACATAAGAGAAAACTTGACCTTTGAGGAGCCAGCTTATTCACATTGTCAATAAGAAGGACCAGGCGTTGTGGCAACGAAACTTGACCTTTAAGGAGTTGGCCTACTTGCATCGTCAATCCTTTGAGGAGCCAGCCTATCGGCATCGTCAATAAGAAGGACCAAGTGTTGTGGCAATGAAACTTGACCTTTGAGGAGCCAGCCTATTCGCATCCTCAATAAGGACTAGGCGTTGTGGCAGCGAATTATTCCTTATATGAAGATATAATGGCAAAATCACATGGAGTCTATTCGCATCGTTGATGAGAAGGACTAGGTATTATGGCAGCCAGCCATTCCTTATGTAAAGATATAATGGCAAAACCACATTAACAGAAATGCAACTTAGGAACTTGGAGGGGAGGCAAGGCGTAAATATCCACAATTGTTTGATGGTTAAAATAAATTCAAATTTCGATGACAAAATTTGTTTTCAGGAGGTTATAATGTAATATCCAAATGTTTTTTTATTGAGTCAAAAAGAAGTGGTAGGGCCCACTTGTTGTTAAAAAGAGAAAAATTGAAAAGTCCAAAAGAAAAGAGAAAAAGAAGTGAGCACCACATTGAGAGAGAGGCCACTTGAAAATTTGAGCTGCATTTGGTTCGGCATTTTCAAAGGGCTTTCAGCCCGCAAGCCCTTGAGAAAATGCTAAACCATTTGGTTCAATTTTTTGCTAGCTTTCAGCTTTCAACTTGCCTTCAAAAAGAAAGCCCAAAGCTAGCAGGGACTAGTTTTGGGCTTTTAGCATTCCGCTAAATGCTGAAATTATTTTCTCTTTCAAAACTACCTTCATTAATTTTTCATATTTCCGATTTTTCCCTTGTTTATTTTTTTTAATTAAAAAATGAGGCAGCCCTTCGATCCCGCGAAGGGTTTAGTTCAATTAAAAATAATAATAAAATAAAATATAAAAAAGTAATATATATATATATATATATATATATATATATATATATATATATATATATATATATTACTCATCAAAGCCCATTGCAAAATTTTTCTTTACCAAACACACATTCAACTTAAAGTTCATTTGCAATTTTTTTTACCAAACATAATTGCATTTCCCCAAGTAGCTTTAGGCTTTCAGCATTTGCATTAGACTCAAAACCCATTGCAAATGCTGAACTAAACGCAGCCGTAAATATCTACATTTGTTTGATAGTTAAAATAAATTCAAATTTCAAGGACGAAATTTATTTTAAAAAGAGTATGATGTAATCTTTTTTACAAGTCAAAAAGAAGTGGTGGGGCCCACTTGTTTTAAAAAACAGATTGAAAAGTCAAATAGCAAAGAGAAGAAGAAGTGAACATTGGACGCTCACTTTATACTCTTTTAAAGGCCGAATCAGTTCGGAAAAGAGAGAGAAAAAAAGAGAGAGGGAATATAAATAAGAAGAAAGAAGGAGAAAGGAAAAGGGAAAGAAGAGAAAGGGGTTTCACATGTATACACCAATGGGACTTCCCAAGCCCACTTGACTATGTAATGTAATGTCCGATAAGTGTTCACGCCCCACGTTCTTCCAATCATATTAGTTTTTGAGTTTATGGCTCAAAGAAATTTAGTGAAAATTGAGCCGTGAAATCTAATTTTTGAGTCATGGAACTTTGGGATTTCATGGGAATAATGAATTATGGCATTGTGGAGTTGTCAATTTGATGAGCATCGTTTTAGAGCAATGGTTTTGTTGGGGTGAGAATTTAGGGTTTTATGGGCAAGTTCCGCATTTCATTTAGGTTTAAGTAATCACTTCAGGTGAGTAATTTTTTAGCATGCATGGGTCATTTTATTAGTGCTTAGACTTAGTTTAGTCGTTTCGTAATTCATGTAGAGTATTATTTGATTTTGACGTTATTCTTTGCTTATTTGCTAGGAGAGAAAGTTCGATGATATGAATATTGTTTATTGTTTAGTCCTAGGCGACTAAGTGAGTGGTACTATATCTTCTTTGTCTTGAAGTATATATATTGAATTGAAAAGAACATTTTTATTATATAAAGCGAGATCGAGTATTCACTACCTTTTGGTTATGTTAGAATGGTTTGAGAAACATATTATGAAATTTGTCGTGATAGTTTACATATATGTAATTACTTTGCAACTGGTTTATGGAAATGTTTATGAATGTTAGATGGCCTATGTTATGAAAAGTTATTTGTTTGATTTATGAGATTGATTTATGGATTGGATGTTTGGCATTAGAGGATAGTTATTTATGCTCAATATGGCTATAAACCTAGGTAAGTTTTCGAGGTGTGCATACTGATTTAGGATATCATTATGTGCCAAGCTATCGACTTCACAAGTGGAGACCTTGTCGAGGGGGGAATTTTAGTCGCTTTGTCACCAAATGACCATAGTAGTATATTGAGTAATAGATTAGTAAATGAAATGGACTATTGATTTAGTTTTTTTTTTATAGAGATTCATCGATGAATTTGATCATTGATGCTTGAGTCGTGATAATGATTTAAATGGGTTTTCTTATTAGTATAAAGTCTTGTTAATAAGAAACAACTCAAATGCGATTTGCTTAGAAAATATGTTCGACCTAGCTAAAAATGTGATGATCCTGTCCAATGAGAGTGAGAGTGATTGCCGGGGTTAGAGAGGGTATGGACAAGGTGTAGCTCAGACTCTAAGACAACTTGGGGGTAGGAATTAATGAATCTCATGTTGCGTGGGCGTGGTGTGGTGAAGTGCCTTAGATGTGATGGCGCTTGTCCTAACTTACATGAGGGGATCTATGCTTTGATACCAATGAGAGGATCTATACTTTGAACTAAGGAAAACCAAATTAGTTACAACAGTTATGCTATGCCACACTAGGCGAACTGCTGTTTAAGCCTTCAAGGGATTGCCTTTTAGCTGTGAATTACCTGAAAATTTGATTTAGAGCATAGAGGCGCTCAGCCTTTTAGCCGTGAACTACCTGAAAATTTGGTTTAGAGCATATAGACACTCAATGATGCCAAGATGCCAGCCAGGATAATAACATCTCTAACTTGGCCGAGCTGTATTTCTTAGAGGATCTTATCAGACTGCAGAAGAAGAAGTGTTTCGAAAGAAACGAATAGGATTTTCATAAGCTCGAAAAAACAAAACCGTGCGAACTCCGACCCAAAGTAAACGATATCGCTACGAGCGGGACCTGGGCTTAACAAATAAAAACTAAAGAAAGATTGTTGGTGAAAGATATTTCGTTGTGGGATTCAATTCTGATGAAATAACAGCAAATGATTTTTTATGTTATTTCTAAATAAACTTAGACTACATTTGGTAGTATCATAGTTTTATTGGTAGAGATGGCTACGCATCATGAGATTCTGCTTGCCATTTGATGCTTGATGACAAAATTTACATCTATAAATTGGAAAATTGCTAATTTACCAAAGTGGGACGGTATGAAGGAATCATGTGATAGATTTCCATTTCTTTATGTCTTTCGCGAGGTTAAGTAGAAGGCCACTAAGGCAATGCATGCAGTGTTCCTCAGGGGTTCCATATGATGTATATCATCTAAAGAGATGTTTCGGTCAAGTAATTGTAAATACTCGGAAAGAACCATATTGTCATTGAAATGTCGTGTCTCAGTTGATATATTCTGAAATCGATATCCCTTGTAGTTTTTAACAAGTCTGGTGAAAATTATGAAGAAGCATGACAAGTGGACAGGAGCTCTCGTCCGCTTGCCCTTCGTCCAAAAGGTCTTGCAAGAGCCATTTATTCACCACCAATTTGCTCTGCAGTCTCATGAAAAAGTCAACAGAATTTCTTCGATCCGCGTCCAAAAGGTCTTGCGACTTTCTTGGAAATTACAGATTTGACAATTGTGGCAAACTCAATTAACGAGTGGAGAGGCCAGTGACGTTGGAGACAGATGAGTTCGGCCCTTCAAAGGGCCACTAGAAATGGGTGGCGGCAATGGCGCCGGAGATAGGTGATGGGATTGGGAGCAACGCAGATCACTCGAGATCAAAGAGGAGAGAGAGAAAAGAGGAGCAAAGCTTGAAGAGGGACCATGACACGTTTACTTTACTTTGCTATATTAATTAAGAGGATACAACTGACCCATTAAAATCTATCTTTTTGGACTTCTCATTTTAGAATTCATTATGACTTATATCTTAAATTTAAAGTCACTCATATATGATATGCTTCAATGCAAATATGGATTTCTGACTTATTTTGACAGCTTTATCAACGACCGCCGTCTATTATCGTTTCATCACCTCCTATTGTCTCCACTATCAATTTGGCCTCTCTCTATCACTCTCCACCATTGAGGTTGTCCAAGCTTCATTGTGGTTTGGGGTCTTGATCTAATTAAGGTCACTAAGCTGTCATAGGTGGCCTTCGATCAAGGTTGCCGCACCGTAGGATCGACAACTCGAGGTTGTCCACAAGACAGACAAAAAATTGCAAAGAAGACACAAGATTTATCCCTTTATCACTTCCAACAGACTTGTTCTCTATCCTAACCTGATGAACCAGGGCTTCAGCATGTGACATCTGTCTTGTTGGGAATAACGGATCCCCGAAAATCGGATTCGACACTAAATCGAACCCCTAAATCAATGCGGAAGATGAAGCCCGGGAAAACACGTATCACCGATCGTAAAGCACACCACGGAGTCGAGCGTACCTTGTTAGCCACAGATTAGACACCGACGCGATAGAGGAAGAAAATCTGTCCCTTGTTCGATCCGATGACGCCTTGAAGGGAAGACAGTGTTGCCGTTTGCTTACTGTTTTGTTTTTAGGAGGGAGAGAGCGTTGGAGAGAAGACGTATGTTGAATTATCCAAGCGGTGTCTTCTCTCTCTCTCTCCTCCCTTTTATACCTTCCCCCATCCACGGGCCGTATTCCCGTGGGCCGGGCTTTTTGGGCCCAACTTGGGCGGACGGGCCTTAAGCCCATCTCATATAAAACCATCATCTCCCACTCGCATATGGTGGGCTGAACAAGATTCTCTTAACTTCTCTTCAACATTCATACCGGTGAATAATCCGTGCGACCAGCATACTTTGAGAGCTCGTTACCATACATCTGTTAGGAATGTATAGCAGCTCATAATGGGCATCACACTCCGAGTAGATTTAGTATGCAGTACCTTAGATCGATTGATCACATTTATATCTCTCTTGATCTCTTTCAAACAATGATATATATATTGTATTCACAATTATGATTATCACAAAGACAGTCATAATTGGTTAACCGGTGAATACAAAACTACAATGTGATTCTCCAAATTCGATCTTCCTCTTCCCTTCAAACTCTCAATTTCAGTTCAGCTTGCTTTTCTAGAAATGCTCCATTAGATCGAATCAAACTCATGACCATTGGCAACATCCTAAGATAGCAAACACTAAATAGAAATTTTGAGAATAAGTAAGAGTCATGAGGGGACTAAAAAATTGAGGAACTCTTTTCCTCAAGAGTCTCACACGTCATAAAAGTTGAGATCAAACTTTTTGCCACTCTTATTGGTCGTCTCATGCATACGTAGTATGAAATACGTATTACGGTATTAACTCATTTCCCATGAAGTGTATGTCTACACATTTCAATACCATACAGATGATAGTTCAGACATACCCAATGTCTAACTTGAGTTCACGTATCTACTCATTCATAAAATTCATCAGAACTCATATCTGGCATCATAGACAGATAAAGTAAAATATGTGGGGTATTTTACTTTCGGGCATAGTAAGTATTATGTCCTCATCTTAACACCCAATTAAGGCGACATACGTATTTTAAACTTGAGCTCTTGATTATCACCTAGATAATAAGCTTAAAAACAATTTCATCTCTATTTATCACACAGTAAATAGAGGCGATTACCCGTGTGAGTGGGCTAATCTTATATCTATCCGACATACTTTCTCAAGTTAAAGTAATGCACTGAGCATTAAGTTGCATAAAGATCAAACAAAGATTCATAGGTATTAATGATGAAAAACACAAATTCATCAAATGTGAACACTTCAGGGAAATTATAATCTAGTACATCATCCTCTACGCAATCCTAGAGATTTCATATGACCACAAAACACATCTCTAGGTATTGGCTTTGTCATAGGATCTGCTACCATTTTATGCGTAGTATGTACTCTAAGTTCACATCTTTTCATGTAATCATATCCTTGACAAAAGTATACTTGGTATCTATATGTTTGGTCTTGCCATGATATTTTGGATCTTTGGTGTACGCTTTTGCTGCTTGGCTATCACAGTTAACCAACAATGAATCTGCAGCACTTCAAATAACACCTAAATGATCCAATAATCTCTTAAGCCAAACATCTTCTTTTATTGCTGCTGATAATGCCACGAACTCATTTTCCATCGTGGACAAGGCTATACACTTTTGTTTCTTACTGCTCCAACATATGGTGCCATTATTCGGTAAGAAAACAAATCTAGAGGTAGATTTTCTTTAATTTAAATCTCCTCTCCAATCAACATCAGAATAGCCTTTGAGTTGCAGATCCTTTCCATAATAACTCAACGTATAATCAGCAGTCCTCTTTAGATACCTTAGTATTCATTTAACGGCTTTCCAACGTGCTTGACCTAGATTGGATTGGTATCTGCTCACCATTCCAACTGCATAACATATGTCAGGTCTTGTACACATCACAGCGTACATCAAGCTCCCAACAGCATTAGCATAAGGAACATATTTCGTTTGTTCCTTCTCTTGTGGAGTCATTGGACACAGTCTATGGCTCAATCCTTCACCTTTTGCAATAGGAGTGTCTATGGGTTTACAATCCCATATCCTTCAATTCAAAATTGGAAGACAACCAACTTTTGACAGTATTGACAAGCTCCATATTACTTCCGGCAATTAGTATATCATCAACATATAATGATATGATAAAAAATTGATCATTGGATCTTTTGATATATGCATAATGATCCTCATCTATCATTGTAAAATCATATGCCATTATGGCATTATGAAATCATATATACCATTGTCTTGACGACTGCTTAAGGCTATATATCGACCTCAAAAGTCGACATACCTTTTCTTCTTGGCCTTTCACTATGAAACCAGCAGGTTGTTCCATATATGTTCCTTCCTCTAATTCTCCATTGAGGAAAGCAGTCTTTATATCCATTTGATGTAACTCAAGATCCAGACTAGCCACTATTGCCATAATAATGCGAATCGAGGTAAATCTCACTATAGGAGAAAACGTATCTTCATAATCAATTCCTTCCTGTTGGTTATACCCCTTCGCCACAAGGCGAGTCTTATGCCTTTCAATCGAGCCATCAGCCTTTCGCTTTATTTTGAGAACCCACTTGTTCCCAATAGCTCAACGTCCTTTTGGAAGATCAACCAGTTCCCAGACTTGGTTTGATTTCATTGACTCCATTTCCTCTTCCATTGCATTAATCCATTTTTCCTTACTAGGGCAATTAAGAGCCTCATTAATATTTCTTGGCTCATCCTCATCTTGTGGAGCAATTATAAAAGTGGCGACTTGTTCGCCGTATGGGAGATAGTACACTTAACACATTATTCACAATTATGCTCCCACTCGGATTAGATAATGATGATATCATCTCATCATGTGATTGTAATTGAGAATAAGTTGAATTCAATTCATCACTTCTCATATTACTCCCACTTGCACGAACTCCACTAATATCATTATCTTGATCCAAGGTTTCAAATAGGAAGTAATCTTCTCCTATTTCGCCCCTCTTAGGAAATTCATCCACTAAGGATGTGACATCCCGTGATTCAAATTTAGTTTTACTCCCACTTTCCTGCTCACCTACGAACACATACCCTTTCGAGTGTTCGGAGTATCTCATTAAAATACTCTTCTTTCCTTTAGGACTCAATTTCCCAAACTTGTGAGAGGACTCATGAGTATAGGCAGCACAACCCCATGGCTTAAGAAAACTTAAGTTCGGTTTTCTACCTGTCCATAACTCATATGGAGTGGAACTAACTGATTTAGAAGGCACCCAATTAAGTATATAGGCAGCAGTTAATAACGCATCACTCCAAAAGGTGATAGGTAAGTTAGCATGCATCATCATGGACCTAACCATTTCCATTAGGGTTCTGTTTCTTCTCTCTGCAACACCATTTTGTTGAGGAGTATATGGAATAGACAACTGTCTTTCTATTCCCTTTTCATCACATAATTTTCTGAACTCATCAGATAAATATTCTCGACCTCGATCGGATCTAAATACTTTTATTTTCTTGTCTAATTGATTTTCTTCCAAGTTCATAAACCTTTTGAAACAACATAATGCTTCAGATTTATGAGAAATCAAATAGACATATCCGAATCGAGTATAATCATCTATAAAAGTGATGAAGTAAACAGCCCCATGCCTTCCTCTCACATTCATTGAGCCACAGACGTCAGAATGGATTAAATGCAGAGGAAATTCAACTCTTTTACCTTTTCCAAATGGTTTCCTTGTCGTTTTCCCTACTAGGCAATGCTCACATCTGGACAAATCGACTTTTTCAATGTTGCCCAACAAGCCCTTTTTGGCTAGTCTATTTATAAGATGTTGGCCAATATGGCCAAGTCTAGCATGCCACACATTCACATCATTATCATATAAAGTAGAAGACGTGAAACAAGGGAATAACATATATTGACATCACCACAGTCAACATTTAGTACAATAAAACCATCTAGAAAGTGACCACAATCATAGTAGTTTGTATCCAAATACAAATCTTCACCGTTATTACGGAAGTTCACACTAAAACCAAGCTTAACCAACATTAAAACAGACACTTAAATTTCGACAAATCTCCAGAGCATTTAGAACATCATGTAGGAACAAGGTGTGCCCACCACACATGTTCAGTTGGTAGGTGTCAATCCCTTTCACTTCAGCTCTAGAGTTGTTTCCCACATAGATCCACTTAGTTCCAGTTTGTACTTGTTGGAATTCCACGAAGGATCCTCTATCCTTCGCTACATGATCTGTTACTCCTGAATCTACAGTTCACAAAGGATTTGATTCAGTCTATAAAGCAGAACTTGACACAAAAGCAAAGTTCTCAAATGTACAAGAGGTGTATACCTTCTTTGGCTCACGACAGTCGCGAGCATAGTGACCTTTCTTGTCACAATTGTAACACCTCACCCTTGACATTTTCTTCACTTGAGGACGTTTTCCTCTCTTGTGTTGGTTAATTCTTGATCTCTTGCAATAAGGACTTGATCCTTTGCATTCCCACATATTGAACGAATCAATACGTTTGCGCTTAGAGCTCAAAGCCCTTTCTAAGCTAGAACCAGCATTGCAAATTTCTATTTTCAGCTCACATGCCGTTAAGCGGTCCTCTACCAGCTCAAGGTGGCGCACAACATCCTCAAGATCTTCCATAACATGGTCAAGAGCTTCTAGTGTTTCTTGCTTTTCCAGCACATATTGAATCTTCATATTCAATATTTCACAATTGTTGCCGTTCATATCAGCAATTACGTTCTTAGTTGCTGAAACCATCAATCTGAACACATCAGAAATATATGCACGAATAATTAATGCTTATCATTTATGCATCCACTTTGCACAGACCCATCATATCAATAAATAATTTCAAGTAAGGTTTCAGAATCAAAAAGTCACTATGTTTCCAATCATCATCCAAAAATCTTAACTTAAAACTATCATTAATATGATTGTCATATGCAAAATCAATTCTATGAAGCTACAAAAACTTGTAAACTATCCACAGCAACCAGCAATAATAGAAAGTAACAGATAATTGATATCCAATAAAACAATAATGCTTTCAACATAATACAACAATCCATTACACTAAGTAATATACACAGAAGAAAATATCAATATAGAAAAAGATATTCACACTCAATAACATCTCAAACTAATCTAAGAAATAAATAGGGAATGTCCTTTCTAATCTATCAGTCAAAACATCTCGAGAAAATCGAAGGCACATTTGCCAACCATGGGAAAACTTTTGGAGAGCTTTTATGTCGCCATCAAGGCGCATTTACTCTACGCCATGTGGCGCTCAATCTAAGAGTTGAAGTTTTGGTCAACTCAATCCTATAGTACTCTCTTATAAAAGCTTCCACTAGCCCCCTGTAATCCGGGACCACGTTGACCTCCCATAGCCGATCTAACACGTTGCCATTCGGGTGGAAGAGTGTTCATCAAAGCCGGCACCTTCTCAAAATCCGGCATAAGATAACCATTCCAGATGATTTCTGTATCATCGATTGACCCTAACCATGTGTGATACTAAATCACTATCAAGCTACCGATAATCAGCTAACTCTTTCATCAGCCTTTTCAGTCTAGCTCTTCCTTCGTCCGTTCTCGGGATTGTAGGTATCCATGCATTACGCATCATAGTTCCTGCAACAAATGCAGAACTAAAATAGATCACTTTTAATCCACAATAAACAAAATGGAAAATACATAATTTTCCATGATTCATGCAACAAATGCAGAATAAAAAAATGGATTACCTCTAACCCACACGAGACATAATAAAAAAAAAAAGAAACAAATTCCTTTTTTTTTTTTTCGTCGGTCAACGGTCAACGGGTCAATGGGTCAACGGGTCAACGGTCGGTCGTTGGACCGGTTGGTCGGGTCGGGTCGGTCGGAACGTTCGGCCGATTCGGGCGAACGGACGGCACGTGCCGCGCGCGTGGGCTGACGTCACGTAGACGTCATCCGGCACGTGCCGCGCGCGTGCTGTCGTCCGCGGTTCGGGTCGGGTCGGGTCGCCAGTCGGTGACCGCCCGGCCAATGTCGTCGGCGCTGACGTCAGCGATGACATCATCCCAGCGGTTACCGACCGTTGGATGACGTCATGTTGACGTCAGCACGCGTCGGTCCGCCAACCGGCGCGTGCCGGTTCGCCGCCAGTGTCACGCACGTGCCGGTTCGGCCACCGGCGTGTGGGACGCACGCGCTCGCCGATGCCAGCGCTTCGGGCGCGTGCAGCGTCGCTTGGCGGCGCACAACATGTCGCCGGACTCGCCTCGACGTCGCCTTTCTTCCCATGCCATTAGAATTCGATTTTGACTTACGGAAACTCGAAAAAATCGATGAACAATGCTCGGGTGTCGGGATTTCTCGCCCGATCCGTGCCGGCCGATTTTCTTCGTGAAAATTCAATAAAAAAACATGAAAAGGGTCGGGAAAACGTGAACAAGGGCTCGATACCAATGTTGGGAATAACGGATCCCCGAAAACCGGATTCGACACTAAATCGAACCCCTAAATCAATGCGGAAGACGAAACCCGGGAAAACACGTATCACCGATCGTAAAGCACACCACGGAGTTGAGCGTACCTTGTTAGCCACAGATTAGACACCGACGCCGATAGAGGAAGAGAAATTGTCCCTTGTTCGATCCGATGACGCCTTGAAGGGAAGACAGTGTTGCCGTTTGCTTTCTGTTTTTGTTTTTAGGAGGGAGAGAGCGTTGGAGAGAAGACGTACGTTGAATTTCCAACCAGTGTCTTCTCTCTCTCTCTCCTCCCTTTTATATGTCCCCCCATCCACGGGCCGTATTCCCGTGGGCCGGGCTTTTTGGGCCCAACTTGGGCGGACAGGCCTTAAGCCCATCTCATATAAAACCATCACGTCTATTGTAGCCCACCACGGGCAAGATGCATATCCATGTGAACCCAAAGACCAGGACACTTCCTCTCTTCTCTAGACTTCAACTCAATGCCTCGATTTGCGGAGAAATGCACAACGAAATTGTTGGGTTGACAACATGATGCGAGGAGGCAACCGTCTTTTCGATGAAGACTTCTTCGATGCCATCAATGGAGTCGACGACCAACTTTGCGTTTTGGTCCATGAAAAATTCCCTTTACCACGAAATTCAGTCTCGCAGGACATGGAATTACGGAGTCTTCAAGGACATCTCTTTAACGCTTTACAGTTGGGTCTCTTGGGGCTGGACGCGAGGAAGCTTAGGACGAGTTTGGTAACGGTTCTATAAAAAAAAAAAATTCCTGGGAATAAAAATAGAAAAAACTATTTCTGTTATGAGAAATAATTTTTTTTTATTTTTTTTTTTTTTAATTTTAAATATTTTTATTATATTTTTCTTTTTCTCTTTGGCCGGGTCGGCCACCGCCGTGGCCGGCGATTGGCTAGGCAACATCCGGCAAGCTTGCGAAGCCTCGCCAGGCTAGGGCGAGGCCTAGCGAGCTCGCTAGAGGCTAGCTCGGCCTTGGCGAGCCTTGCCGAGATCTAGCGAGGCCGAACCTCGCGGCCACCTCACCCGGGCGACACGAGGTCAGCCTCGCCTTGGCCGGGCGAGGCTGAGCTCGCCCAGCCAAGGTGAGGCTGATCTCGCCGGGGCCGGTGATGCTCCGGTGAGGTCGCGGCCAAAGTAAAAAGAAGAAAATGAGAAAAAAAAAAAAAAAAAAGAAACAAGTTTTGTGTTTTTGTTCTTTTCTTGTTTTTTGTTTCTGTTTCAAATTTATTCCCAAGAATAAAAGTGTAAACAAATGCATTTTTGTTCTTTTTTTGTTCCCCGGAACAAAAAAACAGAAATTTTTGTTCCGAGGAATAGAAACAAAAATAAACAAATAGGCCCTTACTCGATGGTAGAGGCAACCTCGGAAGAATTTCAAGGGAGATGATCGGTTTTATTCTTATACCAATATCCATTTGCCTTGTATCGGAGGGGCTCATTGGATTGCGCTTGAGTCAAGAGTAAAGTTGCCCCCGATCGAAGTAGGATTTATTATTGAATTGGAGCACACGTGGTAATTAACGGATATACCAACTTAGGGTTGTACCCTCCTTTTATCACAGTCATACTAGTTTATAATTTTTTCATAGGATTAACTCAGTTCAACAGAAACTAACAAAGAGTAAATTTATTTTAACTATATTAGTAAATTTGTACAATTATATCAATTTAAGGCTTTCATAGTTTTTTAAGCTTTCATTTGATATTCAATATGATCTCTAAACCCTTTTTTTATTGGGTTAATGTTATGAAAATTCTCAAATTGGTATATCTATAACAAATTTACTCTTTGTTTGTTTCCGTTAAATTTTGTTATCAAATTGCTAAGTTGGATGACATATAATAGTTGATGGGTGTATCATTTTAGGGTTTTATCTTTTATATGTCACAAATATTTTTTTTTGTTGACACCTAATTTTAGCAAATCTAGGAAAATAAAGAAAATAAAAATTGCATTGGAACAAATAAAAGGAAAAAAATGAAAAAATGGAGGAAATTGATTTGATTGATTATGCATGAAAATTTGAAATTCTGATGAGCATTTGGATTTCGTTAAATGCAGAAGCAATTTAAAAATCAAGTGAATAAGGGGCAAGAATTTTGTAAAATGGAAGAAATGCGAACAGGATCGGCGATTGCAAAATCATGTTATAATTTACAGATTTGATTTAATGTGGCAAGAGATGGAAATTTGGAAAATGCCATAAAAATACAGCCGTCCGGAACTAGGGGTGAGCACGGTTCCGGGTAGAACCGAGAATCGGAGAACCGAACCGCAGAGTTCCGGTTCGGTTCCCGGTTCCGAGAGGCCGGTTCCGGTTCCTGGTTCCTTTTTTGGGAACCGGCGGTTCTCGGCCCGGTTCCCAAACCTAAAAACCCTAAATATTTTGATCCGGCGGCGTCCCAATTTTGAACTTCCGCCCAAACCCTAAATCGCTGGTGAAACCTCCGCCCAAACCCCGTCCCCGACTCCTCCATACCCCTACCTTGAATCCCTCGACGAAGCCCTCCTCGACGACGCCGCTCACCCCAACGCTGGACGCCGCTCGCCCCGGATGACGTTGTTGACGACGCGACGCCCGCAGCTTGCCGCCCTTGAAGTCGATGCCGCTTGCCCCCTGCTCGCTCGCTCTTTGGACACCACTCGCCCCCACCCCCGTTGTACACCGCTCGGCCCCCGACGATGCCCTCGACGACGACGCCCCGCCGCTTGCCGCTCACCCACCGCTTGCCGCCCTCAGGGCGTCCTCCATAGCATTCGATTCGACTCTGTTGTAGTGCGCACGCTCTCTCTCTCTCTCTCTGTGGCGTGGGTTTTGTGTCTTCTGTGTGTGAAATTTTTAATTTCTCTTTCTCTTTCTGGTTTTGTTTCTTGCGAAGTGCAGAATTCAGGTTTCAGGGACTCGAGGAGCTTCTCTCAGCCGCCTTTCATGCTGGTAATCTCTACCGCCCCCTCTCTCCATCGTTTGTTCACGATTGAACCTCCTGGTTTTCTTGAATTGCTTATAAGAGGTGATTGGAGTGTTCTAATTTTTCTTGCTTTATCTCTCTTATGCTGGTGGCTGAAATAATTGGTGTTGATCAGTAAAATCTATCTTAAAGTTGATTCTCTAGTTCGGCAGGCTGATGCACTTTGACTCATTTGTTGTTGAATAATAATCTTATATGTTGTGTAGATCAGGTTCCCACTAATGGCAAGCTTTGTGCTGACAAGCAAAACCAAATCTTTAGTTGGAACGTTGTATCAGTCAATTTTGTGCTAATAACCACGAATACAAGCATAATTAGTATCCTCTGCTTGTAGCGGTGAGGCCAAGGGCGAGCTTCTGGCAAGCGATGGAGACGTAGAAGACGAGGTGGGTGAGAGAGAGAGAGGAGGGGGATGGAAATCCAAGCATTATACTGGACATAAACACTAGACTTGGAGTAGCACTGCTGTGTAGGTAATTTTCATGTGCTTGCTGAAAAAGCTGTTTTTTTCAAGAGGATCGCTTTTTAAATTTTTTGCTGGCGTTCTTTGACTCAATTGGAAGGGCGGGGCAAAGTGAGACTGTATAGGTGCATAATTTTGCGCTATTGCCTGTACAAGTGAGATTTCACTTGTTGTATCATCCAATTGATGCTTAGAAGTTACTACTATACAGGCAGTAGGAAGTTCCTATCAGTCAATGTTGTATCATCCAATTGATGCTTGGAAGTTCTTGACAGTCCCAAGTCTCACTTGTACAGGTGCAGTAGTTGGAAAGCTCATCAATTTGGTGACGAAGTGAAGGTTACCCAAGCTGATGTATTCAAGTAGCCGAATAACATTAGGCAACCTGATGCCTGCAAAGTTTTTGAAGGTATAGCTATGAATTTGTCACAAGTGCTAAAGCAAAATTCTCGGTTTTTTTTTTTTATAATGTAAGTGTGTGAAAACAAAAGAAGTTTTGCGCTTGTTTGTTCGTGGTGTGCCAATTTAAAAATTCATGTCTCGAAATATTGAAGAGATCGTGTTGTATTGGAATTTGAAATTTTCGAGCATATATCTCTCTTTTCCTCCAAGTTCACAAGCATTTTCATTTTCCTTTGAAGGTATGAGTTTTTTCCTAAATCCAGCTTTGATCTTTAATCCTTCTGCTTAATTGTTGGTAATGTTAGCTATGTTAGGCCTTCATGAACTCTCTATTTCCGATAAAAACTATATTATTACATTCTTCCCAAGTTGACTAGCATATATCGTTTTGTATTATCTTTGATGAATGACAAGCTTATTTTGTTATTGCTGCGTTCTTTTCCGTTTTTAAAACTAAAATGAAAAAAAAAAAAAAAAAAGAACCTGTTGGAACACGGAACCGACCTTGGAACCTCGTGATAGGGTAGGTTCCAGGTTCTGGTTCCGACGGGTAGGTTCCAGGTTCCAAAAAATTAGGAACCTGTACCGAGGGTAGGTTCCGGGTTCCGGGTTCCGGGCGGAACCTGTAAGGAACCTGGAACCGCTCACCCCTATCTGGAACCAATATAAAAGAGTGCTGCATTTTTCAAGCGAAAAAAAAAAAAAAAAAAGGCCACACAATTGAGAATATACGGCCATAAATTCGTGAAATAAGAAATCACGTAAGAGAGAGGGAGAGATCTCGGCCAGCTTTCAGCGGAGACAACTCTCCACGCCAGCGCCCTCTCCGCGACCAGACCAGTGGTCGCACCTCCGACGCGATTGCCTCTCACCACTTCTAGCAACTTCGCAACAAAGTAGCCAGTCGCAGCTTCACGTTGTCCCCTCGGGTCTCGCTATGCTCCAACGGTAGCCGTGACGTGTCTTTGCTACTGCTCTCCATCGCTCGCATCTCCAACTGGCAAGCACCGTCATAGTGTCATCGATAAGTTGACTCATCCAAGTTAAAAGTTGAAGACCGTGAGTTCAAGGGGTGGATTTTGTTCCCTACTATCAAAACTGTCGACCAAGGTTGAGAATTCCAAGTCAAGGAAACCCATCACGTGATCTTGCAGAGGATAAAAAACAACAAAGAGGGAGGTGGCTCTTGGAGATCTGCCAATCGAGGACACGCCTGTCACCTCTCTTCATCACCAGCTGTTCAATCCGAGTCTTCGCAATAGCTGGTCATCATCTCTATCCTTGGATGCGAACTTGCTCGACCGTGACTATCCTTGGCGTGTCGCCTTTGCTGCCCCCGCCGTGTTCAAATAGCCCGTGACGACCCGTTGCTGCTTCGATCTGTGCCACGCCCAACGACGAGTTGCTGTCCATTTGAGCCGTAAAGCCACCGTTCCCATTCGCATCCGAACCAAGTCGATCCCGAAGTTCTTATTTTTGCAGGTTCGTTGACCGTGAACCCACGGTCATCCTTTACCGAGAGATCCCACCATCACCCACAACGCACCATTATCAATCTGATGTCAACTGGGTGAGACTCAGTGAGGATTGCGAAACGTGGAGAACAAGAGCTAAAGAAAAGAACACAAATCCTTCGGAAAATCGTGCACGATCCACGCCTTCTCTACAGCTCAAGAAATTTCTGCTTTGCAGGTTTCCTTAAAACCCCACTGAGCTCACTCCTTGCCGTGACGACTCTTACGTGAAGCGTCGTCCCCGTTCGCCGTCGAAAAACCGGTCGCGATCTCAGTCCAATTGCACTTGGTCCAAATTTGGGAAGAATATCATCAAATTAGGTAAGATGCACATCTCTCGTATATTTAGATATTTTATTGCCTAATATATGTCTATTTATATCTAGTTTCATATCCGTGAGTGATAAACATAACTTTCAATTAGGATTTATTCCTAATTCGCAACTGCATTATGATTTTTTATTCTATCTATAAGGTTTTAGATGAAATAATTAATCAAGCGGGAATAAAATTGATATTTTGATCTTTAAGACTTAAGATCAATTTATCGATTTTATTAGCGAGATATTATCCTTTGATCTAAACGATGTATGATATCTTTAGTGATTTTGAATGGTCTGTCTTGTCTTGATTGCTTTATCTTGAAATATGTTTGGGTTAGAATATTGCATGATCTAGGGTTATTTGCATGTTTAGATTAAGCATTTTGTTTATCATGAATTTTCGAAATAAAAAATGAATCTAGGATGTTAGATTTTTGTTTCATTAGTTTAAATTGCATGTTTAATTATTTGACATTTTAAATTAATTAAAAAAAAACAAAAACAAAAACCATCATGCATATGTCATGTAGAATTAGGGCATATTTTGTACATCATTGCATATTAGGGTTAAATTGCACTTAGTTTAATTTTAGATAATATATTTCTTAATTTATTATAAGTTTAGATAACTCTTTAGATAGATTGCATTTTAGTTAGGGATTTCTAAGTTAGGGTAACATCCTAGTTTGAATTAGGATTTGACTCAATTTCATTCTAATACAAATTAGATGATATTTTAATTTAGGTAGATAATTTTCACATTTTTCTAATTTCGAATTTCATAAAAAAATACAAAAAATGTCATAGGCTAAATTAGTTTTATTATTTAGGATAAAACGCATTCTTTTAGGAAGAAGAAAAAATGTCATATGCATGTCATTAGGGTTAGATTCATTGAAATGCATGTCATTTAGTATTTTTGCTAGGCTCATTTAATTAGAAATTACATGTCATTAGAATTAGGTCATTTAGTTAATATTGCATTGCATATTGCATGATTTTCATTAATTAAGTGAAAAAAAAAGAAAAAAAAGAAATTGCGTATTAAATAGAAACCATATCTAGGGTTGTTGATGTGGATTTTAACTTAACATTGCGGATGCTTTCGTTACTTTGAGGTAAGTTTTTGCAATTTATTTATTGTTTATCTGGGTGTTAAATTGGTGGATTGCGCACCCGCATGATAACTTCGCATGTTAGGGAGATAAATTAAAATTAATTCAAGCTACCTGCAAGATATTTTTTCAAAATAAAAATGAAAGGTACCGAAAGAGCATTAGAGAAATATAGCGGAACCAAGTCCCCGAACTCACAATCTCGGTTCGTAGGAGTAAAGTAAATCTCCAATTACTTTACTTGGATTTCTAATCGACCCACCAAAAAATAGATTAGTGGCGACTCTTGATAAAAAATCAATTGCATGTTAAGAACTTGAACTTAAGTCACGAATTGGCATGGGCTTAGGAGAGCCCGAGCTAAGTCTAGGCTTAATAATCCATTAACCAAATTTTAGGTGGTTCACCCGAAATTTAGGTCGCGACAGCTTTCATGATACTGGTCGAATAAATTTATTATAAATGTATTAGTTGCAGGTTAAAAATTAATTTGAGATAAATTTATCACAAATTTATGAGTTTGGAGTTTTTCGTAATATTAATTCATTTTTATTTAATTTTTTTGGTCGGACATCTTTGTTTAATTTAGTTTATGAACCTTTTTGAATTGATTCAATGTCATCATGTTGATATAAATCGACTAATGGCAAGGGACGTTCAGCTTTTAAGCTGTCGTCTGAGGTGTCCCCATCGGAAGGCCCAAATGCTTCCACATTCTCCACTGAAAGGGCCCACAAGACCGTGTGCGTCATAATCTTTTCTTTCTCCTCCTCCTTCCGGCAACCCATCGCCGTCCTTATCAGGCGGACGAGCTCCACCTGTTGAATGCATATTGCGCAACCCCAAGATCTCCATAACCAGAACAAGAACATGAATAATTGAGTAGAAAGATTAACGCACCTATTTTGGGATCCATCGAACATAAAGCAGAAGCAGAAAAAGGATTATCCACGCATCAAGTCCTTCTCCTCTATTACCCTCCATATCACTGGCTCAATGAGGCGGTCCCCCTCACATTTAGCGTTAGGTAAATGCTCCTTAAGTGAGGATACATGTGAGAATTAGGGTTAGAGGAGAGACTTGAGCACTATTTATAGAGTTTCCAGCCAGTCCCCCTTATTACAGGCTATGCTCAACTCAGCCCACACTAGCCAGCCCATATTAAACTAATTAAAAAACTTTCTATCTCACCTTAGACCAAACCCTGTAAAACGGTAAACGTTAAACAGTAAATTACAATATCAATTAATGTAGTCCACAATTAGAAAAACTCTTACATTCTCTCATTTGGACTATATTAATTGAAATCGTACTGTATGTGCGCACATTGGTCCAGAGATAATTATTAATAGTCAATCCTATCTCATAAAGTCTTAAACACCGAATCATGGCGGTAACTGCGTGTATACACACAGAGCCTTCCATGGTCACGAATGCTCTTAACTTTATTGACACGGATTCAATATGGTAGTGTGTCAAATGGATAACACCTCTCATAGAGAGATCCCATTTGTCAGTCACCATTCTCTTACCTTAGGTGTCACAAAAACTTGTGTCACTAGATAATGCTTTATGGTTCCAATAAACCCACATATGTCTTGTCCTTATGGTTAACCTTTCTTTATATATCACAAGACATATGCACAAGGCTAATAACCGGATGCCTGGATGCCTCTAGCCTTCACTCAAGGTTTATACAATCTCTCGAGATTTTATCAATATGTATTCAACATAATAACAACACATTCAAAAATATTTTATTGAATGCAAAAGTTGATACATATCAAACCGTTACAAAGTGTAACGAACATAAATGAAACTTTTATCAGAGTAAAACCAAAATAGCTCCCACTAAACAACGGCATCTCATGATGCTCCTAGGCCCATGCTAATGACATGTCACTCAAATACACATGAGCATATGCCTTTAATTAGTGGATCTGCAATCATATCATCTGTGGAAATATGTTATATTATTATGTCACCTTTTTGTACCGTTTCCTTTTGGTCAAAAATTTTGACCACCATATATTTAGACCCCTTGAAACCTCTGTAATAAATAAATAATACTACAAATTTGTTATCTCAATACAACCGTATGGGTCTATCCATAAAGTTAAAACGATTAACTCCTTCATGAGGTTTTGAAGCCTAAAAGCCCAAGTAACAACCTAAAAGAATGTTACTAACACTGCTTACATAGTAGAAGATGATATAAAACTTTATTTATTGCACTTCCTGCTAACATAAATATATATTCCGTTATTGATTGCATGTTATCAGAACAACCAGCAAAGTTTACATTTAAATACCATAATAACTGCAATAATTGAACATGTCTGTAAATTAGCATATAATCTCATGTCCTATTTAAATACCTTAAAACCTTCTTGACAGCAACCTAGTGATCACGTCCCGGATTTGATCGATATCTCCCTAGAAGTCCGGTCACAAAGACAATATTTAGTCTAGTGCAAATTTGAGCATACATTATACTTTTAAGTGCATTGACACAATGTATACCCTTTAATTGGATTTTCTTAATATCTAAATAAGGACAATGTGATAGATTCAGTCCATCACCCTTAACAACATGAGCAATTCCTGACTTGCAATAATGTATATTGAATATTTTCAATATACAATTAGCAAATGTCCTCCGAGAAAATCTAATATAATATGACAAAAACAATCCTTACAGATTTCAGTACAAAGGATATAAGATATCTCAAGGTCACAACTTGTAAGCAAAAATATTATATACATAGAGTATGAGAAAAATAAATTGCCTCCCACTGACCTTGCGGTATATTGAATTACTTTGTTCCCAATTGAACAAAATAATAACACTATGAAACTTTAATAATATTGTCTAGAAACTTGCTTAAAACTATTAATAAGACTTTTTAGTTTACACACAAGTTTACTTGAAACATCTATTGCAAAATCCTCCAATTGCACAATATAGATTTTGTATCTATTTGGCGTAACTCCATATCAAAATAAATTATTATTGTCACGTTCACTCTGAAAGAATTTTTAAAAATATTAGAAAGAAATATTTATTTCTTCATTATTAACTATCCACCCCTCTTTCAGAGTGAAAACTTTAGTTACCAATTTGGCTTTAAATTCCACAATCTTTCTTTGAAATTCTTTTAGTTTTGTACGCCAATTTGTAACTAATGAACTTATGATCTTTAGGCAAGTAAGTTAGTTTCCAAACACTATAATGTTTCATAGATTGTATACTGCATTTTATGATATCTAATCACATACTTGATTAAGAATAAGAAACGACGTTTATAAATATGCCATTACATCAACCATATAGTGGATATTGTAATCATGCTCTCACAAATATATTATATAGTCTGATGGTATAACTAATTGTCTTTTCCTAACAAATCTCCTTAATAAAGTTACAACCACTTCATTCTGCACTTGAGAGGTTTAAGAAATTTCATTATAAACTATATCAAGAATAATACCTTGAACCTCAACAAGTTTAGTCTATGGTACAGGAAATTCCATAATTATCTGTATAGGTAAAAACAAAAAACACAGTAACCTCCATCATACTATTATCTTTAATAGTCTGAAAGCAACTATCCTCTACAATTACGTCAATCTTTAGAAACTTTAAAGTATGTGATTTCATAATTCTTGCACATTCTTTAGGGTCATAAAATCAATACCTCTTTAACAATCTAGATAAGATACAAAATAATTCCGAGTGGATCTGAATTCCAACGCACTTAATATTGAATTAAATAATCTCACTTCTGCATGACACCTCTAAATTTAATATGATTCAAGTAATTTATGTTTAGTCTATAACTCAAAAGAAGTTTATGAAACAACTTTGATAAGAGACACCTTTTGTATGTGAAAAAGTTGCTTTCATATTATCAACCCACAGAAGACCGGATAAATTGGTCTTACTGATCATACTCATCACCATGTTCATTATGGTGCTTCATACTTTTTAGCCAAATCTTCTTATCAGGATTTTCAGGCATAGTAATTAAATTACCACCCCAAAATTTACCAAGTATTTGACAAATGACCCTTTAAGCAATTCAGTATGGTCATACTTGCTAAAATACTTACCGCTACTATTAGGCTTGACAACCTTCAAGACTAATTTTTAACCAGTTTATTCTTTATCATGGCAATTTTCCTTAAATAGAAACTTTTGGAAATAACCTTCTAACCATATACGAGATGTATATGTCATTAGGACTTAAACACAATATTTGCAGATATGTCATAATTTCGATATTAGACAAGACATAATTACAAGCTACTAAGACTTCCATTATCTTATAGCAGTGCAGTCCGCAGGCAAATCTCTTTTCAAGTGTTTCAAAATGGAACGCTTCGTGGACAGTAAGCAAATTCAATGGCTCTTTTCTCAATAATAGTGGAGTTATAAATTACAGAAAAGGTGACTGAAAAACAAGCAATTTATATAATTAGCATCATGTGAGCACCGTGTAACTTGACGTACAAGTACACATTTAGAGAGTTACACGCATAATCATATAATCACCTTTGGGCAAAATACCCACATGATAGCAGTTATGAGAATATATTCCAATTCTTCGTGAATCTATCACCTTTGGGCATATGAATCACTAGAATCAGTCATTCCTCCACTACACCATCATGTATCCCTCCATGAACTAATACACAATCACCTCCTTTGGGAGTATGACTACGCATTAGACCAAGAGACATCCCAATAATCATACGAGACCGAAATTTCTCAAACCCAATCAAGCGTGCCACTTTGGCGATTACTACTCAATTGAATCCTTGAAATTCTCTATACCAGGGATATAAACTTTACTTCTCACATACATCATATACATGTGATTTTAACATCAATGATAGGGGCATCATATCACCAAAATCACATATCATGCTAATTATATTACTTTATAAAAATAATCATATATCTATATATAAAGAACCTGAAAGTCAGATTTCAATGAGATCATCGATCATAGCAACACAAGAAACTTCTCATAATATAGAAGAAAGCATCTCTTGTGCACTCCGATTACTGATAACCAAAACACCATAAAAAGAATGCCGATCCAAATGATCCATCATAAGTTAACATCAATAGCAACATAGAGTATCCAGATTGACAAGCTTAATAGCTGATCAACTATTGATCATGAGTTTTATAAGGCAAAACATGACTCCAAGGCCAATAGCTGATTAATTAGCCACTTTTTTTAAGCAAAAAATTATTATTACATCAACTAGTGGCCTATATTTTGAGTCAAAATACATAACCAAATATCTAATTTTATAACAGTAGATATTATTGTTCTGCGTAAATGTTGTCATGCTTCTTAACCATAAACCAATGCTCAACTTAATAGACATTAACAAGTGACTAGATGAATTTAGGTAAAATATGCAATAACTTAACTGACATACATTACCCACATTCAAAGATGTGATAATTAATATAATTAATTTGGTCACGAATTCTTAAGACGTCCATCATTCAAAGGTTATCAGAAGAAACAAAAATACATCAAGATGCGTATAAATAACTATGCTTGAGCAACAAAAGTTCCATAACTTTTATTGTTTCTCATGACCTCAATACATAGTTCAAATATTATCCCATAATGGTTGTATCTCATTAAACCAGCTTTAGTTCACAATAAATTTTAATTTTTATTAATGAATCACACCATTATAATGTTTATGTGATAACATACCAGTAACTCAACACTTGTATTTCCAAAATCACAGAAAATACAAGAAAAATACGCAAAAATACACTAAAAATACACGTATTTAGGGCTTTGTATATATTTTCACATCCATAAAATAATAAAAAAATATAAAATAAATACATCATGACGTAGAGGGAAATCATACTAATCCAACGCCGCCAGCCACGCGCCAATCGGAGACTCCATGCGCCCACATGCGCTGCTTGAGTGCGCGGTGCGTGGAGCTCACGGGCGGTGCGCATTCGACGCCCAGCGGTGCGTGGCCGCGCGTGGGGCAGTGCGGCCTCCTCCGGCAACGCGCCACTGACCATCTTGCTCGTTTCGTTGAGCCCAATCCAAATTTGTGATTTAATTTTATTTTTATTGAACAAAAAATCTCGAAAATCACAAATTATGGCAAAAACTTTATGCGTTCAAGTTCTAGGGTTACGGTTGTTCTGATACCACATGTTGGACGCACATTGCGCAACCCCAAGATCTCTATAACCAAAACAAGAACATTCATAATTGAGTAGAAATATTAACGCACTTGTTTTAGGATCCATCGAACATAAAACGGAAGCAGAAAAAAGATTACCCACATATCAAGGGGATCCACGCATCAAGTTCTTCTCCTCTATTACCCTCCGTATCACTGGTTCAATGAGGCGGCCCCCCTCACATTTAGCGTTAGGTAAACACTCCTTAGGTGAGGATACATGTGAGAATTAGGGTTAGAGGAGAGACTTGGAAAGACTATTTATAGAGTTCAAGCCCGGTCCCTCATTATAGGCCAAGCTCAACTCGGCCCACACTAACCAGCCCATATTAGACTAATTAAGAAACTTTCTATCTCACCTTAGACCAAATCCCGTAAAACGGTAAACGCTAAACAATAAATTACAATATCAATTAATGTAGTCCACAATTAGAAAAACTCTTACACCACCTTCCTCACGGTGCAGTCGTCTTTTGCCACGCCATCGGCGTTGCTAGGAACCACCGTCATCCCCGTCATGGCGACTTGCCGAGCACCGCCACCACCTCTCGTCGCCCCCGACAGGAAACCAATACGTCAACTTGCGCGCCACTTGAATACCGACACTGCTGCCGGACTACTGCTGATCAACCACCACTTCACTAGGAAGGAAGCAACATGGACACAGATCTATCAAAACGAAGCTCGCGTGGTCTTGAATCGGGCTCACGCGCCCCTGAACCGAGTTCACCGTGACCAGAAACGTGACTAAACACGTTTGTACTTGGCAATTTACGATAAAAAAAAAAAGGCAAAACTTTTTACGGAAGAAATGAACAAATTATAGTTAAAAGGTACAGCGCCTTGAGGTAGATGCTGGATGGGGCGCTGCTTTTTTGCACAGTGCACATGGGGGTTGAGGCCGCTCCAGAGGAGTGGACAAACGAGCCTCGTACTTGGCCAAGATTTGGGCTTCGGCCTTTGCTCCAAGAACGGACAAGAGATTAAAGGCAAGATCGGGAAGCATGAGAATTCTTTCGGACAACGGATAAAAAAATCCATAAACTAGAAGGGTTGGGCCTTGGCTCCAATGTCGGTTCACCGGTCTCGGACTCTGTCACTTACCTTGACCCGAATTATAATGATGGCGGACGTATGGTACTAATTACAAAAGGCCCTTTCATTGAGCTGGTCTTGGGATTTTCTAGTTCCCTTGACGAGCTCTCCAGAGCTGTTAGAGGGAGGTCTAGCCTCCCCTCCCTGGTTTTGGGTCCCCCTGTCCGGCAACCCGGCGGGCTGCAACCCTCAGTTGTTATTTCATTCCCTTCCCTTGAGGGGAAGGGCGGGGTGCCTGACCACCCCCCAGGGACCACCTGCACCAGATCTTTATTTTTCTCCCCGATCTGGGGTCGGGAATATTGTCTTTTAAGGTCATGCTTAGGACCGGAATGCCTTCCACCCGTTTGTCCATCTCATAAATTTTTCTTGAGTGGATAGAACCCCAATACCTTCTTAGTTTAAGGTCGCAGGGGCCCATGTGTCGGCATGACGACGCTGCTCGGATCAGTTGTAAGCCCCCCACGGGG